>NC_091364.1:3333340-3355840 GCF_038502225.1 Cherax quadricarinatus | reverse complement strand
GTTTCAGTGCTCTTGGATGCGTTTCTGGACGGGCCTTTGACGTCTTTTGGGGTTTTCGTTCGTTTAAGAAAGCGGTTTTGCTAGTCCATGCTAGGCAGGTCTTACTCACACCCAGTCATGTACCTGACCATGAACTGTTGCAGATGTGAAGTAAATAATTTGAAAAATGAGAACTTGTACAACATTTGGGAACCTTTATTGGGGAAACGTTTCGCCAGGCGTTGGTTTCTTCAGTGGAAAAAGCCATTGGCTGGCGAAACGTCTCCTCAGTAAGCATTTCCAAATGATGGACAAACGCTTCATTCCTAAACAAATGCAGAGGAAGGTCAGGTCACGAAGGGTCGCTACCTGTCCTGCTTCTGCGTTTATTCTGTTCTCTAGGACAAATGTGCTTCACTGGTCAGTGAGGATAAAGGTACTACTGCCTCCTCTGCCTATAAAGGTAGGAATATCTCTGTGGTCATTGACTCGCAGGTAAGATATATGGACAGTGCTTTCTGTAACAGAGATAGAAAGGTGAGACAGAGGGTGTGTTTCCTCGGAGCTGGTGTTGGTGACATAGTCAACAGGTTGGATAATATTATGTCAGGTAATAGGAACAGGTTCATTATCTGCCTCAGTGCTGGTGAAAACGATATTGGGAAGGGCGGGAGACAGGAGCTGCTAGATAAGTATGGGTCATTTATAGATCTACTTAGGTCTAAGGGAGGGATCCTTTTCATATGTAGCATCTTTCCTGGAAGAAGAGTAGACAATAAATGGAGGTCTAGGGAAACTAGTGTAAATTGCTGCCCAGACAGGTACTGCAAGAAACTTGCAATTGCATTCATTGGCAAACATTCATATGGAAAATATGATACGTATGCAAATGATGGCGTACATCTCTCTGGGGCAGGGGTGATAGCATTAGCCAGCTCTATCGAGGGGGCTGTTGCTGACTTGTCCAGGACTTAAATTGATAGAAGACAGAGGTATATGTGTGGGGAGGGGAGGGGAAATAAATTACGGTACAAGTGATGAAAGTGGCAAAAATTGCTAGGATACTTCCAGGAAAATGTCCAAAAAGCTATTTTTCACCATGTAGTTACTAATAAAAGCAAAGGAACTGGTCAACAAAGACGAACAGTAAAGGACAGAGAGTGACTAACTCCCTTAAGGTTTACCATATAGTAGGATTGTGAGAAACAAGCTAAATGAGATCAAATTAATTACATGTGCAGGAAGCAGAGATATTATTGCTATAACAGAGACATAACAAAAAAAAAATATTGCACGTCTCATTAAGTATTGTGGTATTGCCTCTAGGAGAAGCATCTAATCCCTTAATAACAGGGTTATGTTCCCTTACAGTAGAAAATATATGTAAATTCGAGAAGGGGTTATGATATGACTTGGTTCAACCTGAAAGCTAAGATATTCAGGATCTCCAGCCAGCACTTTCCTGGAGAGGAATGAGGAAGCATCAGTCACACCTTCGACAAATTTCATCTCCCGTACATCATCCCTGAGTATGGACAGCGTGTCTACCTCATCACCGGAGACAGCAACAACGACACAGTGGAGAAAACTTCCTCTAGATACATAGTGCTTCCCGTCAGCAGTGTAGGGAGCACGCACAGGCAGGCATGTGAGTGTAGAAGCCAGTTCCCCGGCCTCCGTCAGAGATCTGGTTAGGTTGAAACCAGCCGGCATCACTGAGACCGGGGCCGGGGTTGGACAGGATCCCTGGTGGAAGATGGGAGACTTATTTAAGGGAAATAGCAAGAACCATGGACTGATGAGTTAAACATATACTTACCTGCAGCTGAGATGAGATGAACACATATGTATATACATGGTAACATCACGAGGTGGAAAGCAGAACGAAGCCTACGTCTACCTGGAGTATACCTGGAGGGTGTTCTGGGGGTCAACGCCCCCGCGGCCCAGTCCTAAGCCAGGCCTCCAGGTGAATGAGGGCCTGATCAACCAGGCTGTTACTGCTGGTCGCACGTAGTCCATCTTTCTACTGCATCATTACGTAGATGCTGATGTATAGAAAATCTAATGTTCGTGATTTACATTATCACTCTAAACTCACCTGTCCCAGCCTCTTCGTTGGTAACTACAAGATCCATTCTTTCCCTACTCCAAGAGCTATACCGTACTTTTCCTTAAACCTATGTATGGGTCCTGCCTCCACTACATCACTCTCCAGATTGTTCCGCTTTCTGACAACTTTAAGGCTGAAGAAATACTTCCTAACATCTCTATGATTCATTTGAGTTTTCAACTTCCAGCTGTGTCCCTTTGTTGCTGTGTCCCATCTCTGAAACATTCTGTCCCTGTTCATTTTGTCAGTTCATCTCAGTATTTTATATGTTGTTATCATGTCCCCTCTATCTCCCTTGTCCTCCAATGTCGTCAGATTGATTTCCCTTAACCTCTCCTCGTAGGACATTCCCCTTAGCTTCAGGAACAGTCTTATTGCAAACCTTTGCGCTTGACGTGATTGACCAGGTGTGGATTCCATACTGGTGCTGAATACTCCAATATGGGTCTGACGTACACGGTGTACACACACTGTACACCATGTGTGTGTGTGTGTGTGTGTGTGTGTGTGTGTGTGTGTGTGTGTGTGTGTGTGTGTGTGTGTGTGTGTGTGTGTGTGTATGTACTCACCTATTTGTGGTTGCAGGGGTCGAGTCATAACTCCTGGCCCCGCCTCTTCGCTGATTGCTACTAGGTCCTCTCTCTCCCTGCCCCATGAGCTCTATCATACCTCGCCTTAAAACTATGTATGGTGGTTCCCCACCTCCACTACGTCACTTTCTAGGCTATTCCACGGCCTGACTACTCTATGACTGAAGAAATACTTCCTAACATCCCTTTGATTCATCTGAGTCTTCAACTTCCAATTGTGACCTCTTGTGTCTGTGTCCCTTCTCTGGAACATCCCGTCTTTGTCCACCTTGTCTATTCCGCGCAGTATTTTATATGTCGTTATCATGTCCTCCAGTGTCGTCAGGCCGATTTCCCTCAACCTTTCTTCGTAGGACAATCCCCGTAGCTCTGGGACTAGTCTTGTTGCAAACCTTTGCACATTCTCTAATTTCTTGACGTGCTTGACTAGGTGTGGATTCCAAACTGGTGCTGCATACTCCAGTATGGGCCTGACGTAAATGGTATACAGAGTCTTAAACGAATCCTTACTGAGGTATCGGAACGCTATCCGTAGGTTTGCCAGGCGCCCGTACGCTGCAGCAGTTATCTGATTGATGTGCGCCTCAGGAGATATGCTCGGTGTTATGCTCACCCCCAGATCTTTTTCCTTGAGTGAGGTTTGCAGTCTTTGGCCATCTAAACTATATTGTGTCTGCGGTCTTCTTTGCCCTTCCCCAATCTTCATGACTTTGCATTTGGCAGGGTTAAATTCAAGGAGCCAGTTGCTGGACCAGGCTTGTAGCCTGTCCAGGTCTCTTTGTAGTCCTGCCTGATCCTCATCCGATTTGATTCTTCTCATTAACTTCGCATCATCTGCAAACAAGGACACTTCTGAGTTTATCCCTTCCGTTATGTCGTTCACATATACCAAGAACAGCACAGGTCCTAGGACTGACCCCTGTGGAACCCCGCTTGTCACAGGCGCCCACTCTGACACCTCGTCGCGTACCATGACACGTTGTTGCCTCCCTGTCAGGTATTCTCTGATCCATTGCAGTGCCTTTCCTGTTATGTGCCTGATCCTCTAGCTTTTGCAGTAACCTCTTGTGAGGAACTGTGTCGAAGGCCTTCTTGCAGTCCAAAAATATGCAGTCGATCCACCCCTCTCTCTCTTGTCTTACTTCTGTCACCTTGTCTGTGTGTGTGTGTGTGTGTGTGTGTGTGTGTGTGTGTGTGTGTGTGTGTGTGTGTGTGTGTGTGTGCGTGTGACGCAGTCAATGAGCTGGTATATAAAGGTTTCTGAACACGGAGCCGTGAAAGGAGTCAGCAGTGACGCTACTGGAATTACACCCAGTGGCTAAGGGGTCAAGAAGCAATGCTGGATCACAGCAGTGGTGGATTATAGCAGTAGTAGATTACAGTAGTGGTGGATCACAACAGTGGTGGATCACAGCAGTGGTGGATCACAGCAGCAGTGGATTACAGCAGTAGTGGATTATAGCAGTGGTGGATTACAGAGGTAGGGAGAAACAGTTTGTAGGAGTGGTCGATGGTAGCCACAAGAAGCGGCAGTGGCAAGGGTTAGTAGTAGTTAGTGGACACTGGGGATAGTTGTAGCTGCTCATAGTCACTTGATAGCCCACTACTGAGAGAGAGAGAGAGAGAGAGAGAGAGAGAGAGAGAGAGAGAGAGAGAGAGAGAGAGAGAGAGAGAGAGAGAGAGAGAGAGAGAGAGAGAGAGAGAGAGAGAGAGAGAGAGAGAGAGAGAGAGAGAGAGAGAGAGAGAGAGAGAGAGAGAGAGAGGTCTTGTGAAAGTGAGAGAGTAAGAGAGGGAGAGAGGGGGGCGGCACTCCCTCAGTATGGCACTGCTCTCCTGGGAGAGGGGCGGTCCCTGGCGGAGGAGGCTGCCACACAGACCAATACGACGCCACCAACACTAACGCAATTTGGCCGGTTGGGTAAAGTTGTATAAAGGTTAAAATGGGGGAGCTGGTGAGGTGCGATATGAATGGCCCTGGCCCCAAGGGGCCACCTCCGTGTAACAAGGGAGTAAAAACACGACTGGGCCAAGAGGAGCAGGCACACTGGGTCTTCCTCCAGGGTACCTTAGGGACCAAAATTGGTCTCGCGTGGTCCAACCCTCCCTAGAGATCGGCTCCTTTCCTGCCGGGCCAGAGGGACGTAAGTGACCCCCGCGGTGATGGCTGCTAGTTGGGGGGCCAGTGGTACCTAGGGGGGGTTAAGGGAGGGTCTAGGGTGTCCCTTGGGAAGGATGAGGGGTGGCAGGAGCGCGAGGGGGAAGGGGAAGAGGAAGGGGCAAGAGGAATATGTCGTCGACGACCCCCTTCTTCAAGTCCTGCTACCCTTTCTGAACGAAGACTGGAACTTCGTGCAGCGGCTACTGATCTGCTGAAAGTACCCATTAACTCACTGAAATCTCTTCCATGTCTGAAGCCTTTAATTTAGTGCAGCTACTGAACGGCATCTTATCACCTTACTGAAGTATCTTTCATGTCTGAAGCCCATTTTGTGTCTTGGAGTAAGATAAAGAAATATATTCATCATTCGTTTTCGACATACACTCTATCATACAGAACAGTGTAGCAACGCTGCTGGTGTTCCCACAATGTAACTATCATACAGAACAGTGTAGCAACACTGCTGGTGTTCCCACAATGTAACTATCATACAGAACAGTGTAGCAACACTGCTGGTGTTCCCACAATGTAACTATCATACAGAACAGTGTAGCAACACTGCTGGTGTTCCCACAATGTAACTATCATACAGAACAGTGTAGCAACGCTGCTGGTGTTCCCACAATGTAACTATCATACAGAACAGTGTAGCAACACTGCTGGTGTTCCCACAATGTAACTATCATACAGAACAGTGTAGCAACACTGCTGGTGTTCCCATAATGTAACTATCATACAGAACTGTAGCAACGCTGCTGGTGTTCCCATAATGTAACTATCATACAGAACAGTGTAGCAACACTGCTGGTGTTCCCACAATGCAACTATCATACAGAACAGTGTAGAAACACTGCTGGTGTTCCCACTGTGTAACTATCATATAGAACAGTGTAGCACCACTGCTGGTGTTCCCACTGTGTAACTATCATATAGAACAGTGTAGCACCACTGCTGGTGTTCCCACTGTGTAACTATCATATAGAACAGTGTAGAAACACTGCTGGTGTTCCCACTGTGTAACTATCATATAGAACAGTGTAGCACCACTGCTGGTGTTCCCACTGTGTAACTATCATATAGAACAGTGTAGCACCATTGCTGGTGTTCCCACTGTGTAACTATCATACAGAACAGTGTAGCAACACTGCTGGTGTTCCCACAATGTAACTATCATACAGAACAGTGTAGCAACACTGCGGTTGTTCCCACAATGTAACTATCATACAGAACAGTGTAGCAACACTGCTGGTGTTCCCACAATGTAACTATCTGTGTAACTATCATAAAACAGTGTAGCAACACTGCTGGTGTTCCCACAATGTAACTATCACACAAAACAGTGTAGCAACACTGCTGGTGGTGTAACTATCATACAAGAACTCAAACTGCTGGTGTTCCCTCAATGCAACTATCATATAGAACAGTGCAGCAACACTGCTGGTGTTCCCACAATGTAACTATCATACAGAACAGTGTAGCAAATTTGCTGGTGTTCCCACAATGTAACTATCATACAGAACAGTGTAGCAACACACTGCTGGTGCTCCCACAATGTAACTATCATACAGAACAGTGTAGCAACACTGCTGGTGTTCCCACAATGTAACTATCATACAGAACAGTGTAGCAACACTGCTGGTGTTCCCATAATGTAACTATCATACAGAACAGTGTAGCAACACTGCTGGTGTTCCCACAATGTAACTATCATATAGAACAGTGCAGCAACACTGCTGGTGTTCCCACAATGTAACTATCATACAGAACAGTGTAGCAACACACTGCTGGTGTTCCCACAATGTAACTATCATACAGAACAGTGTAGCAACACTGCTGGTGTTCCCACAATGTAACTATCATATAGAACAGTGTAGCAACACTGCTGGTGTTCCCACAATGTAACTATCATATAGAACAGTGCAGCAACACACTGCTGGTGTTCTCACAATGTAACTATCAAACAGAACAGTGTAGCAACACTGCTGGTGTTCCCACAATGTAACTATCAAACAGACCAGCGTAGCAACACACTGCTGGTGTTCCCACAATGTAACTATCAAACAGAACAGTGTAGCAACACTGCTGGTGTTCCCACAATGTAACTATCATACAGAACAGTGTAGCAACACTACTGGTGTTCCCACAATGTAACTATCAAACAGAACAGTGTAGCAACACTGCTGGTGTTCCCACAATGTAACTATCAAACAGAACAGTGTAGCAACACTACTGGTGTTCCCACAATGTAACTATCAAACAGAACAGTGTAGCAACACTACTGGTGTTCCCACAATGTAACTATCAAACAGAACAGTGTAGCAACACTACTGGTGTTCCCACAATGTAACTATCAAACTGAACAGTGTAGCAACACTGCTGGTGTTCCCACAATGTAACTATCAAACAGAACAGTGTAGCAACACTGCTGGTGTTCCCACAATGTAACTATCATACAGAACAGTGTAGCAACACTACTGGTGTTCCCACAATGTAACTATCAAACAGAACAGTGTAGCAACACTGCTGGTGTTCCCACAATGTAACTATCAAACAGAACAGTGTAGCAACACTACTGGTGTTCCCACAATGTAACTATCAAACAGAACAGTGTAGCAACACTGCTGGTGTTCCCACAATGTAACTATCAAACAGAACAGTGTAGCAACACTACTGGTGTTCCCACAATGTAACTATCAAACAGAAGTGTAGCAACACACTGCTAGTGTTTCCACAAAGTAATTATCTGACCACAATATTGAAGATAAAACACACATTGCATAGCAATCTCTTACAGGGACAATGTTTCGCTCACAGACCTAAACATTCCGCAGGACGTCTATGACAAATGTAGGTGTAGAGATGTTCATTTGTGGGGAGATAAATACTGAAGAATGGCGGCTGTATCTGGTCTCCCTGGGTCAGTCATTCATTTCCAGGCTTGGTCATTCACTCTCTGGCTTGTTCACTCACTCTCTGGCTTGTTTATTCACTCTCTGGCTTGTTCATTCACTCTCTGGCTTGTTTACTCACTCTCTGGCTTGTTCATTCACTCTCTGGCTTGTTCACTCACTCTCTGGCTTGTTCACTCACTCTCTGGCTTGTTCACTCACTCTCTGGCTTGTTTATTCACTCTCTCGCTTGTTCACTCACTCTCTGGCTTGTTCATTCACTCTCTGGCTTGTTCATTCACTCTCTGGCTTGTTCACTCACTCTCTGGCTTGTTCACTCACTCTCTGGCTTGTTTATTCACTCTCTGGCTTGTTCACTCACTCTCTGGCTTGTTCACTCACTCTCTGGCTTGTTTATTCACTCTCTCGCTTGTTCACTCACTCTCTGGCTTGTTCATTCACTCTCTGGCTTGTTCATTCACTCTCTGGCTTGTTCATTCACTCTCTGGCTTGTTTATTCACTCTCTGGCTTGTTCACTCACTCTCTGGCTTGTTTATTCACTCTCTGGCTTGTTCACTCACTCTCTGGCTTGTTTATTCACTCTCTGGCTTGTTCACTCACTCTCTGGCTTGTTTATTCACTCTCTGGCTTGTTCACTCACTCTGGCTTGTTCACTCACTCTCTGGCTTGTTTATTCACTCTCTGGCTTGTTCACTCACTCTCTGGCTTGTTTATTCACTCTCTGGCTTGTTCACTCACTCTCTGGCTTGTTTATTCACTCTCTGGCTTGTTCACTCACTCTGGCTTGTTCACTCACTCTCTGGCTTGTTCACTCACTCTCTGGCTTGTTTATTAACTCTCTGGCTTGTTCACTCACTCTCTGGCTTGTTTATTCACTCTCTGGCTTGTTCACTCACTCTGGCTTGTTCACTCACTCTCTGGCTTGTTCACTCACTCTCTGGCTTGTTTATTCACTCTCTGGCTTGTTCACTCACTCTGGCTTGTTCACTCACTCTGGCTTGTTCACTCACTCTCTGGCTTGTTTATTCACTCTCTGGCTTGTTTATTCACTCTCTGGCTTGTTCACTCACTCTCTGGCTTGTTTATTCACTCTCTGGCTTGTTCACTCACTCTCTGGCTTGTTTATTCACTCTCTGGCTTGTTCACTCACTCTCTGGCTTGTTTATTCACTCTCTGGCTTGTTCACTCACTCTGGCTTGTTCACTCACTCTCTGGCTTGTTCACTCACTCTCTGGCTTGTTTATTCACTCTCTGGCTTGTTCACTCACTCTCTGGCTTGTTTATTCACTCTCTGGCTTGTTCACTCACTCTGGCTTGTTCACTCACTCTCTGGCTTGTTCACTCACTCTCTGGCTTGTTTATTCACTCTCTGGCTTGTTCACTCACTCTGGCTTGTTCACTCACTCTCTGTCTTGTTCACTCACTCTCTGGCTTGTTTATTCACTCTCTGGCTTGTTCACTCACTCTGGCTTGTTCACTCACTCTGGCTTGTTCACTCACTCTCTGGCTTGTTTATTCACTCTCTGGCTTGTTTATTCACTCTCTGGCTTGTTTATTCACTCTCTGGCTTGTTTATTCACTCTCTGGCTTGTTCACTCACTCTGGCTTGTTCACTCACTCTGGCTTGTTCACTCACTCTCTGGCTTGTTTATTCACTCTCTGGCTTGTTCATTCACTCTCTGGCTTGTTTATTCACTCTCTGGCTTGTTCACTCACTCTCTGGCTTGTTTATTCACTCTCTGGCTTGTTCACTCACTCTCTGGCTTGTTTATTCACTCTCTGGCTTGTTCACTCACTCTCTGGCTAGTTCACTCACTCTCTGGCTTGTTTATTCACTCTCTGGCTTGTTCACTCACTCTCTGGCTTGTTTATTCACTCTCTGGCTTGTTCACTCACTCTCTGGCTTGTTTATTCACTCTCTGGCTTGTTCACTCACTCTCTGGCTTGTTCATTCACTCTCTGGCTTGTTTATTCACTCTCTGGCTTGTTCACTCACTCTCTGGCTTGTTCATTCACTCTCTGGCTTGTTCATTCACTCTCTGGCTTGTTTATTCACTCTCTGGCTTGTTCATTCACTCTCTGGCTTGTTTATTCACTCTCTGGCTTGTTCACTCACTCTCTGGCTTGTTTATTCACTCTCTGGCTTGTTCACTCACTCTCTGGCTTGTTTATTCACTCTCTGGCTTGTTCACTCACTCTCTGGCTAGTTCACTCACTCTCTGGCTTGTTCATTCACTTTCTGGCTTGTTCATTCACTTTCTGGCTTGTTCATTCACTTCAAGTCTTGATCATTCACTTCAAGTCTTGTTCATTCACTTCAAGTCTTGATCATTCACTTCAAGTCTTGTTCATTCACTTCAAGTCTTGTTCATTCACTTCAAGTCTTGTTCATTCACTTCAAGTCTTGATCATTCACTTCAAGTCTTGTTCATTCACTTCAAGTCTTGTTCATTCACTTCAAGTCTTGTTCATTCACTTCAAGTCTTGTTCATTCACTTCAAGTCTTGTTCATTCACTTCAAGTCTTGATCATTCACTTCAAGTCTTGTTCATTCACTTCAAGTCTTGATCATTCACTTCAAGTCTTGTTCATTCACTTCAAGTCTTGTTCATTCACTTCAAGTCTTGTTCATTCACTTCAAGTCTTGTTCATTCACTTCAAGTCTTGTTCATTCACTTCAAGTCATGTTTATTTGTCTCTAACTTGACAAAAACATTTTTAGTTCACAGAAAATCTACGTAGTTTAATGCGTGTCGAAAATAATTTTATGTTGGGATTTCGGATTACCTGTGGTCGATTTCGAGGTTTCGGTCCTTACTGGGACCATTATCATGTCGAGGACGGACCGAAACACCGTGTGCAACGCTTCGTGTCCTGAAAGCTGCTAGTTTGTGATGTGTTTCTGACACAGTAGTGTGTGTGTGAGGGGATTGTGCTCTCTCTCTCTCTCTCTCTCTCTCTCTCTCTCTCTCTCTCTCTCTCTCTCTCTCTCTCTTTCTCCTAAGGATGGAACAAATAGTGACTGAAGGGAAGGAATGAGAGAGGGGAGACGTCTTACCTCGCGTATTTCCCCTCATCCTCCCCTCATCCTCCCCTCTTCTTCCCTTCCTACACTGCTGTCCTCTCCGGCACCAGAAGCAGCAACAGTAGCAACAACAAAAACAGCAACAACAACAACAACAACAACAACAACAACAACAACAACAGCAACAGCAGCAACAGCAGCAACAGCAACAGCAGCAACAGCAGCAACAGCAACAGCAGCAACAGCAGCAACAGCAGCAACAGCAGCAACAGCAACAGCAGCAGCAAAAGCAACAGCAACAGCAGCAACAGCAGCAACAGCAGCAACAGCAACAGCAGCAACAGCAGCAACAGCAGCAGCAGATCGTGTGGGAAGCTGTGTGTGTACACACCGATCAGTGTTTGCGGGGGGTCGAGGCTCCGCTTCTGCCACTTTCCTCTTGTACAACACTCGCCTGCTTTAATAGTTCTCAGCCACTACTGGTTCTGTCGTACCTGCTCTTGAAACTGTGTGTGTGTGGTGTTTGCTTCGCCACTTTAGCTTGCTCACACCCCATATTTACCAGCCTGAGAGTAAATCTTTCCCCCGGTAGGAGACTTGGACCTGCCTCGCATGGGCCAGTAGGCCTGCTGCAGTGTTCCTTCTTTCTTATGTTCTTATCCCTGAGTTGCTTATGTGAGTGAGTGTGTGTGTGTGTGTGTGTGTGTGTGTGTGTGTGTGTGCGTGCGTGTGTGTGTGTGTGTGTGTGCGTGCGCGCACTCTTGGCGACTTACGAATTTACTAATTATTTGTTTTCGTGTTAATGAGTACGATACGGTCACTGATGCTGTGTCATGGGCTGTCACTGATGCTGTGTCATGGGCTGTCACTGATGCTGTGTCATGGGCTGTCACTGATGCTGTGTCATGGGCTGTCACTGATGCTGTGTCATGGGCTGTCACTGATGCTGTGTCATGGGCTCTCACTGATGCTGTGTCATGGGCTGTCACTGATGCTGTGTCATGGGCTGTCACTGATGCTGTGTCATGGGCTGTCACTGATACCTTTTGTCTTGCCTAAGAGAATTTCCCTCTTATCTATTGCTGCCTCGCAACATTTCACAGCTCCTGACGACGCACGAGAGTGCGAAAGATCTAGAGCTAAAGATTTCCATTCCCATGTGGTTTATTCTGCATTGTTAAAATCCCCCTGTTTGTGATTGTATTACAGGATGCTGTGTATATGGACTTAAGTAAGATCTCTGATAGAGATTCACTCAGGAGGCTATTGAAGAAAGCAGCAGCACACGGAGTAGGAGGGTAAATTTTCTCCTGGAAAGAGATGTAGTTGACAAATAGGTAACAGAGTGTTTGCACAAATGGGAGAGAAATCAGAGTGGGAAAGCGTCACGAGTGGTGTTCCACAGGGGTCAGTGTTGGGCCCCTTGTTGTTCACAGTTTACATAAACGACATAGATGAAGGAATAAACAGCGACGTAAGCAAATTTTCCGATGACACTAAAACAAATCGTCAGATAAATTCAGACGAGGACACAAGAGCGCTACAGGAAGATCTGGTTAAGTCGATACAGTGACAGATGCATATAATTAGGGAAATGATTGAGGTGTATAAATATAAAACAGGAATACATTAAGGGACATAAATAACGTGGTAAAAATATTGCGGTATAAAATACCGGCAAGTTGGCAAGACACGATGTGCAACGTTTCGCCCACACAGTAGACTTCCTCAGTCAAATACAGAGGTAGCAGGTGTAGTATTGAAACAAAGATGGTGTAAAAATATCTAAAAAAAAGACAGGACTCGAAGTAATAGGTTCGTCTTGGGGAAAAAAATTAGATTTAGAAAGGATATAGGAAAGCGATGGTTTGGCAATAGAGTTGTGGATGAGTGAATGAAACTCCCGAGTAGCGTCATTGATGTGAGAAAGTTGAGCAGGTGCATACGTAGGTGTTAGACTTGTCTAGCATGGGCCAGTAGGCCTACGGCGGTGCTCCTTCTCTTTCTTTGCTTTTATGTTGTGTTGTGACGTGAATGAAAGCACTGTCGACTTTCTTTTTGTTCAAATTTCAGAATCTCTCTCTCTCTCTCTCTCTCTCTCTCTCTCTCTCTCTCTCTCTCTCTCTCTCTCTCTCTCTCTCTCTCTCTCATGTTTCCTTATCCATTTCCACCACCACCATCACCAACATCACCATCACCACCACCATCACCACCACCATTATCACCACCACCAGCTCCACCACCATCATCACCACCATCACCATCACCACAACCATCACCATCACCACCATCACCACCACCACCATCACCACAACCATCACCATCACCACCATCACCACCACCACCATCACCACAACCATCACCATCACCACCATCACCACCACCACCATCACCACAACCATCACCATCACCACCATCACCACCACCATCATCACCACCATCATCACCACCATCATCACCACCATCATCATCACCATCATCACCACCATCACCACCACCACCATCACCACAACCATCACCATCACCACCATCACCACCACCATCATCACCACCATCATCACCACCATCATCACCACCATCATCACCACCATCATCATCACCATCATCACCACCATCACCACCACCACCATCACCACAACCATCACCATCACCACCATCATCACCACCATCATCACCACCATCATCACCACCATCATCACCACCATCATCACCACCATCACCACCACCACCATCACCACAACCATCACCATCACCACCATCACCACCACCATCACCACCACCATCATCACCACCATCATCATCACCATCATCACCACCATCACCACCACCACCACCATCACCACAACCATCACCATCACCATCATCACCACCATCACCACCACCACCACCATCACCACAACCATCACCATCACCACCATCACCACCACCATCATCACCACCATCATCACCACCATCATCACCACCATCATCACCACCATCATCATCACCATCACCACCACCACCATCACCACAACCATCACCATCACCACCATCATCACCACCATCATCACCACCATCATCATCACCATCACCACCATCACCATCACCACAACCATCACCAACACCACCATCACCACCACCACTATCCCCACCACCACCACTACCTTGCTACTGCTGTAGCTGCTGGTAGCGTTGACGGTGCTGGTGAAGGGAGGAGTAGGGGTCTCCGCCCCCACCCCCTAACTTTGGGGGGTTTCTGGGTGTCGCCAGGACCCCAGAGACGCTGGCCTGGTCCCAAGGGTTGATCAATATCCTGCAACCCCATGCAACATCAACCCCCACCCCCCTCTCTCTCCCCTCTCACTCCCCTCTCACCCCACCCATCCAAGCAACCCTCTCTCCTTTCCCATCCCTCCCCTCTATCACCCCTCCCCTATTACCCTTCCCACGCCCCTCCCCTCTCCTGTACCCGCTCTTCCTTCCCTCTCTCATTCCTCCCACGCCCTTCCACATGGCTCTTCACGCCCACACGCCCACACCCTACCTTAATTGGCAGATTCCAAGTAACTGTGTTCTCTGCAGATTTTTCCCTAAATCGACACCTTCAAAATTATATTTTTCCCTACCCACGCCTTCAAAATGAAGTTTCTCCCCTACCCACGCCTTCAAAATGAAGTTTCTCCCCTACCCACGCCTTCAAAATGAAGTTTCTCCCCTACCCACGCCTTCAAAATGAAGTTTCTCCCCTACCCACGCCTTCAAAATGAAGTTTCTCCCCTACCCACGCCTTCAAAATGAAGTTTCTCCCCTACCCACGCCTTCAAAATGAAGTTTCTCCCCTACCCACGCCTTCAAGATGAAGTTTCTCCCCTACCCACGCCTTCAAGATGAAGTTTCTCCCCTACCCACGCCTTCAAAATGAAGTTTCTCCCCTACCCACGCCTTCAAAATGAAGTTTCTCCCCTACCCACGCCTTCAAAATGAAGTTTCTCCCCTACCCACGCCTTCAAAATGAAGTTTCTCCCCTACCCACGCCTTCAAAATGAAGTTTCTCCCCTACCCACGCCTTCAAGATGAAGTTTCTCCCCTACCCACGCCTTCAAGATGAAGTTTCTCCCCTACCCACGCCTTCAAAATGAAATTTCTCCCCTACCCACGCCTTCAAAATGAAGTTTCTCCCCTTCCCACGCCTTCAAAATGAAGTTTCTCCCCTACCCACGCCTTCAAAATGAAGTTTCTCCCCTACCCACGCCTTCAAAATGAAGTTTCTCCCCAACCAAGCCTTCAAAATGAAGTTTCTCCCCTACCCACGCCTTCAAAATGAAGTTTCTCCCCTACCCACGCCTTCAAAATGAAGTTTCTCCCCTACCCACGCCTTCAAAATGAAGTTTCTCCCCTACCCACGCCTTCAAAATGAAGTTTCTCCCCTACCCACGCCTTCAAAATGAAGTTTCTCCCCTACCCACGCCTTCAAAATGAAGTTTCTCCCCTACCCACGCCTTCAAAATGAAGTTTCTCCCCTACCCACGCCTTCAAGATGAAGTTTCTCCCCTATCCACGCCTTCAAAATAAAGTTTCTCCCCTACCCACGCCTTCAAAATGAAGTTTCTCCCCTACCCACGCCTTCAAAATGAAGTTTCTCCCCTACCCACGCCTTCAAAATGAAGTTTCTCCCCTACCCACGCCTTCAAAATGAAGTTTCTCCCCTACCCACGCCTTCAAAATGAAGTTTCTCCCCTACCCACGCCTTCAAAATGAAGTTTTTCCCCTACCCACGCCTTCAAAATGAAGTTTCTCCCCTACCCACGCCTTCAAAATGAAGTTTTTCCCCTACCCACGCCTTCAAAATGAAGTTTCTCCCCTACCCACGCCTTCAAAATGAAGTTTCTCCCCTACCCACGCCTTCAAAATGAAGTTTTTCCCCTACCCACGCCTTCAAAATGAAGTTTCTCCCCTACCCACGCCTTCAAAATGAAGTTTTTCCCCTACCCACGCCTTCAAAATGAAGTTTCTCCCCTACCCACGCCTTCAAAATGAAGTTTCTCCCCTACCCACGCCTTCAAAATCATCTATTTTTCCCTATCATGGGTAGCTTTAAAAGTAGGTTGGTAGGGTACTTAAAGTAGGCGTGAGTTGAACCTGCCTAGCATGGACCAGTAGGCCTAATACAGTGCTCCTTCTTCCTTGGGAACGCCTCAGGGGGTTGTGAAAGAAGTGGCTGTTGGAGATCAATCTGAGCAAGTGTTAGAATAATGTAATCCTGATGTTATCGTCTTAAAGAATATCAGTAGACATTTTTAGAATATATTCCGGCGTATTATTGTATTATTATTATTATTATTATTATTATTATTATTATTATTATTATTATTATTATTATTATTATTATTATTATTATTATTGTTGTTGTTGTTGTTCTTGTTATCATAATTATTGCTATTATTAATGAAGATATGGGGGACACACAGAGCATGGAGAGAATGTGAAATAAGCAGGTCACAGAACGAGAGAGAGAGAGAAAGAGAGAGAGAGAGAGTGAGAGAGAGAGAGAGAGAGAGAGAGAGTGAGAGAGAGAGAGAGAGAGAGAGAGAGAGAGAGAGAGAGAGAGAGAGAGAGAGAGAGAGAGAGAGAGAGAGAGAGAGAGTGAGAGAGAGAGAGAGAGAGAGAGAGAGAGAGGTGGGGATGGTGAGGGATATTCTTGCTCTCGGTAATCACATTGTATGTGCCAGGCCTACCACCGACTCTTAATTTATCAGGTTCACTGGCAACAAGAAGACAATACTTCTTTCTTCACTTCCCAGAGTTTGTTTTGGGCGTTTTTGTAGCCGGTGTTTGTGTGTTTTTGTTGCTGGTGTTGTGTAAGTGGTTTTGTAGCTCCCTGGATGGATAGCTGACTGGCTGGTTGGTTGACTGTCTGGCTATCTATCTGGCTGGCTGGCTGGCTGGCTGGCTGGCTGGCTGGCTGGCTGGCTGGCTGGCTGGCTGGCTGGCTGACTGGAAGCCTAGCTGGCTGGCTGACTGGAAGCCTAGCTGGCTGGCTGACTGGAAACCTAGCTGGCTGGCTGACTGTCTGGCTATCTATCTGGCTAGCTGGCTGACTGGAAGCCTGGCTGGTTCACTAGAAGCCTAGCTGGCTGTCTGTCTATCTGACTGGCTGGCTGGCTGGCTGACTGGAAGCCTAGCTGGCTGGCTGGCTGGATCCCTGGCTGACTCCCTTGCTGGCTCCCTGGCTGGCTCCCTGGCTGACTCCCTGGCTGGCTCCCTGGCTGGCTCCCTGGCTGGCTCCCTGGCTGACTCCCTGGCTGGCTCCCTGGCTGGCTCCCTGGCTGGCTCCCTGGCTGGCTGGCTCCCTGGCTGGCTGGCTCCCTGGCTGGCTCCCTGGCTGGCTGGCTCCCTGGCTGGCTCCCTGGCTGGCTCCCTGGCTGGCAGACTTGAGGAGCTAGAGCAGCATAATCACCAGCACATATTTACCACAGGGAACAATAGCCGGAGCCTCCAGAGACAGCACGGTTATCATCGGGCCGGATGCCGAGGACAAAAGCCAGACCTGCGGTCTCCTCCTCCCCAGACCTCCAGACCTGTGGTCTCCTCCTCCCCCAAACCTCCTGATAAATCATTTCCCATTGAATGAAAACTTACTTATTTCAATGAGAGATGTTGTGGGTGCGCGCCTCATCTCTCTCTCTCTCTCTCTCTCTCTCTCTCTCTCTCTCTCTCTCTCTTTATCTATCGCTCATGGTGAGCGAAAATTCACGACGCTCTAACCCACGGGACCATACAATCCTACAAGAGCCACGCACCCAGCAGAGCTAGGTGTTGTACCGTGATCCGAGGACATACGATGTTGTGGGTGCCTCAAAGCTAATTTCACTCTACTTCCCGTTTGGTGTACCAGCCTCCACAAACGAGTGGTATTTAATCAGTAACGACGCTGCAACTAGCCCGGGACTCGAACCCGTGTTGTTTTAGCCCACCTCATGGTGAGCAAAAATTCATAAAGCAAAGAGAGATTATGAGGTTAAAGTTGCAAGGGAATCGAAGACTAACCCGAAAGGATTTTTTCAGGTACACAGAAGTAAGATCAGGGGCAACATAGGCCCACTCAAAAGTTACTCGGGTCAGCTCACCGGCAGTGATAAGGAAATGTGTAGAATTTTTAACACTTACTTCCTCTCAGTTTTTACACAGGAAGATACTAGTGATAGTCCAGAAATAATAAATTATGTAGAACAGGACGATAATAAACTGTGCACGATTAGGGTCACAAGTGATATGGTCCTTAGACAAATAGAAAAATTAAAACCTAACAAATCCCCAGACCCTGATGAACTGAATGCAAGGGTTCTAAAGGAATGTAAAGAGGAGCTTAGCAAATCTTTGGCTAATTTTTTCAACATATCACTACAAACTGGCACGGTGCCAGATAAGTGGAAAATGGCAAATGTGATACTTATTTTCAAAGCAGGTGACAGGTCCTTAGCTTCGAACTATAGACCAGTAAGCCTAACCTCCATAGTGGGAAAATTTATGGAATCAATAATTGCCGAGGCAGTTTGTAGCCACCTTGAAAAGCATAAATTAATCAACGAATCTCAGCATGGTTTTACAAAGGGGCGTTCCTGCCTTACGAATTTATTAACTTTTTTCACTAAGGTATTTGAGGAGGTAGATCATGGTAATGAATATGATATTGTGTATATGGACTTCAGTAAGGCTTTTGACAGGGTCCCACATCAGAGACTATTGAGGAAAATTAAGGCACACGGAACTGGAGATTTTTCCTGGATAGAGGCATGGTTGATAGATAGGCAGCAGAGAGTTTGCATAAATGGGGAGGAATCAGAGTGGGGAAGCGTCACGAGTGGTGTTCCACAGGGGTCAGTGTTGGGCCCCCTGCTGTTCACAATCTACATAAATGACACTGGATAGGAAAATAACCGTGCCACATATAAACTAAATAATGTAGATCTTAATATTACTGATTGTAAAAAGGATTTAGGAGTTGTGGTTAGTAGTAATCTGAAACCAAGACAACAGTGCATAAGTGTTCGCAATAAAGCTAATAGAATCCTTGGCTTCATATCAAGAAGCATAAATAATAGGAGTCCTCAGGTTGTTCTTTAACTCTATATATCCTTGGTTAGGCCTTATTTAGATTATGCTGCACAGTTTTGGTCACCGTATTACAGAATGGATATAAATGCTCTGGAAAACGTACAAAGGAGGATGACAAAGTTGATCCCATGTATCAGAAATCTTCCCTATGAGGATAGACTAAGGGCCCTGAATCTGCACTCTCTAGAAAGGCGTAGAATTAGGGGGGATATGATTGAGGTGTATAAACGGAAGACATGAATAAATAAAGGGGATGTAAATATCTAGCCAAGACAGGACTCGCAGCAATGGTTTTAAGTTGGAAAAAATCAGATTCAGGAAGGATATAGGAAAGCACTGGTTTGGTAATAAAGTTGTGGATGAGTGGAACAAACTCCCGAGTACCGTCATAGAAGCTAAAACGTTGTGTCGTTTTAAAAATAGATTAGATAAATTCATGAGTGGGTGCGGGTGGGTGTGAGTTGGACCTAACTAGCTTGTGCTACTAGGTCTGATGCCGTGCTCTTTCCTTAAGTGGATATGACGGTTCTCTGAACCATTCATCTACTGACCTGACTAGGTTGAATCATTGGCTTAAGCTGGTAGGAGACTTGAACCTTCCTCGCATGGGCCAGCAGGCCTGCTGCTGTGTTCCTTCTTTCTTATATTCTTATGTTAATTAACTCCTGTTCTTATTCAACCATTTTCTGCACTGGACTGAAGAAACCACTGTGTGGCGAAACGTTTCCAGAGTACAGATACCCAAATAAAAAATAAGAAACAAGTCGTGCAATACAGACAAGATGAAAGTTAAGACACTTGTGCAACATCTGGGTATCTTTATTGTAGACGTTTCGCCATCAGTGGCATTTGTATATAGCTCTGTTTTCTTGTTATGTCCTGGAATTTGTATTGATAAAGCCACTGGATGGCGAAACGTCTACAATAAAGATAACCAGATGTTGCACAAGTGTCTTAACTTTCATCATAAGAAAGAAGGCCTACTGACCCATGCGAGGCAGGTCCAAGTCTCCTTAATGGAATGAAGATGATGTAATCAGTCCCCCAACCTTCGCATTTTACACCATTGTCACCAAGTCCATTTCCGCAAATTTTCCAAGAGTTTCCCCTCTCAGGAAAAAACTTACCCCCGATTACCCCTTAAGGTAACAAGTTTCCCCTCAGTCACCCCCCCCTTTCCCCCCCAGTTAACACTTTCCGCCAATCACCCTTGCCATTGAAAAACTACTTCACAGTACCCATGTAACGCATTTGTGTGTGTGTTTTGGCACACACTTGTGTCCCTTTGTACCTGTTGCTGGTATTTCCAGGGATGTGACCCTACACGCCTCGTTGTCTCTGAGTGCCATCAGTAAAGCAATCGTGCCTTTCTCCACTGATATTTTTTTTCAGACTCGCCATATTCTGTGTTTGATCAGTACCTGAGGTGAATATGAGGTTACCTGAGGTGAATATGAGATATCTGAGATGAATATGAGGTACCTGAGGTGAATATGATGTACCTGAGGTGAATATGAGGTACCTGAGGTACTGAAACAAATTCTTGCGTAGCTTTGGCAAAGGGTTGGACAGATACATGGGTGGGAATGGGTGATTTTGATAAGGACCTGCCTTGAACATTAAAATGGTATAAAATACCGACAGATTGTTAGGTAAGACACATATGCAACAGTTAGGTATCTTTATTTTGAAACGTTTCGCCTACACAGTAGGCTTCTTCAGTCGAGTACAGAAAAGTTGATAGAAGCAGAAGATACTTGAAGACGATGTAATCAGTCCATCACCCTTAAAGTTTTGAGGTGGTCAGTCCCTCAGTCTGGAGAAGAGCATTGTTCCGTTGTCTGAAACAATATGAAGTTGAAGTGACAGAATCGGGCCTTATATAGTCCCAGGAGGTGAGACGTAGGTTGATTTGGGAGGGCAGGTCCTTCTCAAACCCAGCCGTTCTCACTAGTAGAGGTTGTCGAAGTAGATGGTCTGTACCAAGATACCCTTGTGTTGCAGTGTCTGACAGAATGAACATTAAAATGGTATAAAATACCGACAGATTGTTAGGTAAGACACATATGCAACAGTTAGGTATCTTTATTTTGAAACGTTTCGCCTACACAGTAGGCTTCTTCAGTCGAGTACAGAAAAGTTGATAGAAGCAGAAGATACTTGAAGACGATGTAATCAGTCCATCACCCTTAAAGTTTTGAGGTGGTCAGTCCCTCAGTCTGGAGAAGAGCATTGTTCCGTTGTCTGAAACAATATGAAGTTGAAGTGACAGAATCGGGCCTTATATAGTCCCAGGAGGTGAGACGTAGGTTGATTTGGGAGGGCAGGTCCTTCTCAAACCCAGCCGTTCTCACTAGTAGAGGTTGTCGAAGTAGATGGTCTGTACCAAGATACCCTTGTGTTGCAGTGTCTGACAGAATGAACATTAAAATGGTATAAAATACCGACAGATTGTTAGGTAAGACACATATGCAACAGTTAGGTATCTTTATTTTGAAACGTTTCGCCTACACAGTAGGCTTCTTCAGTCGAGTACAGAAAAGTTGATAGAAGCAGAAGATACTTGAAGACGATGTAATCAGTCCATCACCCTTAAAGTTTTGAGGTGGTCAGTCCCTCAGTCTGGAGAAGAGCATTGTTCCGTTGTCTGAAACAATATGAAGTTGAAGTGACAGAATCGGGCCTTATATAGTCCCAGGAGGTGAGACGTAGGTTGATTTGGGAGGGCAGGTCCTTCTCAAACCCAGCCGTTCTCACTAGTAGAGGTTGTCGAAGTAGATGGTCTGTACCAAGATACCCTTGTGTTGCAGTGTCTGACAGAATGAACATTAAAATGGTATAAAATACCGACAGATTGTTAGGTAAGACACATATGCAACAGTTAGGTATCTTTATTTTGAAACGTTTCGCCTACACAGTAGGCTTCTTCAGTCGAGTACAGAAAAGTTGATAGAAGCAGAAGATACTTGAAGACGATGTAATCAGTCCATCACCCTTAAAGTTTTGAGGTGGTCAGTCCCTCAGTCTGGAGAAGAGCATTGTTCCGTTGTCTGAAACAATATGAAGTTGAAGTGACAGAATCGGGCCTTATATAGTCCCAGGAGGTGAGACGTAGGTTGATTTGGGAGGGCAGGTCCTTCTCAAACCCAGCCGTTCTCACTAGTAGAGGTTGTCGAAGTAGATGGTCTGTACCAAGATACCCTTGTGTTGCAGTGTCTGACAGAATGAACATTAAAATGGTATAAAATACCGACAGATTGTTAGGTAAGACACATATGCAACAGTTAGGTATCTTTATTTTGAAACGTTTCGCCTACACAGTAGGCTTCTTCAGTCGAGTACAGAAAAGTTGATAGAAGCAGAAGATACTTGAAGACGATGTAATCAGTCCATCACCCTTAAAGTTTTGAGGTGGTCAGTCCCTCAGTCTGGAGAAGAGCATTGTTCCGTTGTCTGAAACAATATGAAGTTGAAGTGACAGAATCGGGCCTTATATAGTCGACTGAAGAAGCCTACTGTGTAGGCGAAACGTTTCAAAATAAAGATACCTAACTGTTGCATATGTGTCTTACCTAACAATCTGTCGGTATTTTATACCATTTTAATGTTCATTCTGTCAGACACTGCAACA
>NC_091364.1:3308340-3330840 GCF_038502225.1 Cherax quadricarinatus | reverse complement strand
TGTGTGTGTGTGTGTGTGTGTGTGTGTGTGCATAAAAATATGCATTAAATATATAGATTAGTTTTTAACATCAGTACATTTTTTAACAATAATAATATATAATATTTATTAAAACTTAATAAAAGTTTTTTAGGAACTATAGTTGTTTATATATATATATATATATATATATATATATATATATATATATATATATATATATATATATATATATATATACAGTGGTATCTCTGGTCGCGACCCGATTTGGTCGTGACCCGAACCTAATTTCCCCATTGGGTTGTATGTAAATACAATTAATCCGTTCCAGACTCCTATGAACTGTATGTAAATATTGTATTTTTTATGACTTTTAAGCATAAAAATAGTTAATTATATCATAGAATTCACAACGTAATAGTAAACTAACTGTAAAAACCTTGAATAACACATAGATATCTAATATCGTCCGATTTCTTTCGTTTTTTGGTGTACGTTAAGAAGCATCTTTCCATCATGCATTGCCCAAGTTTCAGTGAGATAGCTCCACAAACATTTGAGAAAAAAATTATCAAAAATCATATATGACAAGCCCTAGCCGGGTACTGGTACTGCAAGAAGCTGTTTGTGCACTACTTGCTGATAAAACAATGATAATCCGAATTATCACGGTCGTAATTACTGTAATTTATGAATAACTTCCGAGATAATCGACGAAAACGGGTGTGCACCGAAAAAAAATCGAGAAAAAAAGTCACTCTTTTTGATTTTTTTGGTTTATCTTAGGTTCTCTACACATATGCTGCTATGTATGATAATCTGTGTAACTCTATTTGTGTATACCTGAATAAACTTACTTAGTGTTATGGTGCAGTATGAGTGTATATCACATTTAGCACTGTACTAAACTATGCTTTCTCTGATGTAAGTACCTAGGAGAGGATAAGAGGATGGTACTTTATCCCTTATCCTCGAGGTCACAGCGATTGAACGCACGTCTGACCGAGACCAACTTCAAGGTGAGGGTCTTTGTTAAGTGTACACAAACAACAGGAAGTGGGTAAAATTGGCGCGTGCCAAAAAATGGCGCGGAATGTTAAAATTGGCTCGACTGTGTTTGTTCGGCACCCGATTATGTGTTCGTGACTAGATGCAAAAAGTTTGCGAATTTTTTGGTCGTGAACCGATTTGTTCGTGTTCAGAAGCGTTCGTGACCAGAGGTTCCACTGTATATATACATTTATATTGTGTATAAGAAATGTATAAATAATATCTACAATGTCAATTTCATTGATACTTTCTGGTTCATATATTGCCATGTTGTCAATTGCTGCATTAATGACACTCATATTTCAGACTCATGTTTCAGAGACGCTGACCTCTGCAATATCCATTGTATGACCCGCCATTAGTCTGGACGATCAGTAACACAAATGTCTGTTTAATTTCAGGAGTAAGACAAGAACAGGAGATTTACCTGAGAATAATTGACTCCGTGACCAAACAGGTAAATATTCACATTTTTTGACCCCCTTTATCTCCCTACACACTCGCCAATTTGACCCCATCCCCCCGTTATTTTTCCCCCTCCCCTTTGTTATTTCTTTGAGTTTGTGTTAATTTTCGTTTTCATTTCTTTTTATTTTCAGGAATAAGACAGCAACAGGATATATATTTAAGACTTATTGATTCCGTCAGCAAACAGGTATGGGATCACTGCCAGGAGGCACTCTTGGCTCCTCTGTGGCGTTATTCTCTGTAGGACTTAAAGCCAGGAGGTATTCCTGACCTTCTGTGGCGTTATTCTCTGTAGGACTTAAAGCCAGGAAGTATTCCTGACCTTCTGTGGCGCTATTCTGAGTAGAACTTCAACTCTGACCTCAAGACGTAGACTCTAGGCCTCTGTGTATCCCCTGAGTACTAACTAGAAGGTGGTACTCGCACCTGTATTCTGTAGAACTTGTGATCTTGTCAGTAGAACCTTTTCTTGACATGTTTCGATTCGTATAGACCATTATCAAGCTCAGCACGGGTCGAAACGTCGTTTGTAGTTTGTACTCATATCTCCAGCTTATTGCACAGTTGATGTCTTGCTCAGTCACGGTACTGTGACTTTTCCCCGACTGTAATTTGTACTGTAGCGTTGTGAGAGTTGTGCTAACTCTAGCGTCTAGCTCCCATTTGGCACTAGACTGTAGACACCTAGTTGCACCCACCTAGGTTTGTTGACTGAGCTCGAGTTACAGCTCCTGACCCCACCCTACTCCCCGCTTGTACATGTATAGCATACAATACTGATAAATTAGAGAATTAGACACATGTGCAGCATCTGGGTATCTTTATTGTAGACGTTTCGCCCTCCAGTGGCGTTGTTAGTAAAAATTCAAGAGCATAATTGGAAGACAGTAGAATTATATACAAAAGATGATGAGTAATCAGTCCCTCAGCTTTGGGACTGGTGGAGAGCGTCTTACGGAACTCTTCGGACTACGGTGATCTTCACCAGCTCCAAGACTGAGGGACTGTTTACCTCATCTTTTGTATAGAGCTCTACAGTCTTCACATTATGTCCTTGTAGTGTATTGATAAAGCCACTGGAAGGCGAAACATCTACAATAAAGATACCCAAATGTTTCACACGTGTTTAATTTCTTACCCCCCGATTCTTAACTCTCGTTGACCGGTCACTACTAATTTCTCCAGCCTTCTAGTATGAATACTCTTAAAGACTTTCCCTTTTACTGCAACTGAGAAACGTATTTCCACTTATTTCTTAATCTTTGATCCCATCCTAGCTGTAAGAAGCTAAGTGAGCCCTGGGCTTAACTCCTTAGCGTATTTTCCGGAGTATAAGGCGAACTTTTTTCCCTCCCCGCAATAAGTCTTAGAAAATCAGCCTGCGCCTTATATGCTCAATGTCAGCGTCAAGAGCAGACTTTGGGTTACGTTTTAGCAGTTGTTTACTAACGTTTTGTTACAACCGGTTTGAAACATCGTTTATTATGTCTAGTTGGAGGTTTATTATTGTAAGACAGAACGAATCGTGGTAGAATACCATAAACTGCTGTCGTCCATGTTTGACTACCGGTATAAAGGTTCCTGGAAATCAAATGATTGCTTTTGGTAGCAGCCTTGGCAGGAAGAGACGTATAAATAGGACTCCCTACTCCTAGTGTCCCTGTTCACCTAGCAGTAAATAGGTACCTGGGTGTTAGTCGACTGTGTGGCTGGCACCCTGGAATGAAGCCTATATTGGAGATGAGCTGAGGCTGGGGTAAGAGCTCATCAACTGTAAATGAGCTGAGGTAGAATACCAGCACAAGTTTGAGTTAGTTGTGAATTGTTCCAGCCACGGTGTTGTGATTGTGGGTTAGTTGTGAATTGTTCCAGTCACGGTGTTGTGACTGTGGGTTAGTTGTGAATTGTTCCAGCCACGGTGTTGTGATTGTGGGTTAGTTGTGAATTCTTCCAGTCACGGTGTTGTGACTGTGGGTTAGTTGTGAATTGTTCCAGCCACGGTGTTGTGACTGTGGGTTAGTTGTGAATTGTTCCAGCCACGGTGTTGTGACTGTGGGTTAGTTGTGAATTGTTCCAGCCACGGTGTTGTGACTGTGGGTTAGTTGTGAATTGTTCCAGCCACGGTGTTGTGACTGTGGGTTAGTTGTGAATTCTTCCAGTCACGGTGTTGTGACTGTGGGTTAGTTGTGAATTGTTCCAGCCACGGTGTTGTGACTGTGGGTTAGTTGTGAATTCTTCCAGTCACGGTGTTGTGACTGTGGGTTAGTTGTGAATTCTTCCAGTCACGGTGTTGTGACTGTGGGTTAGTTGTGAATTCTTCCAGTCACGGTGTTGTGACTGTGGGTTAGTTGTGAATTGTTCCAACCACGGTGTTGTGACTGTGGGTTAGTTGTGAATTGTTCCAGCCACGGTGTTGTGACTTTTATTCCGCATGTTAATGTAATTTGTGCACTCTTTGACTATGTGGGCATAATTCGTGCAGTTTCAATCGCAAGGCCACCTGTTCGATCCTCGGTTCTTACACTGTTTCTCTCACGACATGGTGAGATTCTCGTTTCATTATCTGTGTCCGTTTTGTTAACTGGGATCCGATCCCTGGCTTCAATGTAGATGTGTTCGGTTGTGTGCGCGAGGCTAACCAACTTCCAGGTCTTTTAAGTCAGGTTTCAACGTAGATATTTAAACAGAGACTTAAGATCAGACTAAATACATAACCTTATAAATAAACAGGCGAATGGACCTGGATCTGAACCGTGGTACTGGTATACAACAAGCCCAGTGGCTGAGTGGTAGGGCGTTGGGTCTGCCGCATATCAGTACCACGGTTCGTTTCTTCAGTAATTCTTCTGTTTAGTAATTTCCCCTATAATGCACTTATGGTAGACAACCATCCAAGGAATATGGTGAAATGGAAGCCTGTTAAATGTCTTGCACTCTGACAGGATTCACGAAACCTTCCGTAGTATGAAATTGTAATTCCTCTTCTTCTTCTTCTTCTTCTTCTTCTTCTTCTTCTTCTTCTTCTTCTTCTTCTTCTTCTTATTATTATTATTATTATTATTATTATTATTATTATTATTATTATTATTATTATTATTATCCTTTCTCTTCTGGCTTCTTAACCGACTTTTCGAACGCTCTTAAGTACGTTTCCATCAATACATATAATCCCTCCACTTTCAAATTACACAAACGTTGTGTTTTAAACGCTCTAAGTTACGATATCAGATAAGGGTCATTATATAATTAGTCTTGGTTAATATGTTATCAGTGGAGATCTGACAGTGTGTGTGTGAGTGTGTTTTTACAGTGGAGAGATGCGTAGTGGCGATAGCTGTCTGTTGTGTGTACTCCCTGAGTTGTATTTACCGTTAGTTATGGGATGAGGGGGGTCGAGTCGCCGCTCCATGGAGGGGTGGAGGGTTTTGTGGGGGTGTTGAGGTGTGTGTGTGTGTGTGTGTGTGTGTGTGTGTGTGTGTGTGTGTGTTGCTTATTATTATTATTATTATTATTATTATTATTATTATTATTATTATTATTATTATTATTATTATTCATCTCCCACTCACGCTTGCCCACGCCCACCTACAACCCATAATGCCCCTTCCCACGCTTTCCCCTCCTCCCCTTATTCCCCCTACCCCTTCCTATCCTCCCAGTTCCCCTATCCTCAATATCCCCCCCCCCTTATCTGTGACTTAAGATACTATCGTTATGATCCAAGGGGAACTTCCCCACCTCTCCCACTTCCCCCTTCCCTTCCCCTCTCCCTATCTCCTTCTTACACATTTCTTTTCATTTCCCCACTTCTATATTCACCACCCTTCATTTATCCTATCTATACTTATCCTATCTTTCTGTCCTCTCCGGACACTCATTAATGCAAAGATTCTCTGTCTGTCTGTCTGTCTGTCTGTCTGTCTGTCTGTCTCTCTCTCTCTCTCTCTCTCTCTCTCTCTCTCTCTCTCTCTCTCTCTCTCTCTCTCTCTCTCTCTCTCTCTCTCTCTCTTTTACACAGTGTGTGACAAGGCTAGGTTAAAGATTCCTAACTTTATTGGCAAGCTAAGAGCTGTTACCTACATCAGCTCATTTGAAAGCATTTTTATTGTTATGAGACATACAAGTAGGGAACAGGATGAAGTTGGTACCATCTGTGGGCCAGCATTTTCATTTAATCAACTGAGTTTATCTCGTTGACATCATAATGATGTTCGAATGCCTTGCAGACTCGAGTCATCCTGGGGATAAATGATCTCAGATGAAGTGATGTTCTGGAGAAGTTTACAGCCAGAGTGAACTGCTTTCTGCCCGTCTTGTGGTATAGAAGCTTCCTTCACTCTGTCCTCAAAGTGGATCCAAGTGTGGTACTTTAACAATGTTGGTCTTATACATAACAGTAAGGCCACCCACATCCCTCCTGTGTTGAAGGCTCTGCTGAAATGACAGATCTATCCAGGATGGGTCCAGGCGAGAGATGAGACGTCTTGCTCTGTTCTCTACTCTGTCAGGCAGTCGCAGATGAGAGGGGGGGCAGGCAAACCAAGAAAGTGGATCATACTCAAGGTGTGAGCATACTTGTGCCTCGTATAGAATCTTGCAACCTCTACTGTCAAGCAAATGCGAGATACGGCGAAGTGCTCTAAGCTTTCTGGTTGCCTTATTTGCAAGATTTACAACGTGGTTCTTCATGGTCAGTTTGGAGTCAAATTTCACCCAAAGGATATCAACTTCTTCCCGCTTCTTCGCTCTCTCTTTCTCTCCCCCCCCCTCCCTCTCTCTCTCTCTCTCTCTCACTATCTTCAAAGATCTTCACTTCTCATAATCCTCTGCACGCACCGTCACGCAATTCCCCACCCCATGTACACGTGACGGACAAATATACACGCACGTACACGTACAGTACGTACATTCACCTACACGGACAGCACGTACACTCACACGTACAGCACGTACAGCTTGTAGGGTTGAAGGACAATAGACAGCAAGTGGGTCATTAAGGCTGAAATTCACCTGTACACGCACTCCAAGAACCCTTTACACTCTTAATATGACCTAAACTCAGTGTATATACACTGAGATGTATATATATATATCAGTGTATATACACTGAGATACATATATATATCTTAGTGTATATACACCGAGATACATGTATATCTCGGTGTATATACACCGAGATACATGTATGTCTCACTGTATATACACTGAGATACATTTATATATCAGTGTATATACACTAAGACATGATATAAACCTTGGTAATAAATACCGACAAGTTGGTTTAGAAAGACACGTAAGCAAACACTGACATATTTATTAGAAAACGTTTCGGTCCTGGGACCTTGATCAAGGTCCCAGGACCGAAACGTTTTCTAATGAATATGTCAGAGAAGTGATCAAGGTTCCAGGACCGTAACGTTTTCTAATAAATATGTCAGAGAAGTGATCAAGGTCCCAGGACCGAAACGTTTTCTAAAAAATATGTCAGAGAAGTGATCAAGGTCCCAGGACCGAAACGTTTTCTAATAAATATGTCAGAGAAGTGATCAAGGTCCCAGGACCGAAACGTTTTCTAATAAATATGTCAGAGAAGTGATCAAGGTCCCAGGACCGAAACGTTTTCTAATAAATATGTCAGAGAAGTGATCAAGGTCCCAGGACCGAAACGTTTTCTAATAAATATGTCAGAGAAGTGATCAAGGTCCCAGGACCGAAACGTTTTCTAATAAATATGTCAGAGTGTTTGTTTACGTGTCTTTCTAAACCACACTCTGACATAAATTTATATATATCAGTGTATATACACTGATATATACATGTCAGGAAACAGGAATATGCAAAAATAAAAATTTAGGAATGGGGAAAAGTAGTTGAGGAATAGAAGACGATGTGAAGGGGAATCAGGAGAGGGGAAAGAGAAGAGATGAAGGGAAGAATAAGGGTAGGGGAAGAACGGGAGGGGTTGGGAAGGGGCTGCTGCTCCTTTGTTTGGGGATTGTCTTAAACGTGTTGTAGAATTTGCATAAATCCAGTGTTGGGAGGACTACCTTCACTGTAACAATGTTTTCACACTCTCCTCTTCTCCTCCCCCTTCCCCCTCTTCCTCTTAAGAACATAAGAACATAAGAAAGAAGGAACACTGCAACAGGCCTACTGACCCATGCGGAGCAGGTCCATGTTTCCCCCCCGGATTAGCCCAATGACCCACCCAGTCTGGTCACCTCCACTCAAGGAAGGAGCACAGCACAAGACCCAGCAGCACAAGCTAGTCAGGTCCAACTCACACCCACCCACACCCACTCATGTATTTATCTAACCTATTTTTAAAACTACACAACGTTTTAGCTTCTATAACTGTACTTGGGAGTTTGTTCCACTCATCCACAACTCTATTGCCAAACCAGTGCTTTCCTATATCCTTCCTGAATCTGAATTTTTCCAACTTAAAACCATTGCTGCGAGTCCTGTCTAGGCTAGATATTTTCAGCACCGTTATTTATATCCCCTTTATTTATTCCTGTCTTCCATTTATACACCTCAATCATATCTTCCTCTTCCTCTTCCTCTTCCTCTTCCTCTTCCTCTTCCTCTTCCTCTTCCTCTTCCTCCTCCTCCTTTTCCTCCTTCTCCTCCTTCTCCTCCTCCTCTTTCTCCTCTTCATCCTCTTCCTCCTCTTCTTCCTCTTCTCTTCCTCCTCTTCTTCCTCTTCTCTTCCTCCTCTTCATCCTCTTCTCTTCCTCCTCTTCCTCCTCTTCTTCCTCTTTCTCACCTTCTTCCTCTTCTTCCTCTTCTCTTCCTCCTCTCCTTCCTCTTCTCTTCCTCCTCTTCATCCTCTTCTCTTCATCCTCTTCTTCCTCTTTCTCATCTTCTTCCTCTTCCCCCTCTTCTTCCTCTTCTCTTCCTCGTCTTCCTCGTCTTCCTCGTCTTCCTCTTCTCTTCCTCGTCTTCCTCTTCTTCCTCCTCTTCTTCCTCTTCTCTTCCTCGTCTTCCTCGTCTTCCTCCTCTTCTTCCTCTTCTACCTCCTCATCCTCACTCTTAAATACACCTTAAAATTGTCCCAAAATCTACGAGACGAAAAAATTCTACAGAAACTAATTTCTTTCGTCACCGTTAATTTACGTTGTCATTTTTTTTCCCGCCAAATCTGCGTATTTTTTTTTTCTCCCGCCAAATATTTGCTTAGACTCGTTTTTTTCTTCTCCCGCCAAACACTTGCTTAGATGCGTTTTCCCCGCTAAATTCTCGCGTATTTGTTTATACCGCTAAATTCTTTTGGTTTTTTTCTCACTAATTCTCGCGTATTTTGTTATCCCCTCTGTTTATTTCGTATTTTGTTTTCCCGCTAAATTCTCGCATATTTTTGTTTTTCCGGTAAATTCTCGCATATTTTTTTTTCCCGCTAAATTCTCGCGTATTTTGTTTTTTCCCGCCATTTTTTTTAAATTGCGCTGAATTTGTTCTCGCAGGAAGATATTCCTAAGAGATGTTTGTTTTACTGGTATTTCAACGAGGTCTGGCCGCCTGTGTAACACAGAATATATGTGTTTATGCATATGTGTTTGTATATATTTACAGAGAACGTGTGTGTGTGTGTGTGTGTGTGTGTGTGTGTGTGTGTGTGTGTGTGTGTGTGTGTGTGTGTGTGTGTGTGTGTGTGTGTGTGTGTGTGTGTGTGTGTGTGTGTGTGTACTCGAGAGAGAATGTGTATGCGTGCATGTGCGTATGTGTATTTTTACAGAGCAAATGTGTGTATGGGAGCAAGAGAGAGAAAGAGAGCTCGCGTGCACGTGTATTTACATACGCGTGAGAGCTCAACCCACCGTCCAACATCTGCTCTCTCTCTCCTCGCGCCTCCGTTAGTGTAGGCAACCATGTTTGTTCTGTGTGATTTAATCCTGCTGGCGGGTGGCCAAAGAATAGACTCGCTGCGGACTCGTTATCGCCGCTGGATCAGTAAACAAGGCCACGCGCGCCCTCCGCATGCTAGTCTCTGAGCCTCGCGTGCCTCTCCTGCGCTCGTACACGGAAATCGCTTCATCTTAATCGCATCTCCGACTTAAATCCCAGATTTATGCCGTTTTTGTCTCCATTGGGGAAGTATTCGTCCCCTCCCGAGCCATTAAGTACCTGGAGTTACGAATGTCAACAACAAAAAAAAAAAATATAAGAGCGAGTATTGCTGTTGCCAAGACGATATGGAAAGAGTTCCAGCTCCTGAAAAAGACAAAATAGCATCTGGGAAGCTCGGCAGGAGCTAATCCACTCCCTTAGCGAATGTGATCAACTCCTTGTGGCATAATCCCGTCGTCTGGTGATACGCCGATAACCGGAACTGATAAGGGTGGGTAAATAGGGTTGATGATGGCTCCTAGCGAGCCATTACCAGTGCCAGGGAGAGAGAGAGAGAGAGAGTGCCACTCTCTGTTCCCCTCTTTCTCCCAGCCGCGCTGAAAGAGAGTTGGAAAATAAAGAAAGTTTTGCATTTTCTTTAAGTGCTAGCGGCCTGGCAGACTGGTGCTGTCTCTTCACGTTAATATCCTTACACAATCAAGTATTTTTTCTCCCTACACAATAAATTAATTTGTACATCATGGTAATAGCGTTTTTACGTTCTTAATTCTGTTTTACAAGGGTCATAATCTATTGACTTTATCCAGAGGTAATTGAAGAGAGTAAATATTGTCAGCCGTTATTATAATAGAATTAATTAAATTTTGCTCTCAAGGCGGCTAGTTTATTGTGCACCTCATATCTATCCTGTGGATGGTAGTGGCTAGTTTATTGTGCACCTCACACCTATCCTGTGGATGGTAGTGGCTAGTTTATTGTGCACCTCATATCTATCCTGTGGATGGTAGTGGCTAGTTTATTGTGCACCTCATATCTATCCTGTGGATGGTAGTGGCTAGTTTATTGTGCACCTCATATCTATCCTGTGGATGGTAGTGGCTAGTTTATTGTGCACCTCATATCTATCCTGTGGATGGTAGTGGCTAGTTTATTGTGCACCTCATATCTATCCTGTGGATGGTAGTGGCTAGTTTATTGTGCACCTCATATCTATCCTGTGGATGGTAGTGGCTAGTTTATTGTGCACCTCATATCTATCCTGTGGATGGTAGTGGCTAGTTTATTGTGCACCTCATATCTATCCTGTGGATGGTAGTGGCTAGTTTATTGTGCACCTCATATCTATCCTGTGGATGGTAGTGGCTAGTTTATTGTGCACCTCATATCTATCCTGTGGATGGTAGTGGCTAGTTTATTGTGCACCTCATATCTATCCTGTGGTTGGTAGTGGCTAGTTTATTGTGCACCTCATATCTATCCTGTGGATGGTAGTGGCTAGTTTATTTTGCACCTCATATCTATCCTGTGGATGGTAGTGGCTAGTTTATTGTGCACCTCATATCTATCCTGTGGATGGTAGTGGCTAGTTTATTGTGCACCTCATATCTATCCTGTGGATGGTAGTGGCTAGTTTATTGTGCACCTCATATCTATCCTGTGGATGGTAGTGGCTAGTTTATTGTGCACCTCATATCTACCCTGTGGATGGTAGTGGCTAGTTTATTGTGTACCTCGTATCTATCCTGTGGATGGTAGTGGCTAGTTTATTGTGTACCTCATATCTATCCTGTGGATGGTAGTGGCTAGTTTATTGTGCACCTCATATCTATCCTGTGGATGGTAGTGGCTAGTTTATTGTGTACCTCATATCTATCCTGTGGATGGTAGTGGCTAGTTTATTGTGCACCTCATATCCATCTTATGGATGGCAGTGGCTAGTTTATTGTGCATCTCATATCTATCCTGTGGATGTTAGTGGCTAGTTTATTGTGCACCTCATATCCATCTTATGGATGGCAGTGGCTAGTTTATTGTGCATCTCATATCTATCCTGTGGATGGTAGTGGCTAGTTTATTGTGCATCTCATATCTATCCTGTGGATGGTAGTGGCTAGTTTATTGTGCACCTCATATCCATCCTGTGAATGGTAATGGCTAGTTGTGCACCTCATATCCATCCTGTGGATGGTAGTGGCTAGTTCATTGTGCACCTCATATCCATCCTGTGGATGGTAGTGGCTAGTTTATTGTGTACCTCATATCTATCCTGTGGATGGTAGTGGCTAGTTTATTGTGCACCTCATATCCATCCTGCGAATGGTAGTGGCTAGTTGTGCACCTCATATCCATCCTGTGGATGGTAGTGGCTAGTTCATTGTGCACCTCATGTCCATCCTATGGATGGTAATGTCTAGCACACAATAGCACAGGTTGCTATTGTGTGCTAGTTAAAAACACTCTCTTTTGTGGTAGTAGAGTAGCAGTTAGGCAATGCTAACTAGTGGCTAGTGAGTGCTAATTAACATTTGGGAGAAACCTGACTATTAGTTTGGGAGTGCTAACTAGTAATTAGGGAACTAGTAGTTACATAATGTTAACTAGCTTTCATTAAGTGCTAACTAAGATTTTTGAAGTGCTAGCTTGCAGTTAGGTAGTGCTAACTAGCATAGAGGGGGCACGATCCACTTGACTGTTGTTCAGCACTTGTCATAGGCTCTGCTACTGTTGTTATTGCTGCTGTTGCTGTTGTTGTTGCTACACTGCTCTTGCTGCTATATCTGCTGCTGAAACAGGTGGTGTATGGTACAGATAACAAGATACCTGATAACACTGGCGTGGCATTAGTGTGGTACATCAGTGTCACACCAGATAAGTCATCCTTCACTGTTCTTTTTTCTGTCTAGAAGTCGTAGATGAGACGTGGGTTAGGCAGTCCAAGAAAGTGGAGCATACTCAAAGTGTGAGCATACTTATGCCAGATACAGAATTTTGCAGCCTCTGCTGCCGAGCAAATATGAGATACATCGTAATGTTAGCTTCTTGGCGCCTTGCTTTTCGAGATTTACAACGTGATTTTTCACAGACGTATTAGAGTCAAATTTCATCCCAAGGATATCCACCTCATTCCTGGGCACCAACACTCTCCCATTCATTCTTACCACTAGCATTACCATTATGGTGCCTAGAGACCGCCATCATTTGTGTTTTCTCAGGAGCAAATATGACCTGTCATTGTTTTCCATAGGCTGATATAGCTGTAAGCTGGTGATTGATTTAACTTAGAGTAGCTGGTATTTCCTCTCTTGCATAAGTAAATGTCAGAGTACAGTCGTCTGCATATGCATGGGATTCTGGGATGAGTTGAAGGTCATTGAAGTAGACATTCCATAACAATGCCCCAAGGACACTTTCCTGTGGAACACTTACCCCCAATAGTGTCTCGTTGACACTATTGGGGCAAGACATAGTATAGAGCCTGCAATTCCTAGTGCTTGAAGTTTTGCCAAGAGTTCCTGGTGCCATACTCGGTGGAAAGTACCAGCAGCGTCCAGTGCTGCCACACAGCTGACTTTGGATTCATCCAGTGACTGATGCCACTTAGTGGAGAGGTTTAACAACAGATCACCATCAGAGTGATCTTTTTTGAAGCCTTACTGACGGTCAGAAAGTGATTAGTAGTCGAAAAACACTGTCATCTGCCGTGAGATTGTCTCAAGAATCTTGCTAGTGACTGACAAGAATGACACTGGTCTGTAGTTGCTGATTTCTGCTCTGCTGTTCTGCAAAGATTTAGAAGGCCATTTACTCTCTCTCTCTCTCTCTCTCTCTCTCTCTCTCTCTCTCTCTCTCTCTCTCTCCCTCTCTCTCTCTCTCTCCCTCTCTCTCTCCTCCTCCTCCTCCTCCTTCTCCTCCTCCTCCTCCTCCTCTTCCCACCCCCACAACACGTGCCGATAGGGGGTTGTGCAATGTCCAAGTGGGGGACATAGGCTTCCCCCTACCCTAACCCTATACAGTCTTCCCCCTCACCCCCTCCCCTCCCCTAGTATGTTTGCCCACACATGATTTTCCTCCAGGGGAAGGCGCGTGTTTGTGTTTGTTTGTATGTAATGAGTTTATCGATGTTCCAGTCCGGATGTATGTTTGTGTGGGTGAGGGAGTATGTTTGTGTGGGTGAGGGAGTATGTTTGTGTGGGTGAGAGAGTATGTTTGTGTGGGTGAGGGAGTATGTTTGTGTGGGTGAGGGAGTATGTTTGTGTGGGTGAGGGAGTATGTTTGTGTGGGTGAGGGAGTATGTTTGTGTGGGTGAGGGAGTATGTTTGTGTGGGTGAGGGAGTATGTTTGTGTGGGTGAGGGAGTATGTTTATGTGGGTGAGGGAGTATGTTCATGTGGGTGAGGGAGTATGTTCATGTGGGTGAGGGAGTATGTTCATGTGGGTGAGGGAGTATGTTTGTGTGGGTGAGGGAGTATGTTTGTGTGGGTGAGGGAGTATGTTTGTGTGGGTGAGAGAATATGTTTATGTGGGTGAGGGAGTATGTTTATGTGGGTGAGGGAGTATGTTTGTGTGGGTGAGGGAGTATGTTTATGTGGGTGAGGGAGTATGTTTGTGTGGGTGAGGGAGTATGTTTGTGTGGGTGAGAGAATATGTTTATGTGGGTGAGGGAGTATGTTTATGTGGGTGAGGGAGTATGTTCATGTGGGTGAGGGAGTATGTTCATGTGGGTGAGGGAGTATGTTTGTGTGGGTGAGGGAGTATGTTTGTGTGGGTGAGAGAATATGTTTATGTGGGTGAGGGAGTATGTTTGTGTGGGTGAGGGAGTATGTTTATGTGGGTGAGGGAGTATTTTCATGTGGGTGAGGGAGTATGTTCATGTGGGTGAGGGAGTATGTTCATGTGGGTGAGGGAGTATGTTCATGTGGGTGAGGGAGTATGTTCATGTGGGTGAAGGAGTATGTTCATGTGGGTGAGGGAGTATGTTCATGTGGGTGAGGGAGTATGTTTGTGCACGAGTAGATGTGTGTTGGGAAGTGTATGGTTGAGGATAAGTGTGTTTCAGATGAAAAGGGATAGAGGGTTTAATTCTCTTTAATAGAGGGTTCAATCCCCTATAATAGAAGATTCAATACCCTGTTATAGACGATTCATTCCTTTATGACAGATGTTTAGTGTATTTAGGCGTGTGTGTGTGTTTGTGTGTTTTAAGCAGCTGGCCCTGGAGCTATAAATCAACCTCATGTCCATGAAGTTAGGAGAGTACAAACCTACTGAGTGAACAGCGTATCCATCTAGGCATTTCGACTTTGAAATTCATAGAGATTTGATATTGATTTAGATGGTACCATTGAAAATTTCTTCAAAGGTGAAGACAAATACGCATTTTGAAAGTTACCATTTAGAAATTGCTCAAAAAATCAAAGAAATACGCATTTTGAAAGTTACCATTTAGAAATTGCTCAAAAAATCAAAGAAATGCGCATTTTGAAAGCTGAAAATCGATAAAAAAAAATACATACGGTAATCGGTGCGCTACAGACTACCGAAATCTGTCCATCCGATTACGAGAGAGGGCAAAAGGGGGGGGAGGAGGAGGATTTGAACCTGGTGAGGGAGGACCAGAGGTTCAGGTTACGGGTCTTGTTGGTGTTTTATCCCAGGGAGCCAGACTTCGCCCTCTGTATTATTCTCCCTGGTAATCCTCTCCCTGTTTGTACGATGGCTTACGATAAGTAGCCAGTGATGATAACGCAAATGTAAAGAGTAAGAGATTAAATCTTTAAACACCTCGCTAGGGGGATTTCTGTCTCCTCTCTTTCTCTTATTCTCTCTTTCTCTTATTCTCTCTCTCTCTCTCTCTCTCTCTCTCTCTCTCTCTCTCTCTCTCTCTCTCTCTCTTCTCTCTCATATCATCTTTCTACTTCTTACTTCTCATAGGTTTCCCTTCCTTCATTTCCTCTTCTCTCTCATGTCCTCTTTTATTTATGTCTTCTCTTCTCTTCATACTGTTTTATTCCGGTTTCTCGCTTCCCTACTTTTCTCCTCCTCCTCTTCCTCCTCCGCCTCCTCCTCCCCCTCCTCCTCCTCCTCCTCCTCCTCCTCCTCCTCCTCCTCCTCCTCCTCCTCCTCCTCCTCCTCCTCCTCCTCCTCCTCGTCTCCGCCACTTGCCCAGCTTGAGGCTGCCGGAATTATGCATTGCGAGGTAAAGTAGGGAATCGGATTGTCATGTTTCGGTTCTGATCCCACCGTGCGCTGAGCCCATGTTGTGATCCTCTCTTGTTTCCCTCCCAGTTTGTTTACCTTATCTCCATTCTTCTGTCACTTATAGTGCATTCTTCTTATGGCACTTATAGTGCATTCTTCTGGCACTTATTGTGCATTCTTCTGGCACTTATAGTGCATTCTTCTTCTGGCACTCATAGTGCATTCTTCTGGCGCTTTTTCCTACTGATTTAAGAACAAGCAAAATTTCGTGTGTGTGTGTGTGTGTGTGTGTGTGTGTGTGTGTGTGTGTGTGTGTGTGTGTGTGTGTGTGTGTGTGTGTGTATCTCACGTCTCTTCAAGCGTACAGTAAACACTCACGGGCCGCCGTATTGCGTTCCTCAGCAAACACTTGGCACTTTTTTGGCACTAAAGCATTGTTGTACAGCACTCTGCTGGACCTGCCTAGCATGGGCCAGTAGTCCTTCTGCAGAGGAGGAAGAAACACTGTACTCGAAAAAAACGAGAAGAAACATAAAAAGAGAATGAAAGCAGTAAAGAGAAATAATGAAGGAACTGAACAGTGTAAGAGAAGATGTTAAGAAATAAGGTGTAGGAGGAGAAGGAGGAGAAATAGCAAGAAAAGGTCTAGTATAAGGAAGAAAGGATAACAGAACAAAGATGTGAGAGAGGAAAAACAGTGTTGTGTTTTAGTAAGACTCGAAAAAGCCCATTGTGTGGGCGAAACGTTGTCAATAAAGGATCACATTATACTGCATACTTGTTTATATTTCTGTTTTAGTAAGAGGTTGAGAAGGAGGTAGAGAAGGAGGAGAGTAGGAGAAGGAGGAGAAAGAGGGGGAGAAGGAAGCTGAGAGGAAGGAGTAGGAAGTCTCCAGGGTGTAAATGATCACAAGGAACAATAGAATCCCTGCAAGAATCTTGTGTTGGCTGGCCCAGCTGGTCGCTATTATGTGCTGAATATCCTGTAAGAATCTTTGATTATTAATGCAGGGAGAATCAACACCAGCCTCGACCAGCCTCTCTTCTCCCTCTCCTCCCTCTCTCTCTCCCCTCTCTCCCGGCGCCCTCTCTCACTCCCCACTTCTAACCCTCTCCTAGACCTCTCATTCCATGGCTTCTGCGGCAGCGGGTTCCTGCTGTTGTTGTTGTTGTTGTTGGTATATTATTATTATTATTATTATTATTATTATTATTATTATTATTATTATTATTAGTGGTGGTACTAGTAGCAGTATGTTCATAGGGAAGCACTAAACTCGTCATGATAACGTTTAAGGAATGGTACCCGGTCATCAGATGTAATTCGAGGAAGCAGAGAGGGTAGTTCCAACTCCTTGGATCAAGAGCCTTTATCTAGCATTAAAGGGGATCTCCCCCCTCCTTCTCTCTCCTGAAAGATTTAGTTTCTAGGATAACCTAATGTAACCTTAGCTAGGAAAGTACCTTAGGAATAGATCTCTCTCTCTCTCTCTCTCTCTCTCTCTCTCTCTCTCTCTCTCTCTCTCTCTCTCTCTCTCTCTCTCTCTCTCTCTCTCTCTCTCTCTCTTTCTCACTCTCTCACGGCCGCCAGGGGGCCAAGGAAGAGGGTGTTAATGTGATAATCTTAGGGACCTTTATAGCGGCGTTCCAAAGTTGTGATGACGGTGGTGGTAGTGATGGTAGTAGTGGTGGTGGTAGTGGGTGGTGGTAGTGGTGGTGGTGGTGGTGGTGGTAGTTGGTGGTGGTAGTGGGTGGTGGTAGTGGTGGTGGTAGTGGTGGTGGTAGTGGGTGGTGGTGGTGGGTGGTGGTAGTGGGTGGTGGTGGTGGCAGTAGTACTGGTAGTGGGTAGTGAGGGCGGTGGGCACTAGTTGTCCCCGCCCACATATTACTGGTAGTGGGTGGTGAGGGTGGTGGGCACTAGTTGTCCCCGCCCACATATTACTGGTAGTGGGTAGTGAGGGTGGTGGGCACTAGTTGTCCCCGCCCACATATTACTGGTAGTGGGTAGTGAGGGTGGTGGGCACTAGTTGTCCCCGCCCACATATTACTGGTAGTGGGTGATGAGGTGGGCACTAGTTATCCCCGCCCACATATTACTGGTAGTGGGTGGTGAGGGTGGTGGGCACTCAGTTGTCCCCCGCCCACATATTACTGGTAGTGGGTGGTGAGGGTGGTGGGCACTAGTTGTCCCCGCCCACATATTACTGGTAGTGGGTAGTGAGGGTGGTGGGCACTAGTTGTCCCCGCCCACATATTACTGGTAGTGGGTAGTGAGGGTGGTGGGCACTAGTTGTCCCCACCCACATATTACTGGTAGTGGGTGGTGAGAGTGGTGGGCACTAGTTGTCCCCGCCCACATATTACTGGTAATTGGTAGTGAGGGTGGTGGGCACTAGTTGTCCCCGCCCACATATTACTGGTAGTGGGTGATGAGGGTGGTGGGCACTAGTTATCCCCGCCCACATATTACTGGTAGTGGGTGGTGAGGGTGGTGGGCACTAGTTGTCCCCGCCCACATATTACTGGTAGTGAGTGGTGAGGGTGGTGGGCACTAGTTGTCCCCGCCCACATATTACTGGTAGTGGGTGGTGAGGGTGGTGGGCACTAGTTGTCCCCGCCCACATATTACTGGTAGTGGGTGGTGAGGGTGGTGGGCACTAGTTGTCCCCGCCCACATATTACTGGTAGTGGGTGGTGAGGGTGGTGGGCACTAGTTATCCCCGCCCACATATTACTGGTAGTGGGTGGTGAGGGTGGTGAGCATTAGTTGTCCCCGCCCACATATTACTGGTAGTGAGTGGTGAGGGTGGTGGGCACTAGTTGTCCCCGCCCACATATTACTGGTAGTGGGTGGTGAGGGTGGTGGGCACTAGTTGTCCCCGCCCACATATTACTGGTAGTGGGTGGTGAGGGTGGTGGGCACTAGTTGTCCCCGCCCACATATTACTGGTAGTGGGTAGTGAGGGTGGTGGGCACTAGTTGTCCCCGCCCACATATTACTGGTAGTGGGTGGTGAGGGTGGTGGGCACTAGTTGTCCCCGCCCACATATTACTGGTAGTGGGTGGTGAGGGTGGTGGGCACTAGTTGTCCCCGCCCACATATTACTGGTAGTGGGTGGTGAGGGTGGTGGGCACTAGTTATCTCCGCCCACATATTACTGGTAGTGGGTGGTGAGGGTGGTGGTGGTGACGTGGACCTGCCTAGCATGGGCCAGTAGGTGACTTGGACCTACCTAGCATAGGCCAGTAGGAGACTTGGACCTACCTAGCATGGGTCAGTAAATGACTTGGACCTGCCTAGCATAAGCCAGTAGGAGACTTGGACCTAGCTAGCATGGGTCAGTAAATGACTTGGACCTGCCTAGCATGGCCAGTAGGTGACTTGGACCTGCCTAGCATAGGCCAGTAGGAGACTTGGACCTACCTAGCATGGGTCAGTAAATGACTTGGACCTGCCTAGCATGGGTCAGTAAATGACTTGGACCTGCCTAGCATAGGCCAGTAGGAGACTTGGACCTACCTAGCATGGGCCAGTAGATGACTTGAACCTGCTTAGCATGGGCCAGTAGATGACTTGGACCTACCTAGCATGGGCCAGTAGATGACTTGAACCTACCTAGCATGGGCCAGTAGGCCTGCTGCAGTGCTCCTTCTTTCTTCTTGTAATTCAGATCTAGCTCGTGAATGAGACATTTATGCAACACCTGGGAAATCTTTATCGTGGAAACATCTCGCCAACCAGTGGCTTCTTCAGTCCAATACAAGGAACGGTGGAATAAGAGGAGGATTTTGAGGAAATCAGTCTCTCAGCCTGGAGTGACTGCGTTCAGAACATCATTGTTGATCAAAGTACAGCATATGGGCTGAGAATAGGTTTATATACTACTGACAGGTGAGGTGCAACTCACACCCGCCCACACCCACTCACGTACCTGGTCGGATTATTTCTTAAAGCTAATTAAGCTCTCACCCCACCCACACAATTTGTTCCACTCGTCCACAAGTAGTGTCCCTGATACGGAGCATTAGGTAGCTTTAAAAATAGGATGGGTAGGTACCTGTGTGTGTGTATGTGTGTGTGTGTGTGTGTGTGTGTGTGTGTGTGTGTGTGTGTGTGTGTGTGTGTGTGTGTGTGTGTGTGTGTGTGTGTGTGTGTGTGTGTGTGTGTGTGTGTGTGTGTGTGTGTGTGTGTGTGTGAGTGTGTACTCACCTAGTTGTACTCACCTAGTTGAGGTTGCGGGGGTCGAGTCCGAGCTCCTGGCCCCGCCTCTTCACTGATCGCTACTAGGTCACTCCCTGAGCCGTGAGCTTTATCATACCTCTGCTTAAAGCTATGTATGGATCCTGCCTCCACTACATCGCTTCCCCAAACTATTCCACTTACTGACTACCTGTGGCTGAAGAAATACTCCTAACATCCCTGTGATTCATCTGTGTCTTCAGCTTCCAACTGTGTCCCCTTGTTACTGTGTCCAATCTCTGGAACATCCTGTCTTTGTCCACCTTGTCAATTCCTCTCAGTATTTTTGTATGTCGTTATCATGTCCCCTATCTCTCCTGTCCTCCAGTGTCGTCAGGTTGATTTCCCTTAACCTCTCCTCGTAGGACATACCTCTTAGCTCTGGGACTAGTCTTGTTGCAAACCTTTGCACTTTCTCTAGTTTCTTCACGTGCTTGGCTAGGTGTGGGTTCCAAACTGGTGCCGCATACTCCAATATGGGTCTAACATACACGGTGTACAGGGGTCCTGAATGATTCCTTATTAAGATGTCGGAATGCTGTTCTGAGGTTTGCTAGGCGCCCATATGCTGCAGCAGTTATTTGGTTGATGTGCGCTTCAGGAGATGTGCCTGGTGTTATACTCACCCCAAGATCTTTTCCTTGAGTGAGGTTTGTAGTCTCTGACCCCTAGACTGTACTCCGTCTGTGGCCTTCTTTGCCCTTCCCCAATCTTCATGACTTTGCACTTGGTGGGATTAAACTCCAGGAGCCAATTGCTGGACCAGGTCTGCAGCCTGTCCAGATCCCTTTGTAGTTCTGCCTGGTCTTCGATCGAGTGAATTCTTCTCATCAACTTCACGTCATCTGCAAACAGGGACACCTCAGAGTCTATTCCTTCCGTCATGTCGTTCACAAATACCAGAAACAGTACTGGTCCTAGGACTGACCCCTGCGGGACCCCGCTGGTGTGTGTGTGTGTGTGTGTGTGTGTGTGTGTGTGTGTGTGTATGTGTGAGTGTGTGAGTTAGACCTTAGTACTACTTAAGAAATACGAAAGGAGGAACGCTGCAGGAGGTCTACTGGCCCATAATAGGCAAGTTTTTCTCACACGTGTGTTACTTTGACTTGTAAATCGTCCAGTTCGGGGCAAAACGTCGTGATAAGTTTCTCTCCTATCTGCGGGTTATTTGTGTATTGTTCCAGTTACGTTATTGTGACCTTTGTTCCTTACAAGAGAGTCGCTTATACGTTTGTTTATCTCAGTAATAAACAAGTAATGATATGACCGTAAATCAGGCCAGAGTGCAGAACGTTTAATTAGCTTCTGTAGTCCGTCACGGGGACAAGCAATGAGGAACGGTCAAAAAAGGTCAAGGTAGTTCGATCAGGTGGCAGGATTGTGGCGTGGCAGGTGTGGGCGTGCGGGCGTGTGGTTTATGGCGTGGTTGAGCGTCATAATTGGCGTGGAACGTGCAGTTGCCGGCGTGGTTGTGTTGTTGTCGGCGTGGTGGTGCGTTGTTGAGGGGGAGAGGATGTTACTGTGGGCGTGGAAGCGTGTAGTTGTGGGCGTGGAGGCGTGTAAACCCACGAACACAGCATATGGGTGACCCACAGTGTGTGCTGCTCCCACCCAGTAATTGATGGGGGAAGGGAGAGGGGATGGGTGACCTTACAATGGGTACTAATGGTGAAGATGAACGCCCCCTTCATGCATCGATACCCCGCCCCTTTAACCACATCCCCCCTATACCCCAACACCCCTTTCCCCTTAAATCCCCCTCCCACCCCGAATACTCAATCCTACCCTTAACCTGACCCAGGTATTGTCAACACAAGATAGGGCCCAAGGTCCCTAGGGCCCTTAACATTTGGTCTCAGTCCCAATTTTGGGACCCGAGATTTTTCCAAAGGTCCCTCATCCAAGAACATTTTTTTAAAATTCTCATAGATCGCTTTCATCTTTTTTTTGTCCATGAAGTTCCCAGTCATGCCTACTCCTGAAGCTGTGTATATTGCCTGCCTCTACCTCTTCGTCCGTGCGCTTTGCTTCTGCGTTATCCATGGTTTTTTTTACCACGTTTTATCACAGTTATCACGTTTTCTTTTCTTTAATATCTAAATATTTAAATAGGAAGAATATATATATATATATATATATATATATATATATATATATATATATATATATATATATATATATATATATATATATATATATATATATATATATATATTGTTCCCTCCTTATTCTTTCTTCCCTATTCATCTCATCCTTTATTCCTCCATTAACTCTAGCCTCCATTCCTTCACCCTTTTATTGACCTCTACTAAGCACCAGGTCATCACCTCCCACCCACCCTTCCAGGTCACTCCAGGGTCGTCCTACTAACTACCCGAGCGTGTAACTACCTAATGACGTCAGCAATTACTTGCTGTTTCAACCCTCCCCCTCCTCCCTCGCTCGTTTGTAATTTAAAGTGGTTACGTGGTTGTGTGTGGTTGTGGTTGTGTGTGGTTGTTGAAGTAGTGGACAGGTGGCGTTGTGGAGGACAGGAGGGCCACACAGAATAGTGATAATTGGCCATCATAACAACATTGTTGGCAAGGAACGGGAGGGAGAGAGAGAGAGAGAGAGAGAGAGAGAGAGAGAGAGAGAGAGAGAGAGAGAGAGAGAGAGAGAGAGAGAGAGAGAGAGAGAGAGATGCAGAGAGAGATAGACAGACAGACAGACAGA
>NC_091364.1:3275840-3305840 GCF_038502225.1 Cherax quadricarinatus | reverse complement strand
AAGAGGAGAGAGAGAGGAGGAAGACAGAAGAGGAGGAAGACAGAAGAGGAGAGACAGAAGAGGAGAAGACAGAGAGAGGAGAGACAGAAGAGGAGGAGACAGAGAAGACAGAGAGAGGAGAAGACAGAAGAGGAGAAGACAGAAGAGGAGAAGACAGAGAGGAGGAGAGAAGAGAGAAGACAGAAGAGGAGAAGACAGAAGGAGAAGACAGAAGAGGAGAAGACAGAAGGAGGAGCAGAGGAGAAGACAGAGAGGAAGACAGAAGAGGAGGAGACAGAGAGGAGGAGACAGAAGAGGAGAAGACAGAAGAGGAGAAGACAGAAGAGGAGAAGACAGAAGGAGAAGACAAGAGGAGAAGACAGAAGAGGAGAAGACAGAAGAGGAGAAGACAGAAGAGGAGAGACAGAAGAGGAGAAGACAGAGGAGAAGAAGAGAAGGAGAAGACAGAAGAGGAGAAGACAGAAGAGGAGAAGACAGAAGAGGAGGAGACAGAAGAGGAGAAGACAGAAGAGGAGAAGACAGAAGAGGAGAAGACAGAAGAGGAGAAGACAGAAGAGGAGAAGACAGAAGAGGAGAAGACAGAAGAGGAGAAGACAGAAGAGGAGAAGACAGAAGAGGAGAAGACAGAAGAGGAGAAGACAGAAGAGGAGAAGACAGAAGAGGAGAAGACAGAAGAGGAGGAGACAGAAGAGGAGAAGACAGAAGAGGAGAAGACAGAAGAGGAGAAGACAGAAGAGGAGAAGACAGAAGAGGAGAAGACAGAAGAGGAGAAGACAGAAGAGGAGAAGACAGAAGAGGAGAAGACAGAAGAGGAGGAGACAGAAGAGGAGGAGAAAGAAGAGGAGGAGAAAGAAGAGGAGGAGAAAGAAGGGGAGGAGACAGAAGAGGAGGAGAAAGTAGAGGAGGAGACAGAAGAGGACGAGAAAGAAGAAGAGGAGAAAGGAGAAGATTAAAAAGAAGAGAAGAAAGAAGAGGAGGAGAAAGAAGAGGAGGAGGAGACAGAAGAGGAGGAGAAAGAAGAGGAGGAGGAGAAAGAGGAGGAGGAGAAAGAAGAAGAGTAGATGAAGGTAGATTATTAGAGAAATATGGTAGATAAGGGAGAGTAGATGAAGGTAGATTATTAGAGAAATATGGTAGGTAAGGGAGAGTAGATAAAGGTAGATTAGGAAGAAAGCGGTGCAACTGAAACTTGAAAGGGAGGGAGAGGGAAAGAGAGGAAGAGAGAGAGGGAGAGGGAGAGAGAGCGGGAGGGAGAGAGAGAGGGAGGGGGAGAGGGAGGGGGAGAGGGAGGGGGAGAGGGAGGGGCAGAAATAGTAACCACATGTATATAGAACAAGTGTGTAATCAATGTCACGCTTGTCTTTCCCCCTTTTTACCCCTTCCCTTCTTCCATCTCTCTAACTCCTCCTTCTCTACCCCTCCCCCCTCTCTCTCTCTCTCTCTCTCTCTCTCTCTCTCTCTCTCTCTCTCTCTCTCTTACCACTTCATTCTAATCCTTAACACTACGTCTTACATTCTTTCCTCCCTTCTTCAGTTCTCCTCTCTTTCTTCTCTTTCTCCTTCTTTCCTTCTCTATCTCTCTCTCCCTTTTCTCTCTTCCTATCCCTCTATTTCTCCTTCTACTAGCCACTGATACATGACACTGATACGTGACACTGATACGTGACACTGATACATGACACTGATACGTGACACTGATACGTGACACTGATACATGACACTGATACGTGACACTGATACGTGACATTGATACATGACACTGATACGTGACACTGATACGTGACACTGATACATGACACTGATACGTGACACTGATGCATGACACTGATACATGACACTGATACATGACACTGATACGTGACACTGATGCATGACACCGATACGATACACACTGATACATGACACTGATACATGTCACTGATACATGACACTGATACATGACACTGATACATGTCACTGATACATGACACCGATACATGTCACTGATACATGACACTGATACGTGACACTGATACGTGACACTGATACATGACACTGATACATGTCACTGATACATGACACTGATACATGACACTGATACATGTCACTGATACATGTCACTGATACGTGACACTGATACATGACACTGATACGTGACACTGATACGTGACACTGATACATGACACTGATACATGACACTGATACATGTCACTGATACATGACACTGATGCATGTCACTGATACATGTCAATGATACATGTCACTGATACGTGACACTGATACATGACACTGATACATGACACTGATACACGTCACTGATACATGACACTGATACATGACACTGATACACGTCACTGATACACGTCACTGATACATGACACTGATACGTGACACTGATACGTGACACTGATGCATGACACTGATACATGACACTGATACATGTCACTGATACATGACACTGATACTTGACACTGATACGTGACACTGATACATGACACTGATACATGTCACTGATACATGACACTGATACATGACACTGATACATGTCACTGATACATGACACTGATACATGACACTGATACATGTCACTGATACATGACACTGATACGTGACACTGATACGTGACACTGATACATGACACTGATACATGTCACTGATACATGACACTGATACATGACACTGATACATGTCACTGATACATGACACCGATACATGTCACTGATACATGACACTGATACGTGACACTGATACGTGACACTGATACATGACACTGATACATGTCACTGATACATGACACTGATACATGACACTGATACATGTCACTGATACATGTCACTGATACGTGACACTGATACATGACATTGATGCGTGCCACTGATACATGACACTGATACATGACACTGATACATGACACTGATGCGTGCCACTGATACATGACACTGATACGTGACACTGATACATGACACTGATACATGACACTGATACATGACACTGATACATGACACTGATACGTGACACTGATACGTGACACTGATACATGACACTGATACATGACACTGATACATGACACTGATACATGACACTGATACATGTCACTGATACATGACACTAATACATGTCACTGATACATGTCACTGATACATGTCACTGATACGTGACACTGATACATGACACTGATACGTGACACTGATACGTGACACTGATACATGACACTGATACATGACACTGATACATGTCACTGATACATGACACTGATGCATGTCACTGATACATGTCAATGATACATGTCACTGATACGTGACACTGATACATGACACTGATACATGACACTGATACACGTCACTGATACATGACACTGATACATGACACTGATACACGTCACTGATACACGTCACTGATACATGACACTGATACATGACACTGATACATGACACTGATACATGTCACTGATACATGACACTAATACATGTCACTGATACATGTCACTGATACGTGACACTGATCCATGACACTGATACGTGACACTGATACATGACACTGATACATGACACTGATACATGTCACTGATACATGTCACTGATACATGACACTGATGCATGTCACTGATACATGTCACTGATACATGACACTGATACATGTCACTGATACATGTCACTGATACATGACACTGATACATGACACTGATGCATGTCACTGATACATGTCACTGATACATGACACTGATACATGACACTGATGCATGTCACTGATACATGACACTAATTCATGTCACTGATACATGTCACTGATACATGACACTGATACATGTCACTGATACATGACACTGATACATGACACTGATGCATGTCACTGATACATGTCACTGATACATGACACTGATACATGTCACTGATACATGTCACTGATACATGACACTGATACATGACACTGATGCATGTCACTGATACATGACACTAATTCATGTCACTGATACATGTCACTGATACATGACACTGATACATGTCACTGATACATGTCACTGATACATGACACTGATACATGTCACTGATACATGTTACTGATACATGACACTGATACATGTCACTGATACATGTCACTGATACATGACACTGATACATGACACTGATACATGACACTGATACATGACACTGATACATGACACTGATACATGTCACTGATACATTACACTGATACATGACACTGATGCATGTCACTGATACATGACACTGATACATGTCACTGATACATGACACTGATACATGTCACTGATACATGACACTGATGCATGTCACTGATACATGACACTAATACATGTCACTGATACATGTTACTGATACATGACACTGATACATGTCACTGATACATGTCACTGATACATGACACTGATACATGACACTGATACATGACACTGATACATGACACTGATACATGACACTGATACATGTCACTGATACATTACACTGATACATGACACTGATACATGACACTGATACATGACACTGATACATGTCACTGATACATGACACTGATACATGTCACTGATACATGACACTGATACATGACACTGATACATGACACTGATACATGACACTGATACATGTCACTGATACATGACACTGATACATGACACTGATACATGTCACTGATACATGACACTGATACATGACACTGATACATGACACTGATACATGACACTAATACATGACACTGACACGTGACACTGACACGTGACACTGATACATGATGCTGATACATGTCACTGATACGTCCAGTATGGTTGACACGTGTGAACCAACTGGCTGCAGCCACGTGTTAACAAGCTGGTTGTAGCCACGTATGAACCATCTGGTTCTAACCACGTGTGGACCAACTGGTACTAGCCACATGTGAACCAGCTGGCACTAGCCACATGTGAACTAGCTGGTTCTAGCCACGTGTGAACCAGCTGGTTCCAGCCAGGTGGTAGCCAAGCCACTATAGAGGTGAGAACCCTGGCTCCTCCCGGCTATAAAGGGCGGGGGGGGCGACGCCCCTGACAGCCAGGACAAAGATGTTGTGTCTGATAATCAAAGGTATCCCAGCCGGATGTGTCGACATTCTAAGCCAGGCTCCCGGGAAGCCAGCAGGAAAATTAAGCCACTAAGCCAGACGGGAGAAATGGCGGGGAAATAAACTGGGAGGGGGAGGAGGAAGGGGGAGGGGAGGGAAGGGGAGGGGAGGGGAGGGGAGGGGAGGGGAAGGGGAGGGGAGGGGAGGGGAGGGGGAGCAAAGTTGGTTTGTGTATTTTTTTTGCATAATGTGGCTGTTCTCTCTCTCTCTCTCTCTCTCTCTCTCTCTCTCTCTCTCTCTCTCTCTCTCTCTCTCTCTCTCTCTCTCTCTCTCTCTCTCTCATAGTTTCTCTTTTTCTTTTAATCCCCACCAACGATAATCTTCCCCTACCAATTTTCCCTTGGAAAGAATAATACGTATAATTTGCTATTTTTCCCCTACATGATGTCATTTTTCCCCTTTCATTCCCCACCTTGCTTAGTAATTATTCCCTTTTCATCTCTTCACCCCCATTCTGTCCTCCCCATTACCTCCCCTTTCTCTCCACCTCATTCCTCCCTGTCACTAATCTCTCTCTTTCTCTCTCTTTCTATCTCTTATAGTCTTCTCACTATTCCTTTTTTCCCTGCCAGCCAACAACTAGTTTTCCCCACCATCCTCACGTATTCAGCATCTTTTTCCCCATGATTTCTTCCCCATCTTTTTCCCCAGTTCTCTCTCAACATTCCCTACATACAAAAAAAAAAACCTCCCCCCCCCCCATCAGCACTGGATTATCTCCCTGTTATAACCCGAATTCTCCCCTCGTGATCCAGGGAAATTTCCCCTCACCGCGGTCACAGTGTCCTCCCCGCCACCCACAAAAATCTCCCTAGATTCTGCTCTCTCTCTCTCTCTCTCTCTCTCTACTTTTCCCTTGATCCATTGTATGTTCTACGAGGGTACGGAGGGTAGATGGGGTAGGATTTAGGAAAGAGGGGATTGATGGGAAAGAAGGGAGGGGAGCGGGGAGAGAGGAGAGGGAGGGGAGGGAGAGGGAGAGGGAGGGGAGGGAGAGGGAGAGGGAGAGGGAGAGGGAGGGGAGGGAGTAGTTACAAGACCACCTGTTCAGGGCCACCCTGATGGACATTGTGGGGGGCCAGGGAGGGAAGATGGAGAGAGAGAAGGGAGAGATGGAAGGGAAGAGGGATACAGGGGGGAAGGGAAGAAAGGTTTGTAGGGAGGGAGGAGAGAGAGATATAGGGAGAGGGATGGATATAGGGAGAGAGATGGATATAGGGAGAGGGAGGGATGGAAGATCTGTATGGAGGGAGGGGGAAGGGAGGGAAGGGAGACTAACCCATAATCTTGACTTTTTAGTGGTGGGGGATTTGTAGGGATTACCCGTGGCCAGGGAGGGATGCTGGAGGGATGAGAGAGAGATGCTGGAGAGATGAGAGAGTGATGCTGGAGGGATGAGAGAGGGATGCTGGAGAGATGAGAGAGGGATGCTGAAGAGATGAGAGAGGGATACTGGAGAGATGAGAGAGAGTTGCTGGAGGGATGAGAGAAGGATGCTGGAGGGATGAGAGAAGGATGCTGGGGGGATGCTGTGTTTTGATTAAGAATGGATTACAAGGGGCATTACGCCTTCCTTCATTTTTATTACCCGGCCGGGTTGACAAGCCGGGATCTAGGGAGATTCTGGGGAGACCTGCCCTCGCCCTTTTCCCCTCCTCTTACCTCTAGGGGAAAAATCTGGGGAATTTTCTCCTCTGCGTGCTAGGGGAAAATTTTCAGTTTTGGTGAATTTTAAACATGCTTTAGGAACCTCTGGGGATTTTTTTCATGAATTCCAGAGAAAATCTGGCGTAAATTTTTATGCGTGTTAGGAAAAATCTGGGGTTATTTTTAATGCATGCCAGAGAAAATCTGGCTGGGGGTATTTTTTTCAAATATACTTGGGGAAAATTTGGGTAAAAAATTCCATACATGCCGGGGAAAAACGTAGGGAATTTTTTTCCCTACATGTTATGGAGGGAAAATACTCTTCTATGTTTTTTAACGTTGGAGCGATTTTATCTCCGGGAATTTATTTTATCTCCGGGAATTTATTTTATCTCCGGGAATTTATTTTATCTCCGGGAATTATTATTATCTTGTTTTAATTTCTGTTTGGAAAATGTTTTATGGTGTTTTACATTGACTGGTGTTTTTTGTGCTTTGTGTGTGTGTGTGTGTGTGAGTGTGTGTGTGTGTGTGTGAGTGTGTGTGTGTGTGTGTGTGTGTGTGTGTGTGTGTGTGTGTGTGTGTGTGTGTGTGTGTGTGTGTGTGTGTGTGTATGTTAGTGTGTGTGTGTGTGTGTGTGTGTGTGTGTTTGTGTGTGTGTGTTTGTATGTGTGTGTATGTGTGTGTGTGTATGTGTGTGTGTATGTGTGTGTGTGTGTGTGTGTGTGTGTGTGTGTGTATGTGTGTGTGTGTGTGTATGTGTGTGTGTGTGTGTGTATTCTTATTACCTGTTGCATTTCTGTTGTGTTGTATTCCTGTTGAGTTGCGTTTCTGTTACATTTTTGTTGCTACGTTTCCGTTGTATTTATCTTTTGTGTCTCTGTTGTTGCATTTCTGTTGTCTTTTATTTCTGTTGCACTTCTTTTGTTATATACCTGTCGCTACATTTTTCTTCTGTTGTATTCTGTTGTATTCTGTTGTATTCTGTTGTATTCCCAGATTCAGATTTATAGTTCTCTTCTGGGATTTATATTGTATTTTGTATTACTGATCTCAAGTGTATTCTTGGTGTATTACGTATGATTGTATTGAAGATATGTATAATTAGTTGTTGTATTTTTTAGTTATACTTGTTAATTATAGTTATTAGTTATAATTATTATAGTTAATAATTATAGTTATTTGTTATACTTATTTGTTATTATTACTATACTTATTAGTTATAATTATTATAATTATTAATTATAGTTATTATAGTTTATAATTATAGTTACTAATTATTATTATAATTATTAATTATAATTATTGTAGTTATTAATTATATTTGTTAATTATAATTATTAGAATTATAAGTTATATTTATCAAATAGATATCACTATCACTATAATTTTTGTAATTATTATTATGATTATTATATTCATTACAGCTCCAAAAATAACTAGGAATCATTGAAAAAAAAGGTAATTAGTAATAGGTGAAAAAATAATCGAAATGAAGATATCTTTAAAAGTAATTTTCTGTCTTCCAGGCCATCGTGTACGAGGGTCAAGATAAGAACCCCGAGATGTGCAGGGTTCTACTGACCCACGAGGTCATGTGCAGGTAGGTTCTCTCGTCTGTTGTGACCTTTGTCTGGCCTTACTGACCTCGGCTCAGCCTTTGGTTTGGTCTTGGTTGGAGGTTTTACTGGTTTGGATTGAGCTTCTGGCCTTGTTTGAACCTTTCTTTGATCTTGATTGAGCCTTTGATCTTTGTCTGGCATTTTTTGAACCTTTCACTGACCTTAATTCAATCTCTTATTTTGTCTGGCCTTTTCTGAACCTTCCCTTGACTTTGGTTGAACCTTTGTTTGACCTTGGCTGAACCTTTCACTGGCCTTCGTTGAACTTTTGACATTTGCCTGGCCATGGTTGAACTTTTCACTGACCTTGGTTGAACCTTCTTATTATTGTCTAGCCTTCCTACATCCTTGCTAAATCAAATTTATTTTTCCTGTGTTGGTTAGATACCTTTAACACGTTATTTACATCCCCTTTATTTATTATTGTCTTCCATTTATACACCTCAGTCATATCCCCCTTAATTCTATGGCTTTCAAGGGAGTACAGGTTCAGGGGCCCTTAGTCTATCCTCGTAGGGAAGAGCTCTGGTACATGGGATAAACTTTATCCATCCCTGTTAAGTGGATGTGACTTGGACCTGACTAGCTTAGGCCAATAGGTGACTTGGACCTGCCTAGCATGGGTCATATGTGTTTATATTTCCATAGCATGGGTCAGTTGGGCTTCTGCAGTGCTCCTTCTTTCTTACGTTCTCTATACATTAACCAGCGGATTTATGTTCGTTCTGTAATATGAGGGCCGGTTGTTGCGTATTCTCACCCTCCCCCCCCTCATTTGCGTATTCTCACCCACTCCCCCCTCATTTGCGTATTCTCACCCACTCCCCCCTCCCCCATTTGCATTTGTATTCTCACCCACCTCCCCCTCATTTGCGTATTCTCACCCACTCCCCCATTTGCGTATTTTCATTCCACTCCCCCTCATTTGCGTATTCTCACCCACTCCCCCCTCATTTGCGTATTCTCACCCACTCCCCCCTCATTTGCGTATTCTCACCCACTCCCCCCTCATTTGCGTATTCTCACCCACTCCCCCCCATTTGCGTATTCTCACCCACCCTCCCCCCATTTGCGTATTTTCATCCACTCCCCCTCATTTGCGTATTCTCACCCACTCCCCCCATTTGCGTATTCTCATCCACTCCCCCCGTTTGCGTATTCTCACCCACTTCCACGGACATGAAAAGGACAACAGTGGTTGCTACCCACAACAGTTGAATGGCTACACAATGCCTGTGGATGCCATTGTGCGCAACAGGAGGCTGGTAGTAAGCATGGTGCCCAACGACCTCCAACGGGTCTTTAATGAAGTTAACAGTAACGGCTTGTCAGGGAATGCAAGGGATAATCACTTCATTGCTTCCGTTAACAGTATTAGGCCCTGTTGAGGAACAATTTATCAGCTCCTGCCTAATAGTGTGTGATGGAGAGAGAGAAACAGAATAACAGATATATAGACAGACAGACAGACAGACAGACAGACACACACAGACACACACACACACACACACACACACACACACACACACACACACACACACACACACACACACACACACACACACATACACAGTAAGAGAGAGAGATACACACACATACTCGCATAGCTTTACGAAAAGGTATGATAAAGCTTATGGAGCAGGGAGAGAGTGGACCTAGCAGAGACCAATAAAGAGGCGGGAGCAGGAGCTATGAATCAACCCCTGCAACCACTGTTAGACGAGTACAATTAGGTGAGTACAAATACACACAGTAAGAAATTGAGAGAAATATGGAACCAGAGAGAGAGAGACGGAAAGAGAGAGAGAGAGAGAGAGAGAGAGAGAGAGAGAGAGAGAGAGAGAGAGAGAGAGAGAGAGAGAGAGAGAGAGAGAGAGAGATACAGACAGAATCACCTGTCTGCAGGGATGGTACAGGGACTGGGTATCAGAGTGGACGGACCATCCCTCTGGATTACATTACAGGCAGACAATGGATGAGCCTCACTCTCCCCTCCCATCCATTTTCAACCATTCTATCCACCAGGATAGTGCTATTGAAAACACCCGCCAGCTCTCTACATTTTAATTCATATTTAATTTTAGCGTTCATTCATCCCGGTCATTCAGGTTATAATCCCGTATTACGTGGCCTGGGGGAGGCCTGGGTGGTCTGATGGTCTGGTGGGCCCACCGGGGCTCACCCGACCATCCGACCTGTCACCCAGGGGGAATGAGAGTTAGGTGGCCCTCCGAGGTGATAGTGGCCCGGGGATTCGATAGTGATGCTGCCCCTGGGATGTGATAGGTGGCCCCTGGGGTGCCATAATTAGGGGCCCCTAGGGGTGTGATAAGGACCCCCCGGGAGTGCAATAGTTAGGGACCCCCAAGATGATAGTTAAAGGTCCGGGAATGTGATAGTTAGGTGGCCCCTGGGTTGTTATAACTAGGGTTACCCTGGGGTGTGGTGGTTGGGGCTCTGGGGTGTGATTGTTAGGACCCCCAGAGGTGCGATAGTTCGGGGGCCCCGTGAGAAATTAATTTCGTGTATATACCATCATTATATTCTTGAGGAAGCGTTAAACCCGGAGGGGACCAGGAGGTAATTAGGTAACAGGAAGTAATTAGGTAACAGGAAGTAATTAGGGAACAGATAATAATTAGGGAACAAGAGGTAATTAGAAAACGAGGTAATTAGGGACCAGGAAGTAATTAGGGACCAGGAAGTAATTAGGGACCAGGAAGTAATTAGGGACCAGGAAGTAATTAGGGAACAAAAAGTAATTAGGTAACATTAGGTAATTAAGTAACAGGTGGTAATTAGTAAACAGAAGGTAATTAGGGAACAAAAAATAATTAGGTTACAGCAGGTAATTAGTTTGGATCCGAGAATGGTGAGGATTAGCTCCGATTCCTTGGATCAAGACCCATTTTGAAAGTGAGTTTCACTATTCAATAATTAAGTTACACGAAGTTAAATTATATCAATTAGCTTAATTATCCTAGTTGAAAATGTTAATTATCATTTATTATAATGCTAATTATAATAATTGATAATAATTTATTAATGTTAATTATAACAATTGATAATCATTATTAATAATGTTAATTAACATTAATTGTAATGTAATTATCCTTTATTATAATGTTAATTATAATAATTGATAATCATTTATTGATGTTAATTACAAAATAATGTAATAATTTATTAGCTTATAAGAATGTTAATTATCAATTATCTGCTGAAAATAATGTTAATTATCATTTGTTAGTTGAAACGGAAGCAAATTATATAAATTATCTATAATTTGGTGGAATATAGATAAATTATTAATTATATGGATAATATAAGATTATTAATAATTAATTGAGTGGTTAATAATTCTGAATAATTAGTTAAGTGGATAATAATTAGGCGCCAAGTAGGTAAGAACAATGACCAGTCGGGCGAAACGTAGCCTCTGTGACTGGGAGGTGGGTGAGATAGTTCCCTTTCTTTAAAACTTTCTTTAAAACTTTCTTTAAAGCTTTCTTTAAAGCTTTCTTTAAATAACGAGAGCTACAATACATTCCTATTAACCTCTCTCTCTCTCTCTCTCTCTCTCTCTCTCTCTCTCTCTCTCTCTCTCTCTCTCTCTCTCTCTCGCTCTCTCTCTCTCTCTCTCTCTCTCTCTCTCTCTCTCTCTCTCTCTCTCTCTCTCTCTCTCTCTCTCTCTCTCTCTCTCTCTCTCGCTCTCTCTCTCTCTCTCTCTCCCCTCTCTTTCTCTCCCCTCTCTCAGCCATCCTGCTCATCTGCTAGAGGGGTAACAGGATACAATGTACAGTACCCTCCCATATTGAGGCCACCTGTCGCCAGTGGCCACCCAGTATGTTGGTGGCTTGTGGCTAATGTACTCACTGTGGCCTAGTGTGGCCTCCTGTGGCCTTGCATGGCCCCTCTCAGGAGTTGTCTGGGCTTGTGTAAGTTGTGGGAGGTTGTGTGGGCTCGTGTGAGTTTGTGTGAGCGTGCGACCAGGTTGTTACTGCTGGCCGCATGCAAGTCGACGTACGAACCACGGCCCGGTTAGTCAGGTACTGACTTGAGGTGTTTGTCCAGCTTCCTCTTGAAGACAGCCATGGGTCTATTGGTAATCCCCCTTATGTATGCTGGGAGGCAGTTGAACAGTCTTGGGTCCCTTACACTTAATGTGTTGTCTCTTTGCGTCCTCGTGGCGGCACTCTTTTCAAGGGAGGATGTTGCACCGCCTGCCGAGTCTTGCTTTCGTAGGAAGTGATTTCCGTGTGCAGATTTGGGACTAATCCCTCTACGATTTTCCAAGTGTATATTATCATGCATTTTTCTCGCCTGCGCTCCAGGGAGTACAGGTCGAGGTACTTCAACAGTTTCTAGTAATTTAGGAGTTTTAGGGTACTTATACGTGCAGGTATATTTGATGTGTGACAGGTCAAGGAGGCTGTGATGGATATGGGAACCAACAGGCCGCCAACAGCAACAGCCTGGTTGACCAAACGGTAAAAAGGGAGATCTGAAAACTCTCGAAACTGGTTACAGGTAAGAAGAAATCACAGGTAGAAACCTGGGGAGAAGGAAGGGAGGGAGGGAGGGAAGAAGGGAGGGAGGGAGGGAGGGAGGAAGGGAGGGAGGGAGGGAAGAAGGGAGGGAGGAAGGGAGAGAGGTAAAAGTGACCTGGTTACCAGTAGAAGCCTTGTAATGGGTTCTGGGAGTATAGTGCCATCAGTCACGAACCTTTTCTCCCCTTCTACCCCTTCCCTCTCCCTTTTCCTCCCCTCTCCCCTCACTTTCCCTCTCCCCATCACCTCCCCATACCCTAACATTCTTTACTCTTTTCTCTCTCTTCTATACTCTTTTCTCTCTCTTCTTTACCCCTTCCTCTCTCTCCTTCCCTCCCTCTTTCCTCGCTATCTCTTCTCTTTTCCGTTGCCTATCCCATTACTTTTTCCCCTTTCTCCCCTTCCTCAATGACCCCTTCTTCTCTACCCTCTACCCGAACATCCACAGACACACAAACATCATCACCATGGAGAAGATTATCAGGAGAAGAGTGGTGGAACTCCTAGAAAGGAACGATCTCATCAACAGCAGCCAACATGGTTTCAGGGACGGGAAATCCTGTGTCACAAACCTACTGGAGTTCTATGACATGGTGACAGCAGTAAGACAAGAGAGAGAGGGGTGGGTGGATTGCATATTCTTGGACTACAAGAAGGCGTTTGACACAGTTCCACACAAGAGATTGGTGCAAAAACTGGAAGACCAAGCAGGGATAACAGGGAAGGCACTACAATGGATCAGGGAATACTTGTCAGGAAGACAGCAGCGAGTCATGGTACGTGGCGAGGTGTCAGAGTGGACACCTGTGACCAGCGGGGTCCCACAGGGGTCAGTCCTAGGACCAGTGCTGTTTCTGGTATTTGTGAACGACATGACGGAAGGAATAGACTCTGAGGTGTCCCTGTTTGCAGATGACGTGAAGTTGATGAGAAGAATTCACTCGATCGAAGACCAGGCAGAACTACAAAGGGATCTGGACAGGCTGCAGACCTGGTCCAGCAATTGGCTCCTGGAGTTCAATCCCACCAAGTGCAAAGTCATGAAGATTGGGGAAGGGCAAAGAAGACCGCAGACGGAGTACAGTCTAGGGGGCCAGAGACTACAAACCTCACTCAAGGAAAAAGATCTTGGGGTGAGTATAACACCAGGCACATCTCCTGAAGCGCACATCAACCAACTAACTGCTGCAGCATATGGGCGCCTAGCTAACCTCAGAACAGCATTCCGACATCTTAATAAGGAATCGTTCAGGACCCTGTACACCGTGTACGTTAGCCCCTTATTGGAGTATGCGGCACCAGTTTGGAACCCACCCCTAGCTAAGCACGTAAAGAAACTAGAGAAAGTGCAAAGGTTTGCAACAAGACTAGTCCCAGAGCTAAGAGGTATGTCCTACGAGGAGAGGTTAAGGGAAATCAACCTGACGACACTGGAGGACAGGAGAGATAGGGGGGACATGATAACGACATACAAAATACTGAGAGGAATTGACAAGGTGGACAAAGACAGGATGTTCCAGAGATTGGACACAGTAACAAGGGGACACAGTTGGAAGTTGAAGACACAGATGAATCACAGGGATGTTAGGAAGTATTTCTTCAGCCACAGAGTAGTCAGGAAGTGGAATAGTTTGGGAAGCGATGTAGTGGAGGCAGGATCCATACATAGCTTTAAGCAGAGGTACGATAAAGCTCATGGTTCAGGGAGAGTGACCTAGTAGCGACCAGTGAAGAGGCGGGGCCAGGAGCTTGGACTCGACCCCTGCAACCTCAACTAGGTGAGTACAGACACACAAACATCATCACAGACACACAAACATCATCACAGACGCACAAACATCATCACAGACACACAAACATCATCACAGACGCACAAACATCATCACAGACACACAAACATCATCACAGACACACAAACATCATCACAGACACACAAACATCATCACAGACGCACAAACATCATCACAGACACACAAACATCATCACAGACGCACAAACATCATCACAGACACACAAACATCATCACAGACGCACAAACATCATCACAGACGCACAAACATCATCCCAGACGCACAAACATCATCCCAGACGCACAAACATCATCACAGACACACAAACATCATCCCAGACACACAAACATCATCACAGACGCACAAACATCATCACAGACACCCAAACGTCATCACAGACACACAAACATCATCACAGACGCACAAACATCATCACAGACACCCAAACGTCATCACAGACACACAAACATCATCACAGACACAGAAACACCATCACAGACACACAAACATCATCACAGACACAGAAACACCATCACAGACACACAAACATCATCACAGACGCACAAACATCATCACAGACGCACAAACATCATCACAGACGCACAAACATCATCCCAGACACACAAACATCATCACAGACACACAAACATCATCACAGACGCACAAACATCATCACAGACACACAAACATCATCACAGACACACAAACATCATCACAGACACACAAACATCATCACAGACGCACAAACATCATCACAGACGCACAAACATCATCAGAGACACACAAACATCATCCCAGACGCACAAACATCATCCCAGACGCACAAACATCATCACAGACACACAAACATCATCACAGACGCACAAACATCATCACAGACACACAGACATCATCACAGACACACAAACATCATCACAGACACACAAACATCATCACAGACACACAAACATCATCACAGACACACAAACACCGTCACAGACATACAAACACCATCACAGACACACAAACACCGTCACAGACATACAAACACCATCACAGACACACAAACACCATCACAGACACACAAACACCGTCACAGACACACAAACACAGTCACAGACACACAAACATCATCACAGACACACAAACATCATCACAGACACACAAACACCGTCACAGACACACAAACACCGTCACAGACACACAAACACCGTCACAGACACACAAACACCGTCACGGACATACAAACACCATCACAGACACACAAACGCCGTCACAGACACACAAACACCGTCACAGACACACAAACATCATCTCAGACACACAAACATCATCACAGACACACAAACACCGTCACAGACATACAAACACCATCACAGACACACAAACACCGTCACAGACACACAAACACCGTCACAGACATACAAACACCATCACAGACACACAAACGCCGTCACATACACACAAACACCGTCACAGACATACAAACACCGTCACAGACACACAAACACCGTCACAGACACACAAACATCATCACTCAGACGAGTCACAGGGATGTTAGGAAGTATTTCATCAGTCATAGAGTCGTCAGGAAGTGGAATAGCCTAGCAAGTGAAGTAGTGGAGGCAGGAACCATACATAGTTTTAAGAAGAGGTATGACAAAGCTCAGGAAGCAGAGAGGGAGAGGACCTAGTAGCGATCAGTGAAGAGGCGGGGCCAGGAGCTGAGTCTCGACCCCTGCAACCACAATTAGGTGAGTACAATTAGGTGAGTACAGACGCACAAACATCACAGACGCAGAAACATCATCACAGACGCACAAACATCACAGACGCACAAACATCATCACAGACGCACAAACATCACAGACGCACAAACATCATCACAGACGCACAAACATCATCACAGACGCACAAACATCACAGACGCAGAAACAACATCACAGACGCACAAACATCACAGACGCACAAACATCATCACTGACGCACAAACATCATCACAGACGCACAAACATCACAGACGCACAAACATCATCACAGACGCACAAACATCATCACAGACGCACAAACATCATCACAGACGCACAAACATCACAGACGCACAAACATCATCATAGACGCAAAACGTCTTTACAGACATATTAACATGCTAATCAATAACACATCAGTAACCATAACGCTAAAACCGTAAGGGCATTACACAGTTCCCGTGGAATGGGAACCCAGCAGATTTCATGTGAGGAACTAGAATAAAGCTCCAGTTCCCGGAATCCAAAGCCCTTCACCAGCACTCCAACCCCTAGCAATGTAAATACTCAAGATAAATAAATTTAAAAACTCTACGCAAGGCGTAAATTATACGCCGGAATGTATAATTTATACAGTAATTGATCACGTGATGCGATACAATAAATTAGGTACGAATGAACCATGAAAATATACATTAACTATGGATATATATATATATATATATATATATATATATATATATATATATATATATATATATATATATATATATATATATATATATATATATATATATATATGCAATAATCGCGAATAAAGGGATGCTAGTTGCAAAGCAGCCGCGAGGAGAGTTGAATGATAACTCTAGGCCTTTCGTGTTGCAATTAACACATCATCAGGTGCATGCAATATTCCAGAAATACGTAAGAAGTCCGGGTAGGTTCGTTGAGGGGAACACCGTCCTGGCTCTGACGAGACGCCTTGAGTAACTATTAAAATCTGACACACGTTAAGGTACCTGGTATTCCATAGTTACCTTCAGTCGTAGTGTTTTTATGAGAAAAGTTATAACGTCTTCTATGGGTAAATTTGTTAATGATTTAGTATATTGATGACAGTTCTTGACTCCGTTAACATACACACATTCACACATACACACACGCACGCACACACACACACACACACACACACACACACACACACACACACACACGCACGCACGCACACACACACACACACACACACACACACACACACACACACACACACACACACACACACACACACAAACACAAGTATTTAACTCTGTTTGGCTTCCAAGGGAAAGGGATGCAAAGAGATTCAAAGGGGTACAAAGGGGTACAAAGGGGTACAAAGGGGTACAAAGGGGTACAAAGGGGGTACAAAGGGATACAAAGGGGTACAAAGGGGTACAAAGGGTGCAAAGGGGTACAAAGGGGTACAAAGGGATACAAAGGGGTACAAAGGGGTATAAAGGGGTACAAAGGGTGCAAATGGGTACAAAGGGGTACAAAGGGTGCAAAGGGGTACAAAGGGGTACAAAGGGGTACAAATGGGTACAAAGGGGTACAAAGGGATACAAAGGGGTACAAAGAGATACAAAGGGGTACAAAGGGGTACAAAGGGGATGGGGATGAGAGGAAAGTCTTATTTAAGGTCATCTAATACCTCTTATGCTTCTTCCTTCGCTTTCTTCTCTTTCCACTGTGATTCCTCTTATTCCAGTCTCTCTTCCTCCTTCTCCTCCCCATAAGTCATCTTCTCCTCCTTCTTCTTCTTAAATTGAAGAAATATAATATCATGGATCATAACATGGAGTATAACATGGAGTATAACATGGATCATAACATGGAGTATAACATGGAGTACAACATGGATCATAACATGGATCATAACATGTAGTATAACATGGAGTATAACATGGAGTATAACATGGAGTATAACATGGAGTATAACATGGAGTATAACAAGGAGCATAACATGAGGTATAACATGGATCATAACATGGAGTATAACATGGAGTATAACATGAGTATAACATGGATATAACATGGAGTATAACATGGAGTATAACATGGATATAAAATGGAGTATAACATGGAGTGTAACATGGAGTATAACATGGAGCATAACATGGAGTACAACATGGAGTATAACATGGAGTATAACATGGAGTATAACATGGGGTATAACATGGATCATAACATGGACTATAACATGGAGTATAACGATAGTATAACATGGAGTATAACGATAGTATAACATGGAGTATAACATGGAGTATAACATGGAGCATAACATGGGGTATAACATGGAGTATAACGATAGTATAACATTGAGTATAACATGGAGTATAACATTGATATAACATGGAGTATAACATGGAGTATAACATGGGTATAACATGGAGTATAACATGGAGTGTAACATGGAGTATAACATGGAGTTTAACATGGAGTACAACATAGAGTATAACATGGAGTATAACATTGGGTATAACATGGATCATAACATGGAGTATAACATGGAGTATAACATGGAGTATAACATGGATATAACATGGAGTATAACATGGAGTATAACACGGATATAACATGGAGTATAACATGGAGTATAACATGGAGCATAACATGGAGTATAACATGGATATAACATGGAGTATAATATGGAGTATAACATGGAGTATAACATGGAGTATAACATGGAGTATAACATGGAGTACAACATGGATATAACATGGAGTATAACATGAAGTATAATATGGAGTATAACATGGAGTATAACATGGATATAACATGGAGTATAACATGGAGTATAACATGGATATAACATGGAGTATAACATGGAGTATAACATGGACTATAACATGGAGTACAACATGGATATAACATGGATATAACATGGAGTATAACATGGAGTATAACATGGAGTATAACATGGAGTGCAACATGGAGTATAACATGGAGTATAACATGGATCATAACATGGAGTATAACATGGAGTATAACATGGAGTATAACATGGAGTATAACATGGAGTATAACATGGAGTATAACATGGGGTATAACATGTAGTATAACATGGAGTGTAACATGGAGAATAACATGGAGCATAACATGGAGTATAACATGGAGTGTAACATGGAGTATAACATGGAGTATAACATGGAGAATAACATGGAGCATAACATGGAGTATAACATGGAGTGTAACATGGAGTATAACATGGAGTATAACATGGAGTATAACATGGGGTATAACATGTAGTATAACATGGAGTGTAACATGGAGAATAACATGGAGCATAACATGGAGTATAACATGGAGTATAACATGGAGTATAACATGGAGTATAACATGGAGAATAACATGGAGCATAACATGGAGTATAACATGGAGTGTAACATGGAGTATAACATGGAGTATAACATGGAGAATAACATGGAGCATAACATGGAGTATAACATGGAGTGTAACATGGAGTATAACATGGAGTATAACATGGAGTATAACATGGGGTATAACATGTAGTATAACATGGAGTGTAACATGGAGAATAACATGGAGCATAACATGGAGTATAACATGGAGTATAACATGGAGTATAACATGGAGTATAACATGGAGAATAACATGGAGCATAACATGGAGTATAACATGGAGTGTAACATGGAGTATAACATGGAGTGTAACATGGAGTATAACATGGAGTATAACATGGAGTATAACATGGAGTATAACATGGGGTATAACATGTAGTATAACATGGAGTGTAACATGGACTATAACATGGAGTATAACATGGAGTATAACATGGAGTATAACATGGAGTATAACAAGGAGTGTAACATGGAGTATAACATGGAGTATAACATGGAGTATAACATGGAGTATAACATGGAGTATAACATGGAGTGTAACATGGAGTATAACATGGAGTATAACATGGAGTATAACATGGAGTATAACATGGAGTATAACATGGAGTGTAACATGGAGTATAACATGGAGTATAACATGGAGTATAACATGGAGTATAACATGGAGTATAACATGGAGTATAACATGGAGTATAACATGGAGTATAACATGGAACATAACATGGAGTATAACATGGAGTATAACATGGAGTATAACATGGATATAACATGGAGTATAACATGGAGTATAACATGGAGCATAACATGGAGTATAACATGGAGTATAACATGGATATAACATGGAGTATAACATGGATATAACATGGAGTATAACATGGAGTATAACATGGAGTATAACATGGAGTAAAACATGGAGTATAACATGGATATAACATGGAGTATAACATGGAGTATAACATGGATATAACATGGAGTATAACATGGAGTATAACATGGAGTATAACATGGAGTATAACATGGAGTATAACATGGAGTATAACATGGATATAACATGGAGTATAACATGGAGTATAACATGGAGTATAACATGGAGTATAACATTGATATAACATGGAGTATAACATGGAGTATAACATGGAGTATAACATGGATCATAACATGGAGTATAACATGGAGTATAACATGGAGTATAACATGGATCATAACATGGATCATAACATGGAGTATAACATGGAGTATAACATGGAGTACAACATGGAGAATAACATGGAGTATAACATGGAGTATAACATGGAGTATAACATGGAGTATAACATGGAGTATAACATGGATCATAACATGGATCATAACATGGAGTATAACATGGAGTATAACATGGATCATAACATGGATCATAACATGGAGTATAACATGGAGTATAACATGGATCATAACATGGAGTATAACATGGAGTATAACATGGAGTATAACATGGAGTATAACATGGAGTATAACATGGAGTATAACATGGAGAATAACATTGATGTAACATGGAGTATAACATGGAGTATAACATGGAGTATAACATGGATATAACATGGAGTATAACATGGATCATAACATGGATCATAACATGGAGTATAACATGGAGTATAACATGGAGTATAACATGGAGTATAACATGGAGCATAACATGGAGTATAACATGGAGTATAACATGGAGTACAACAGGGAGCACAACATGGAGCATAACATGGAGTATAACATGGAGTATAACATGGAGTATAACATGGATATAACATGGAGTATAACATTGAGTATAACATGGAGCATAACATGGATCATAACATGGAGTATAACATGGAGTATAACATGGAGTATAACATGGAGTATAACATGGAGTATAACATGGAGTACAACATGGAGCATAACATGGAGTATAACATGGAGTATAACATGGAGTATAACATGGAGTATAACATGGAGTACAACATGGAGTATAACATGGAGTATAACATGGATCATAACATGGATCATAACATGGAGTATAACATGGAGTATAACATGGAGTATAACATGGAGTATAACATGGAGTATAACATGGAGTACAACATGGAGCATAACATGGAGTATAACATGGAGTATAACATGGAGTATAACATGGAGTATAACATGGAGTACAACATGGAGTATAACATGGAGTATAACATGGAGTATAACATGGAGTATAACATGAAGTATAACATGGAGTATAACATGGATCATAACATGGATCATAACATGGAGTATAACATGGAGTATAACATGGAGTATAACATGGAGTATAACATGTAGTATAACATGGAGTATAACATGGAGTAAAACATGGGGAGCATAACATGGAGTATAACATGGAGTATGACATGGATCATAACATGGAGTATAACATGGAGTATAACATGGAGTATAACATGGAGTATAACATAGAGTATAACATGGAGTATAACATGGAGTATAACATTGATATAACATCTAGTATAACATGGAGTATAACATTGACATAACATGGAGTATAACATGGAGTATAACATGGAGTATAACATGGATATAACATGGAGTATAACATGGATCATAACATGGATCATAACATGGAGTATAACATGGAGTATAACATGGAGTATAACATGGAGTATAACATGGAGTATAACATGGAGTATAACATGGATCATAACATGGAGTATAACATGGAGTATAACATGGAGTATAACATGGAGTATAACATGGAGTATAACATGGAGTATAACATGGATTATAACATGGAGTATAACATGGAGTATAACATGGAGTATAACATGGAGTATAACATGGAGTATAACATGGATCATAACATGGAGTATAACATGGAGTATAACATGGAGTATAACATTGATCATATCATGGAGTATAACATGGAGTATAACATGGATCATAACATGTAGTATAACATGGAGTATAACATGGAGTATAACATGGAGTATAACATGGATCATAACATGGAGTATAACATGGAGTATAACATGGAGTATAACATGGATCATAACATGGAGTATAACATGGAGTATAACATGGAGCATAACATGGAGTATAATATGGATCATAACATGGAGTATAACATGGAGTATAACATGGAGTATAACATGGATCATAACATGGAGTATAACATGGAGTATAACATGGAGTATAACATGGAGTATAACATGGAGTATAACATGGAGTATAACATGGATCATAACATGGAGTATAACATGGAGTATAACATGGAGTATAACATGGATATAACATGGAGTATAACATGGATCATAACATGGATCATAACATGGAGTATAACATGGAGTATAACATGGAGTATAACATGGGGTATAACATGGAGTATAACATGCATCATAACATGGAGTATAACATGGAGTATAACATGGAGTATAACATGGATCATAACATGGAGTATAACATGGAGTATAACATGGAGTATAACATGGAGTATAACATGGAGTATAACATGGATCATAACATGGAGTATAACATGGAGTATAACATGGAGTATAACATGGATCATAACATGGATCATAACATGTAGTATAACATGGAGTATAACATGGAGTATAACAAGAGTATAACATGGATATAACATGGAGTATAACATGGAGTATAACATGGATATAAAATGGAGTATAACATGGAGTGTAACATGGAGTATAACATGGAGTATAACATGGAGTACAACATGGAGTATAACATGGAGTGTAACATGGGGTATAACATGGATCATAACATGGACTATAACATGGAGTATAACGGTAGTATAACATGGAGTATAACATGGAGTATAACATGGAGCATAACATGGAGTATAACATGGAGTATAACATGGAGTATAACATGGGGTATAACATGGATCATAAAATTGAGTACAACATGGAGTATAACGATAGTATAACATGGAGTATAACATGGAGTATAACATGGATTTAACATGGAGTATAACATGGAGTATAACATGGATATAACATGGAGTATAACATGGAGTGTAACATGGAGTATAACATGGAGTATAACATGGAGTACAACATAGAGTATAACATGGAGTATAACATGGGGTATAACATGGATCATAACATGGACTATAACATGGAGTATAACGATAGTATAACATGGAGTATAATATGGATCATAACATGGAGTACAACATGGAGTATAACATGGAGTATAACATGGATATAACATGGAGTATAACATTTAGTATAACACGGATATAACATGGAGTATAGCATGGAGTATAACATGGAGCATAACATGGAGTATAACATGGAGTATAACATGGATATAACATGTAGTATAACATGGAGTATAACATGGAGTATAACATGGAGTATAACATGGAGTATAACATGGAGTATAACATGGAGTACAACATGGATATAACATGGAGTATAACATGAAGTATAATATGGAGTATAACATGGAGTATAACATGGATATAACATGGAGTATAACATGGAGTATAACATGGAGTATAACATAGATATAACATGGAGTATAACATGGAGTATAACATGGAGTATAACATGGAGTATAACATGGAGTACAACATGGATATAACATGGACTATAACACGGAGTACAACATGGATATAACATGGATATAACATGGAGTATAACATGGAGTATAACATGGAGTGTAACATGGAGTATAACATGGAGTATAACATGGATCATAACATGGAGTATAACATGGAGTATAACATGGAGTACATGGAGTATAACATGGAGTATAACATGGATCATAACATGGAGTATAACATGGGGTATAACATGGAGTATAACATGGATCATAACATGGAGTATAACATGGATCATAACATGGATCATAACATGGAGTATAACATGGAGTATAACATGGAGTATAACATGGAGTATAACATGGAGTATAACATAGAGTATAACATGGAGTATAACATGGAGTATAACATTGATATAACATGGAGTATAACATGAACTATAACATGGAATATAACATGGATATAACATGGAGTATAACATGGAGTATAACATGGAGCATAACATGGAGTATAACATGGAGTATAACATGGAGTATAACATGGAGTGTAAAATGGAGTATAACATGGAGTATAACATGGAGTATAACATGGAGTGTAACATGGAGTATAACATGGAGTATAACATGGAGTGTAACATGGAGTATAACATGGAGTGTAACATGGAGTATAACATGGAGTATAACATGGAGTATAACATGGAGTATAATATGGAGTATAACATGGAGTGTAACATGGAGTATAACATGGAGTATAACATGGAGTATAACATGGAGTATAACATGGAGTGTAACATGGAGTATAACATGGAGTATAACATGGAGTATAACATGGAGTGTAACATGGAGTATAACATGGAGTATAACATGGAGTATAACATGGAATATAACATGGAACATAACATGGAGTATAACATGGAGTATAACATGGATATAACATGGAGTATAACATGGAGTATAACATGGAGTATAACATGGAGTAAAACATGGAGTATAACATGGATATAACATGGAGTGTAACATGGAGTATAACATGGATATAACATGCAGTATAACATGGAGTATAACATGGAGTATAACATGGAGTATAACATGGAGTATAACATGGATATAACATGGAGTATAACATGGAGTATAACATGGAGTATAACATGGAGTATAACATGGAGTATAACATGGAGCATAACATGGAGTATAACATTGATATAACATGGAGTATAACATGGAGTATAACATGGAGTATAACGTGGATCATAACATGGAGTATAACATGGAGTATAACATGGAGTATAACATGGAGTATAACATGGATCATAACATGGATCATAACATGGAGTATAACATGGAGTATAACATGGAGTATAACATGGAGTATAACATGGAGTATAACATGGATCATAACATGGATCATAACATGGATCATAACATGGAGTATAACATGGAGTATAACATGGATCATAACATGGATCATAACATGGAGTATAACATGGAGTATAACATGGAGTATAACATGGATCATAACATGGAGTATAACATGGAGTATAACATGGAGTATAACATAGAGTATAACATGGAGTATAACATGGAGTATAACATGGAGTATAACATGGAGTATAACATTGATGTAACATGGAGTATAACATGGATATAACATGGAGTATAACATGGATCATAACATGGAGTATAACATGGAGTATAACATGGAGTATAACATGGAGTGTAACATGGAGTATAACATGGAGTAGAACATGGAGTATAACATGGAGTGTAACATGGAGTATGACATGGAGTATAACATGGATCATAACATGGAGTATAACATGGAGTGTAACATGGAGTAGAACATGGAGTATAACATGGAGTATAACATGGAGTATAACATGGAGTATAACATGGATCACAACATGGAGTATAACATGGAGTGTAACATGGAGTAGAACATGGAGTATAACATGGAGTATAACATGGAGTATAACATGGAGTATAACATGGAGTATAACATGGAGTATAACATGGAGTATAACATGGAGTATAACATGGAGTATAACATGGAGTATAACATGGATCATAACATGGAGTATAACATGTAGTATAACATGGAGTATAACATGGAGTATAACATGGAGTATAACATGGAGTATAACATGGAGTATAACATGGAGTATAACATGGAGTATAACATGGATCATAACATGGAGTATAACATGGAGTATAACATGGAGTATAACATGGAGTATAACATGGAGTATAACATGGAGTATAACATGGATCATAACATGGAGTATAACATGGAGTATAACATGGAGTATAACATGGAGTATAACATGGAGTATAACATGGAGTATAACATGGAGTATAACATGGAGTATAACATGGAGTATAACATGGAGTATAACATGGAATATAACATGGAGTATAACATGGAGTATAACATGGAGTATAGCATGGAGTATAACATGGAATATAACATGGAGTATAACATGGAGTATAACATGGAGTATAACATGCTATACACTGGTTCATTTATTAACAACATTCTAATATCAAGTCCTATTACTGATACCAGCATCATCAAGCACATTACTGTATCAAGAACCTTGATACCAGCATCATCAATCATCTTAATATATCAAGAACCTTGATACCAGCATCATCAATCATCTTAATATATCAAGAACCTTGATACCAGCATCATCAATCATCTTAATATATCAAGAACCTTGATACCAGCAACGTCAATCATCTTAATATATCAAGAACCTTGATACAAGAAACATCAAGCATCTTAATATATCAAGAACCTTGATACCAGCAACATCAATCATCTTAATATATCAAGAACCTTGATACCAGCAACATCAATCATCTTAATATATCAAGAATCTTGATACCAGCAACATCAATCATCTTAATATATCAAGAACCTTGATACCAGCAACATCAATCATCTTAATATATCGAGAACTTTGATACCAGCAACATCAAGCACCTTAATATATCAAGAACCTTGATACCAGCAACATCAAGCACCTTATATTAAGAACCTTGATAATTTTAGGACAACGAAAAATAATGATACTAATGATATGCAATAAATAAGGGAATTAAAAAGCGGAGTAATAAAGGAAGGAATAAAGATAAGCAAGAGAATGATGGATTTAAAGAAAAAAAGTGATAAACGAGGGACATAGAAGGAATTGTGATAACGAGAATTAAGAAGTGAATGAATGAATGAATGAATGAATGAAGGGAACATGAATGAATATTTAAGTTAATGAGTGAATGAAAGAACGGACGAGTGAACTAACGAATGAACGAATGAATGAATGAACGAATGGATGAATGAACGAATGGATGAATGAACGAATGGATGAATGAACGAATGGATGAATGAACGAATGAATGAATGAACGAATGAATGAATGAACGAATGGATGAATGAACGAATGGATGAATGAACGAATGGATGAATGAACGAATGGATGAATGAACGAATGAATGAATGAACGAATGAATGAATGAACGAATGGATGAATGAACGAATGAATGAATGAACGAATGGATGAATGAACGAATGAATGAATGAACGAATGAATGAATGAACGAATGAATGAATGAACGAATGGATGAATGAACGAATGAATGAATGAACGAATGAATGAATGAACGAATGGATGAATGAACGAATGGATGAATGAACGAATGAATGAATGAACGAATGAATGAATGAACGAATGGATGAATGAACGAATGAATGAATGAACGAATGGATGAATGAACGAATGGATGAATGAACGAATGAATGAATGAACGAATGAATGAATGAACGAATGGATGAATGAACGAATGGATGAATGAACGAATGAATGAATGAACGAATGAATGAATGAACGAATGGATGAATGAACGAATGAATGAATGAACGAATGAATGAATGAACGAATGGATGAATGAACGAATGAATGAATGAACGAATGGATGAATGAACGAATGGATGAATGAACGAATGAATGAATGAACGAATGAATGAATGAACGAATGGATGAATGAACGAATGAATGAATGAACGAATGGATGAATGAACGAATGAATGAATGAACGAATGAATGAATGAACGAATGGATGAATGAACGAATGAATAAATGGATAAACGAATGAATGAACGAATGAACGACCGAATGAATGAATGAACGAATAAACGAATGAACAAACGAACGAATGAACGAACGAATGAACCAACGAACGAGCAAACCAACCAACGAATCGAACGAAAGAAGTGAAAGAACATGACGCAAGGCTAGACACCATCAGTCAATAATGAGGTATTGCGCTAATACCACAAACACACACCAGCCTGAGGCAGTCAGTCCCCCACATGTCCACCAGTGTCACCTTACACCAGAGTGGACATGGGTATAGCCAACCACACCTCCCCCACTAACCCCCCACCCCCTCCCCACTATCTCCGACACCTCGTGCGTATCCAGAAGGTCAAAGGCGCCGCATACTAACGCATTTCTGCTGTCGCGTTGACCACATTGCAAGTATTATATACGAACTCTTAATGGGGTGGTACAAGAGAGGACAAGACCTGGATACACTTAATGGGGTGGTACAAGAGGGGAACAAGACCTGGACACACTTAATGGGGTGGTACAAGAGAGGACAAGACCTGGATACACTTAATGGGGTGGTGCAAGAGAGGACAAGACCTGGATACACTTAATGGGGTGGTACAAGAGGGGAACAAGACCTGGACACACTTAATGGGGTGGCACAAGAGGGGAACAAGACCTGGATACACTTAATGAGGTGGTACAAGAGGGGAACAAGACCTGGACACACTTAATGGGGTGATACAAGAGAGGACAAGACCTGGACACACTTAATGGGGTGATACAAGAGAGGACAAGACCTGAACACACTTAATGGGGTGGTACAAGAGGGGAACAAGACCTGGACACACTTAATGGGGTGGTACAAGAGAGGACAAGACCTGGAGACACTTAATGGGGTGGTACAAGAGAGGACAAGACCTGGACACACTTAATGGGGTGGTACAAGAGAGAAAAAAGATGTTGAAAACCCCTAAAGGGGTGAATGGAAAGGGTTAATTAAGGGGTATTTTTGGCATCCCAGAATCACAAATTGTTTCAGCATTTGTTAAAAAAATCTTTTACAATTACGGGATTATTTTAAGTGTAGGGAATTCTGGGAATTTTTTTTAATATACTTGAAGATCTTGTGTACTGGCCTAGTTCTGATAGCGGAGGGTCGAGGCACGGCTCCTCCAGCGGTGCGTGTAGGCCTGACCATTTGGATCCTGGGATTAGAGGGGACCACAATTAGCTTATCCTCCACCACTCACCAGATGCCTAATTCTGATGGTGTCTTGTGTCTCGTGTCTGTCAGTTTGTGTGTCCCTATGTCAATTTGTCTTCGTGTCAGTTTAATAGTGTCTGTCTGTCATTACTCCTGTCATGTCATGTCTCTCTCTCCCTCTCTCTCTCTCTTTCACAGGGTTTTACAAGATTAGGTTAAGGGTTCCTAACTTTATTTACAAGCTAAGAGCTGTTACCTACATTATCTCTCTCTCTCTCTCTCTCTCTCTCTCTCTCTCTCTCTCT
>NC_091364.1:3243340-3273340 GCF_038502225.1 Cherax quadricarinatus | reverse complement strand
AGATATACTGCAGATACACAATGGATACTTACACAATGGATACATACACAGTGCATACATACACCGTAGATACATACAAGATGGAAACATATACGATAGATACATACACGGTAGATACATACACGGCAGATACATACACTGTGGATACATACACTGTGGATACATACACGGTAGATACACATAAGATACGTACACTGCAGATACATGCACAATAGATACACGACAGATACACGGTAGATGCTGAAGTATGTATTTCTTAATAATTAGAGAACATATCTATCTCAAGGTTCATGACCTTCCATTTATTCCCTTTTCTCCTTTGCTTCATGATCCTTTGCCCCCTTCTTCACCTTTGTAATTACCCCATTAACTTTGAGAATGGGTGATGCAGTTCACATTCTTAAGAAAGGGAATAGATCACTAGCTCCCAACTACTGCCCAATTAGCTTTCTCTCACGTGAGGAAAATTTGCTTAAAAGGATGAACAGTAAATTGTGTTAAGTAGTGATGGAAAAGTTAGGTTAAGGTTAGGTTAGGTTAGGTAAGGTTAGGTTAGGTTAGGTAAGGTTAGGTTAGGTTAGGTAAGGTTAGGTTAGGTTAGGTTAGGTTAAGAGAGATTAGATGAGGTTAGATTAAATTAGGTTAGGCTAGGCCAGGTTCTGTAAGGTTAGGATGGGTAGGTTAGGATAGGCTAGGCTAGGGATGGGTAGGTTCCGTTAGTTCACGTTAGTTAAGTGTCTCGTGGAAGTTTGAGGGGTGTCTTCTTCTTCTTCTTCTTCTTCTTCTTCTTCTTCTTCTTCTTCTTCTTCTTCTTCTTCTTCTTCTAGGTGTTCATGTTGCAGTGGTCGTGATGGTAATGATCGTGGAGAACATTATTGCAGTGTTGTGGTTATTATTGTTTTTGTCGTAGTGGTGGTGCTGGTGATGGTGGTGGTCGTGGTGGTGGTGATGGTGGTGGAAGAGGAGGAAGAGAAGAGGCAGGATAGAGATGGATGGGTGTAGAGGGTAAGGCAGGCTGGGGCACGCTCCAAGAGGGACTGTTAATGGAGAAGTAATGAAGTAACGGCCGATGTAATGGATGTAATTACTTCAGCTAGTGAGGAGGGGACTAATAACACCACCATGGGTGCTGATGGGTGCTGACGGGTGCTGAAGCTCAGAAATGGGTGCTAACTGATGCTGATGCTTAGAAATGGGTGCTGAGGTTTAGAAATGGGTGCTGACGTGTACTGACGGGTGCTAATGGATGATGGCTGGTGCTGATGGTTGCTGACGGGTGCTGATGGGCGTTGACGAGAGTAAATGAGTGCTGTCGGGTGCTGATGGGTGTTAACTGATGCTGACGGGTGCAAAAAAAAAAAAGGCGCAGAAATGGGTGGTGATGGTTAGGGATGGGTGATGATCGTGAATTGGTGCCGATGGCTAGAAATGGATGGTGATATGTGAAGATGCCCGGGATGAATGGCGATAGCAAACATCAGTAGTGTCAGCCTGAGCTGGGAGACTTCAGTAGTGTCAGCCTGAGCTGGGAGACTTCAGTAGTGTCAGCCTAAGCTGGCAGACTTCAGTAAGACAATGAGAATATCGTCAAGGACTCCATTAAAGGTTCATCAGCTACGGCAGCTTCCAAGGTTTCCTTCCAGCAGAGCTGCAGTTACTATCACTTGGGACTTACCATCTTCCAGCAGAGCTGCAGTTACTATCACTTGGGACTTACCATCTTCCAGCAGAGCTGCAGTTACTATCACTTGGGACTTTCCATCTTCCAGCAGAGCTGCAGTTACTATCACTTGGGACTTACCATCTTCCAGCAGAGCTGCAGTTACTATCACTGGGGACTTACCATGTTCCAGCAGAGCTGCAGTTACTATCACTTGGGACTTGCCATCTTCCAGCAGAGCTGCAGTTACTATCACTTGGGACTTGCCATCTTCCAGCAGAGCTGCAGTTACTATCACTTGGGACTTACCATCTTCCAGCAGAGCTGCAGTTACTATCACTGGGGACTTACCATGTTCCAGCAGAGCTGCAGTTACTATCACTTGGGACTTGCCATCTTCCAGCAGAGCTGCAGTTACTATCACTTGGGACTTACCATCTTTCAGCAGAGCTGCAGTTACTATCACTTGGGACTTCCCATCTTCCAGCAGAGCTGCAGTTACTATCATTTGGGACTTGCCATCTTCCAGCAGAGCTGCAGTTACTATCACTTGGGACTTACCATCTTCCAGCAGAGCTGCAGTTACTATCACTTGTGACTTACCATCTTCCAGCAGAGCTCTAGTTACTATCATTTGGGACTTACCATCTTCCAGCAGAGCTGCAGTTACTGTCACTTGTGACTTACCATCTTCCAGCAGAGCTGCAGTTACTATTGCTTGGGACTTAGCATCTTCCAGCAGAGCTGCAGTTACTATCACTTGGGACTTTCCATCTTCCAGCAGAGCTGCAGTTACTATCACTTGGGACTTACCATCTTCCAGCAGAGCTGCAGTTACTATCACTGGGGACTTACCATCTTCCAGCAGAGCTGCAGTTACTATCACTTGGGACTTGCCATCTTCCAGCAGAGCTGCAGTTACTATCACTTGGGACTTACCATCTTTCAGCAGAGCTGCAGTTACTATCACTTGGGACTTCCCATCTTCCAGCAGAGCTGCAGTTACTATCATTTGGGACTTGCCATCTTCCAGCAGAGCTGCAGTTACTATCACTTGGGACTTACCATCTTCCAGCAGAGCTGCAGTTACTATCACTTGTGACTTACCATCTTCCAGCAGAGCTGCAGTTACTGTCACTTGTGACTTACCATCTTCCAGCAGAGCTGCAGTTACTATCACTTGGGACTTACCATCTTCCAGCAGAGCTGCAGTTACTATCACTTGGGACTTACCATCTTCCAGCAGAGTTGCAGTTACTAACACTTGGGACTTACCATCTTCCAGCAGAGCTGCAGTTACTATCACTTGGGACTTACCATCTTCCAGCAGAGCTGCAGTTACTATCACTTGGGACTTACCATCTTCCAGCAGAGCTGCAGTTACTATCACTTGGGACTTACCATCTTTCAGCAGAGCTGCAGTTACTATCACTTAGGACTTACCATCTTCCAGCAGAGCTGCAGTTACTATCACTTGGGACTTACCATCTTCCAGCAGAGTTGCAGTTACTATCACTTGGGACTTACCATCTTCCAGCAGAGTTGCAGTTACTATCACTTGGGACTTACCATCTTCCAGCAGAGTTGCAGTTACTATCACTTGGGACTTACCATCTTCCAGCAGAGTTGCAGTTACTATCACTTGGGACTTACCATCTTCCAGAAGAGTTGCAGTTACTATCACTTGGGACTTACCATCTTCCAGCAGAGTTGCAGTTACTATCACTTGGGACTTACCATCTTCCAGCAGAGTTGCAGTTACTATCACTTGGGACTTACCATCTTCCAGCAGAGTTGCAGTTACTATCACTTGGGACTTACCATCTTCCAGCAGAGTTGCAGTTACTATCACTTGGGACTTACCATCTTCCAGCAGAGCTGCAGTTACTATCACTTGGGACTTACCATCTTCCAGCAGAGCTGCAGTTACTATCACTTGGGACTTACCATCTTCCAGCAGAGTTGCAGTTACTATCACTTGGGACTTACCATCTTCCAGCAGAGTTGCAGTTACTATCACTTGGGACTTACCATCTTCCAGCAGAGCTGCAGTTACTATCACTTGGGACTTACCATCTTCCAGCAGAGCTGCAGTTACTATCACTTGGGACTTACCATCTTCCAGCAGAGTTGCAGTTACCATGACCTCTCCCACACAGCAGCAGAAATTATTTTCATGACTATATCTCCATCGTCACAGAGTGGGAGTAATAAAAACATATAAATACACTGATAAATATATTTATTTTCCCATTAAATACATAAATACTGAAGCAGTATTTTTTGAGTAGTCTTGGAACAGTTTGAATGTTACAGTGAAATTCTGCTTTTGGAGGTGGAGGGGTGGTTGTAGGTGTGGGGGTGGTTGTAGGTGTGGGGGGTGGTTGTAGGTGTGGGGGTGGTTGTAGGTGTGGGGGGTGGTTGCAGGAGAAGGGGTGATTATAGGTGGAGGGGGCTAGTAGGTGAGGAGTGGGGGTGTGATTGGTAGTTGGTAGGAATTAGAGGAGGGAGTGTAGGAGATACAGAGGAGGTGGAGATGGACGAGTAAGAACAGGGAGAAAAGAGTAGGGGGAAAGGGACACACTGGAGGAAACGCAAACGTATGGTCTTGAAGAGCCACTCACGAGGGTGGTAAACACTGCAACCTCTAGCACACACACACACACACACACACACACACACACACACACACACACACACACACACACACACACACACACACACATACACACACTGAAAGCACTCAGTCGCACACTGTCAAAAGAGAGAGAGAGTGATGGTGTGGTAGGACTCAGGAGGGAAATGGTAACAAGTGGGGTACCTATAGTATCAGTTCTGTATCACTAGTCTTCTGTATCACATACATAAATAATCTACCAGAGAGGATTGAAACCAACGTCACTGTTGTCATGAACATCTGGGGGAACTTAGATTCGTCATGTAATACAAGTAGGCCTCAATATTTACCTAGTAATATCTAGTATTAACCTTCGTATATTAAATAACCCAGTGAAATATTATAGTTGAGTATTTGACTCTGAAGTTAGTTGTATAAACTGGTGACGGCTCATAGTGGGTCTGTCAGTCGTGTGACTGTTTCCGACTGGTAGTACAGAGTGTTCTGAAATCTAATTAAGTTAGGTAAGGTTTGTCAGGAAACAAGACCCTGACGCGGGTCTTATTCATAAGATGACTCGCAGCTGGAACTTTTGGTCATCTGACCGAGGCCTTCCACTGGCTTACCCCTCCACCCCTTTTAAAAATTATGGTTATGATTATCATCACTTTGTTTTCTAATTGATTCACACTTCAAATACACAAGATAAGATTAGTTGACAGTCATGCTGAATGGTGAGAAAGTGGCTGTCTGGAGCAGGTGTTCATTATGATGTTACTGTGTCTGGGTGTGTGTGTCTCTGACGGCTCAGTCTCCTGTCACTTCCTTCTGCTGTATCCTCTGACACCGTCTGTATCTTATCTTCATGGAAGTCACTGTGTATTCCCGTATTCTTCAACGACCTTCTTGCTGCCAGTCTGAAGAGAGCTGGTCGGGGCGCCAGCAGACGCTTGTGGCAGATGGTCAACACAGTGTTCGGTTATAAATGTATCTCATTATTTATTTACCTTTCACGGTAATTTTCTCGTGTAGTTGTGCGGAGTAACATTAAGGTCATTGTGGATGAAGGTAGGTGTCGAGGACTCTCACATTCACTTATGCTTTAGAGAGTTCTGCAGATTCGTCTTGTTTACACCTCTTTAGGTTGGTAATGGAGTTTGAAGCCTGTCGACTATACGAGGGTTAATAAGACTGCACGTAAAAAATTTTTAGTTTCTGCCACCGAAATGGCTAGTACATTGCGTACCTCATATCCATCCTGTGGATGGTAGCGTAAGAGCATATGGATACACAAGATGTCAGACTCTGAGATAAAAGAATTAAATTTGACATCTCGGAGAGATACATCGAGGGAAAAAGGTGATAAAGAGAGAGGTTAAGAAAGATTGGGAAAAGAGAAGGAAGTGGAGAGGGAAATGGTGAAAGGTAAAGAGGAATGTAAATATGGAGGGAGAGGTGAAGAAAGGGTAGGAGGTAGAAATAGAATAAAGGTAAAGGGAGGAAGGGAGAGAAGGGAAGGGAGGGACAACAGTGCTCTCTACAACAGTAAAAAGTCAACAGAAACAGACGGCTCCTCTTTACATATCAAATTAATCAATTTGACAAAAGAGAAAAGTAGAAGAGGAGGTGGAGGGGATGAAGAGAAGGGAGAAGAGAAACATACTGATTGGAAACATTGCCTGGAGCAAGGGAGGGAGGGAGAATAAATGAACTGAGAGACAAGAAGTGGAAGAATGGGGGAATAGGCACGCAATAATAAAGAGGAGAGGGGGAGAAAATAGGAGATAAAAGCCACGAAGAGGATTAGCAAAACGTGGAGAAAGGAAAATGGAAGAAATCAGGAGACAGTAGGGAAAAGGGAGATGAGAAAACTGGTGGAAAAGGATTACGAATGAAAGGAAGAGACTGGTATAGGAGGAGAAGGAGGAGGAGGGGAACAAGACAACACGAGAGACGTTCAATACGAAGAGAGGAATAATAGAGGAGGAGGAGGAGGAGAAGGGGGAGGAGGAGGAGGGAGGGAAGAGGGAACGGGAAGGGTTGATATTAAGGAAGGAAGGAGGGAAGTAAAGAGGGAGGGAGGAAACAAAGAAGGAAGGGGAAATAAACACGAGGAAGAAGAAAGAGAGGAACGAAGGAAGGAAGGACGGGAGGAAGGAAGGAAGGAAGGAAGGAAGGAAGGACGGGAGGAAGGAAGGAAGGAAGGAAGGAAGGAAGGAAGGAAGGAAGGACGGGAGGAAGGAAGGACGGGAGGAAGGAAGGAAGGAAGGAAGGATGGATGGGAGGAAGGAAGGAAGGAAGGAAGGAAGGAAGGAAGGACGGGAGGAAGGAAGGACGGGAGGAAGGAAGGAAGGATGGAAAAATGGAAGGAAGGAAGGAAGGAAGGAAGGAAGGAAGGAAGGATGGAAGGAAGGATGGAAGGAAGGACGGAAGGAAGGAAGGAAGGAAGGAAGGAAGGATGGAAGGAAGGAAGGAAGGATGGATGGAAGGAAGGAAAGAAGGAAGGAAGGAAGGAAGGAAGGAATGAAGTGATGAAGGAAGTGGTGAAGGAAGTGATGAAGGAAGTGATGAAGGAAGTGATGAAGGAAGTGATGAAGGAAGTGATGAAGGAAGTGATGAAGGAAGTGATGAAGGAAGTGATGAAGGAAGTGATGAAGGAAGTGATGAAGGAAGTGATGAAGGAAGTGATGAAGGAAGACGTTTTGTTAAAGATTTTCGTCCATATTTCAAAGGAAATCTTTTTATTCTTCATTATTTCTTAATGAATTACAATGATCCAGTGGAATGTTAAGTTACAATGATCCAGTGGAATGTTAAGTTACAATGATCCAGTGGAATGTAAAGTTACAATGATCCAGTGGAATGTTAAGTTACAATGATCCAGTGGAATGTTAAGTTACAATGATCCAGTGGAATGTTAAGTTACAATGATCCAGTGGAATGTTAAGTTACAATGATCCAGTGGAATGTTAAGTTACAATGATCCAGTGGAATGTAAAGTTACAATGATTCAGTGGAATGTTAAGTTACAATGATCCAGTGGAATGTTAAGTTACAATGATCCAGTGGAATGTAAAGTTACAATGATCCAGTGGAATGTAAAGTTACAATGATCCAGTGGAATGTAAAGTTACAATGATCCAGTGGAATATAAAGTTACAATGATCCAGTGGAATGTTAAGTTACAATGATCCAGTGGAATGTTAAGTTACAATGATCCAGTGGAATGTAAAGTTACAATGATCCAGTGGAATGTAAAGTTACAATGATCCAGTGGAATGTAAAGTTACAATGATCCAGTGGAATATAAAGTTACAATGATCCAGTGGATTGTAAAGTTACAATGATCCAGTGGAATGTAAAGTTACAATGATCCAGTGTAAAGTTACAATGATCCAGTGGAATGTAAAGTTACAATGATCCAGTGGAATATAAAGTTACAATGATCCAGTGGATTGTAAAGTTACAATGATCCAGTGGATTGTAAAGTTACAATGATCCAGTGGAATGTAAAGTTACAATGATCCAGTGTAAAGTTACAATGATCCAGTGGAATGTAAAGTTACAATGATCCAGTGGATTGTAAAGTTACAATGATCCAGTGGAATGTAAAGTTACAATGATCCAGTGGATTGTAAAGTTACAATGATCCAGTGGAATGTAAAGTTACAATGATCCAGTGGAATGTAAAGTTACAATGATCCAGTGTAAAGTTACAATGATCCAGCGGAATGTAAAGTTACAATGATCCAGTGGAATGTAAAGTTACAATGATCCAGTGGATTGTAAAGTTACAATGATCCAATGGAATGTAAAGTTACAATGATCCAGTGGAATGTAAAGTTACAATGATCCAGTGTAAAGTTACAATGATCCAGTGGAATGTAAAGTTACAATGATCCAGTGGAATGTAAAGTTACAATGATCCAGTGGATTGTAAAGTTACAATGATCCAGTGGAATGTTCAGATTACAATGATCCAGTGGAATGTTAAGATTACAATGATCCAGTGGAATGTTAAGATTACAATGATCCAGTGGAATGTTAAGATTACAATAATCCAGTGGAATGTTAAGATTACAATGATCCAGTGGAATGTTAAGATTACAATGATCCAGAGGAATGTTAAGATTACAATGATCCAGAGGAATGTTAAGATTACAATGATCCAGAGGAATGTTAAGATTACAATGATCCAGTGGAATGTTAAGATTACAATGATCCAGTGGAATGTTAAGATTACAATGATCCAGTGGAATGTTAAGATTACAATGATCCAGAGGAATGTTAAGATTACAATGATCCAGTGGAATGTTAAGATTACAATGATCCAGAGGAATGTTAAGATTACAATGATCCAGTGGAATGTTAAGATTACAATGATCCAGAGGAATGTTAAGATTACAATGATCCAGAGGAATGTTAAGATTACAATGATCCAGTGGAATGTTAAGATTACAATGATCCAGAGGAATGTTAAGATTACAATGATCCAGAGGAATGTTAAGATTACAATGATCCAGAGGAATGTTAAGATTACAATGATCCAGTGGAATGTTAAGATTACAATGATCCAGAGGAATGTTAAGATTACAATGATCCAGTGGAATGTTAAGATTACAATGATCCAGAGGAATATTAAGATTACAATGATCCAGTGGAATGTTAAGATTACAATGATCCAGAGGAATGTTAAGATTACAATGATCCAGTGGAATGTTAAGATTACAATGATCCAGTGGAATGTTAAGGTTACAATGATCCAGTGGAATGTTAAGATTACAATGATCCAGTGGAATGTTAAGGTTACAATGATCCAGTGGAATGTTAAGGTTACAATGATCTACTGTAATGTAAAATTACAATGATCCATTATAATGTAAGACTACAATGATCCTCTGTAATGTAATTAACATGACATTGTCGTCCACTGCAGGGTAAATACACCCTTATGTAATCTATATTTACGGTCGTTTAAGCTTGTTAGTCATGGTAGCTGGGGTGGTAGTAGGGGGGGAAGGGGTGGTGGTGGGGTGGGGGAGGGTTGTCGTGGGGGAAGGGAGGGGAAGTAGTGGAGGCTATACCTGTGACAGGTGTCTAGAGTTTTCCTAATCTCGCAGCCCTGCCCTAGGTCAGGCTCGTCTGGTGCTCGCCTGGTCAACCAGGCTGTTGCTGCTTATGTATTGTACATGAATGGTATACAGTACCGACAACATGAAGAATGAGACACCTGTGCAACATCTAGGTATCTTGTAGACGTTTCGCCCACCAGTGGCTCCATTAATACACTACAATGTCAAGAAAGACTCTTCTCCAGAAAGTTCACATTGAGTATTCTGAGACGTTCCTAGATATTTAAATGTAGAGAGATCTCTCTATCTGCTCCAGCTGTGATATCTCTCCTGTCTTGTACACAGTCGTCAACAATTAGCTGTACTCGAGGCGAAAGAGCACAAGTGATTTGAACAGTGTTCCCAATAGTCTTATTTTTCTTGTTTTGAAAGTTTAAATAACTGGTCAGCTGACATTATCACTCCCAGGTCTTGCACGTGTTGCTTCGCTTGTGTTTTGTATATATTGTCCTTCTGGTGGGGAGGTGATGGAGGAGGGGTGTTTTCTGCTGGTGGGGAGGTGATGGAGGAGGGGTGCCCTACTGGTGGGGAGGGAAGGAGGTTAATAGGGTCGAGGGTCGGGGTTGGGGTTGGCTATTAAGGTAAATACAGGCTTGTATTAAGGCAGGTTTGGGGTGAGTGGCTGTGTGTTAGGTTAGGATAAAGGTATTGTGACAGTGTTTGGTTATGATATTAGTTACCCCAGGCTGCCACCACCACCCTTCTCTGCTGCCACCACTACCCCTCTCTGCTGCCACCACCACCCTTCTCTGCTGCCACCACTACCCCTCTCTGCTGCCACCACCACCCTTCTCTGCTGCCACCACCACCCCTCTCTGCTGCCACCACCACCCTTCTCTGCTGCCACCACCACCCCTCTCTGCTGCCACCACCACCCTTCTCTGCTGCCACCACCACCCCTCTCTGCTGCCACCACCACCCTTCTCTGCTGCCACCACCACCCTTCTCTGCTGCCACCACCACCCCTCTCTGCTGCCACCACCACCCTTCTCTGCTGCCACCACCACCCTTCTCTGCTGCCACCACCACCCTTCTCTGCTGCCACCACCACCCTTCTCTGCTGCCACCACCACCCCTCTCTGCTGCCACCACCACCCCTCTCTGCTGCCACCACCACCCCTCTCTGCTGCCACCACCACCCTTCTCTGCTGCCACCACCACCCTTCTCTGCTGCCACCACCACCCTTCTCTGCTGCCATCACCACCCTTCTCTGCTGCCACCACCACCCTTCTCTGCTGCCACCACCACCCTTCTCTGCTGCCACCACCACCCTTCTCTGCTGCCACCACCACCCTTCTCTGCTGCCACCACCACCCTTCTCTGCTGCCACCACCACCCTTCTCTGCTGCCACCACCACCCTTCTCTGCTGCCACCACCACCCCTCTCTGCTGCCACCACCACCCATCTCTGCTGCCACCACCACCCTTCTCTGCTGCCACCACCACCCCTCTCTGCTGCCACCACCACCCATCTCTGCTGCCACCACCACCCTTCTCTGCTGCCACCACCACCCTTCTCTGCTGCCACCACCACCCCTCTCTGCTGCCACCACCACCCATCTCTGCTGCCACCACCACCCTTCTCTGCTGCCACCACCACCCTTCTCTGCTGCCACCACCACCCTTCTCTGCTGCCACCACCACCCCTCTCTGCTGCCACCACCACCCATCTCTGCTGCCACCACCACCCTTCTCTGCTGCCACCACCACCCTTCTCTGCTGCCACCACCACCCTTCTCTGCTGCCACCACCACCCCTCTCTGCTGCCACCACCACCCATCTCTGCTGCCACCACCACCCTTCTCTGCTGCCACCACCACCCTTCTCTGCTGCCACCACCACCCTTCTCTGCTGCCACCACCACCCCTCTCTGCTGCCACCACCACCCATCTCTGCTGCCACCACCACCCTTCTCTGCTGCCACCACCACCCTTCTCTGCTGCCACCACCACCCTTCTCTGCTGCCACCACCACCCTTCTCTGCTGCCACCACCACCCTTCTCTGCTGCCACCACCACCCCTCTCTGCTGCCACCACCACCCATCTCTGCTGCCACCACCACCCTTCTCTGCTGCCACCACCACCCTTCTCTGCTGCCACCACCACCCTTCTCTGCTGCCACCACCACCCATCTCTGCTGCCACCACCACCCCTCTCTGCTGCCACCACCACCCTTCTCTGCTGCCACCACCACCCCTCTCTGCTGCCACCACCACCCCTCTCTGCTGCCACCACCACCCTTCTCTGCTGCCACCACCACCCCTCTCTGCTGCCACCACCACCCATCTCTGCTGCCACCACCACCCTTCTCTGCTGCCACCACCACCCTTCTCTGCTGCCACCACCACCCCTCTCTGCTGCCACCACCACCCATCTCTGCTGCCACCACCACCCATCTCTGCTGCCACCACCACCCCTCTCTGCTGCCACCACCACCCATCTCTGCTGCCACCACCACCCTTCTCTGCTGCCACCACCACCCTTCTCTGCTGCCACCACCACCCCTCTCTGCTGCCACCACCACCCCTCTCTGCTGCCACCACCACCCCTCTCTGCTGCCACCACCACCCATCTCTGCTGCCACCACCACCCTTCTCTGCTGCCACCACCACCCCTCTCTGCTGCCACCACCACCCATCTCTGCTGCCACCACCACCCCTCTCTGCTGCCTTGACTACCCCTCTTTGCTGCTGCCACCACCACCACCCCTTACTGCTGCCACCACCACCCATCTCTGCTGCCACCACCACCCATCTCTGCTGCCACCACCACCCCTCTATGCTGCCACCACCACCCCTCTCTGCTGCCACCACCACCCCTCTCTGCTGCCATCACTACCCCTCTCTGCTGCCGCCACCACCACCACCCCTTACTGCTGCCACCACCACCCATCTCTGCTGCCACCACCACCCCTCTCTGCTGCCATCACTATCCCTCTCTGCTGCCACCACCACCACCACCACCCCTTACTGCTGCCACCACCACCACCTCTTACTGCTGCCACCACCCCTTTCTGCCACCCCCACCACTTTCTGCTGCCATCACTATCCCTCTCTGCCACCACTACCCCTCTCTCCTGCCATCGCCACCCTGAAGGAATGGAAGGGAAAGAGGAAATAAAGGAGGGGAACACAGTGAAGGAACACAGTGAAGGAACACAGTGAAGGAACACAGTGAAGGAACACGGGATGCTAGTGGGGGTCACGGTACGCTCGTGGGGGTCACGGTACGCTCGTGGGGGTCATGGTACGCTCATGGGGGTCACAGTACGCTCGTGGGTGTCGCAGTACGCTCGTGGAGGTCACGGTACGCTCGTGGGTGTCACGGTACGCTCGTGGGTGTCACAGTACGCTCGTGGGGGTCACGGTACGCTCATGAGGGTCACAGTACGCTCGTGGGGGTCACGGTACGCTCATGGGGGTCACGGTACGCTCGTGGGGGTCACGGTACGCTCATGGGGTCACGGTACGCTCATGGGGGTCACGGTACGCTCGTGGGGGTCACAGTACGCTCGTGGGGGTCACGGTACGCACGTGGGGTGTCAGTACGCTCGTGGAGGTCACGGGACGCTCGTAGTCCCGTCACGACTGTAAGTCAGTCTAACAACCAGACTATCATAACTACGCCTGAAAACTCTGATTAATATTACCCTTAAATAGCCCTCCTCTTGCAGTCTATTGTGGCTGGTCACGACAGTGTGGTTTACGACTGTTTTCCATCCCCCCCTTACCCCTGGGAGACCACATAGTCGACCATCTCAGAGAACACCAGTGGGAAGTTGATCTTTAGGGTGCTTTTGGGGGAATAGTAGTAGTAGTAGTAATAGTGGTAGTAGTAGTGACGGTAGCACTGGTAGTAGTAGTAGTAGTAGCAGTAGTAGTAATGGTACTGACAGTAGCATTGATAGTAGTAATAGTAGTGACAGTAACATTGATAGTATCAGTAATATCAGCGACAGTATCAGTATAATAATCATAATAACACCATTAGTAGTAACAGTAGTAGTTAGGTGGTAGTGTGGGGGTAGGAAGGCCGTGTTAGGGGAGAGGGCGTGGATGGGGAGGCTTTGGTTGGTGGGGTTGGCGGTGGGTTGGGGTGGGGGTTGGTGGTGGTGGGGGGGGGGCAGGACACGCAATATACTCGTAACTTACAAATTGGTTCTTACCGCTGCAATAAGGTAATTGTTATCATTACGAGGGATTACATAGCAGCCACAACAAGAGTAGAAAGAGAATCCCTTAGGCAGGACTCACGCTCTTCTTCAGTTCACTTACCAATAACCACTTGATGTCAAGTGTTTCAGTCATTTTATTTAAGGTGCTTAAACAGTCACCTCTATGGCTAATTCTCCATATTTTTCCCCCTTGACCATATATTTACTAGCGTCATGTCGTTTTGCTGATTCTCATAAAATTCACAATTCGTCTATTATTTCCGAGGTTATGGGTATAAAGGCAGAGCTTCCTGTCTTGTCGTTATGCAGAGGTGACACCAGTCCAAAGGTGACTTGTTCACCCTCAGAGTGAATGACAGTGTGAGTGGTGCAGTGGATGCCAGTTACTGTGAATAGGACAGAGAATGCCGGTCACTGTGAGTGTTGCAGTGAATACCAGTTACTGTGAGTGTTGCAGTGAATACCAGTTACTGTGAGTGTTGCAGTGAATACCAGTTACTGTGAGTGTTACAGTGAATACCAGTTACTGTGAGTGTTACAGTGAATACCAGTTACTGTGAGTGGTGCAGTGAATACCAGTTACTGTGAGTGGTGCAGTGAATACCAGTTACTGTGAGTGTTGCAGTGAATACCAGTTACTGTGAGTGGTGCAGTGAATACCAGTTACTGTGAGTGTTGCAGTGAATACCAGTTACTGTGAGTGGTGCAGTGAATACCAGTTACTGTGAGTGGTGCAGTGAATACCAGTTACTGTGAGTGGTGCAGTGAATACCAGTTACTGTGAGTGGTGCAGTGAATGCCAGTCACTGTGAGTAGGACAGTGAATGACAATGGGAGCTGGACAGTGAATGACATAGTGACTGACAGAGTTGAACAGTGACTGACGGAGTTGGACAGTGACTGACAGAGTTGGACAGTGAATGTGTCTTGTACCTCAGAAACTGTACTCTTCTCGCCAGTGTTTTCTTCTGGAATATTTAATGTTCACAACTCTCCAGCCTAACACACAAACGCCACTGTGTTTACTTGCCTAAAGTGTTTAAAAAACAACTGGTTTAGAAAAAGAAAACACGTAAAAAAAATAGGATATATTTATTAGGAAACGTTTCGGTCCTGGAACCTTGATCACTTCTAACACAGTGAGGTGTGAGTGACGCATGGTGTGACGCATGATGTGACGCATGGTGTGACGCATGAAGTTTCAACAGTTGGTCCCACAAAGCATATTGCTTTGAGATTGGGCCCATCTTTTAACAAAATGTAGTCTAATTACCCCACTCTTAGTGAGTGTCCAGTGGCCTTAATGGCTGGGTATTAAGACCATACCAAAAAATAAATTAGAGAGTTCAAGAAAGAATTGATTCAAGGTTAAATATTTATTCCCTCTTTCCTCTTGTCCTTTTCCCCCCTGCACTCTTCTGTCTCCCCTTTCTTTCCTCCCACCCCTTTCCCCTTCTCCCTAAAATACCTCCCCGCTGTTCTGGCTTTCCAATTCGATTCACTTTTTGTTTGACCATAAATCACCAAACAATTCTTGTGAGTAAGAACTGTGTGTGTGTGTGTGTGTGTGTGTGTGTGTGTGTGTGTGTGTGTGTGTGTGTGTGTGTGTGTGTGTGTGTACTCCCCCAGTTGTATTCACTGAGGTCGAATCTCCGCTCTTGGCTCCTCCTAAGAGGCGGAGCCACAGATGCCCTGTCATGCCTACTCTTGAAACTGTGCATTCAGTTGGTCCCTTATAAAAGCTTGAGTTCCTGTTGATAAAACCTTGCACTTGTCTCATCAGGGACGAGCCTCGTATCACACACAAGTGAAAGTGATTGACAACGGAGGATCGAGTCTTTATTTTTCACATTTGAGATTCAGATATTTTTTTCAGGAAATTACAGTTTCATTACTGAAATTATTAGGGGTATATATATATATATATATATATATATATATATATATATATATATATATATATATATAGTTTTACCAACGCTCTTATATGGGTGTGAAGCGTGGGTGATGAATGTTGCAGCGAGGAGAAGGCTGGAGGCAGTGGAGATGTCATGTCTGAGGGCAATGTGTGGTGTGAATATAATGCAGAGAATTCGTAGTTTGGAAGTTAGGAGGAGGTGCGGGATTACCAAAACTGTTGTCCAGAGGGCTGAGGAAGGGTTGTTGAGGTGGTTCGGACATGTAGAGAGAATGGAGCGAAACAGAATGACTTCAAGAGTGTATCAGTCTGTAGTGGAAGGAAGGCGGGGTAGGGGTCGGCCTAGGAAGGGTTGGAGGGAGGGGGTAAAGGAGGTTTTGTGTGCGAGGGGCTTGGACTTCCAGCAGGCATGCGTGAGCGTGTTTGATAGGAGTGAATGGAGACAAATGGTTTTTAATACTTGACGTGCTGTTGGAGTGTGAGCAAAGTAACATTTATGAAGGGATTCAGGGAAACCGGCAGGCCGGACTTGAGTCCTGGAGATGGGAAGTACAGTGCCTGCACTCTGAAGGAGGGGTGTTAATGTTGCAGTTTAAAAACTGTAGTGTAAAGCACCCTTCTGGCAAGACAGTGATGGAGTGAATGATGGTGAAAGTTTTTCTTTTTCGGGCCACCCTGCCTTGGTGGGAATCGGCCGGTGTGATAATAAAATAAAAAAAAAATAATAAAATAATATATATATATATATATATATGTATATATATATATATATATGTATATATATATATATATATATATATATATATATATATATATATATATATAATGCAAATGGTTAAATGGCTTTAATTAACAGTATAAAAATGCATAACCTTCTAGAGTATAGTGAACTTTACAAATTTAATAAAAAATAAATTGTGATATTTTCTGTTTTTTGGGATGACCCACACGGGTTTAGCGCTTTAAGTAGTACTCCATCTCTCATTCTTCTGGTGGAAGTGCTGGCTGATCCTTCAGAACGACAAGAAGAAATCTATCCCGTAGAGTCCACATCGCTCACTTCTTTCTATGCCTTTTCGGTACCGTCGTCAGGATGGGTATGCGGGGAGCACAATAAACTAGCATCTTTGACGGCAAACTCTAAATCTAGATCACTCGGTGTTAGACTGGAGTGAATGACTCGTGAGACCTGGAAAAGTCTGGGCCACATGGGAGCCAGGTAAGACTTAATGTAGACTTACCCTGGGAATGTTGTACTTTTTCCTCGCTCGTCGTCGCGAAGGAAGGGAGAGCCACTGCTAAGTGAATCACCGCGACTTGGAACCCTTGGGTTCGGGATCTTCACAGCGTCTCAATTCCAACTCCCCGATAAAGGGTTAATTCGGCTTAGGGTCATATGCTCGTCCTTTGAAGCGGTTCAAGAGCCCTTAGCAGAATTGGATTAGGTGGGGTACCTAATGTGCTTTGTTCATTTCGGCTACATGTGGTTCCCCGTGTGTCCCTCCTTGATATTATGCCGCAGGACCGGCTGCTGCTGCGGCTGCGGCTGATGCTGCCGCAGGTCTCATTGATGTATAGTCGAGCTCCTTAATGCGATTTGAGGATTTATTGTGAGGCACTTTGGGAGAGGCGACGGTAGACTGTGTCCTCAGGTTGGTGTGAAGGAGAGATGTGTGGTGGTGGCTGGTGATGCCTGGTGGTGGCTGGTGATGCCTGGTGGTGGCTGGTGATGCCTGGTGGTGGCTGGTGATGCCTGGTGGTGGCTGGTGATGCCTGGTGGTGGCTGGTGATGCCTGGTGGTGGCTGGTGATGCCTGGTGGTGGCTGGTGATGCCTGGTGGTGGCTGGTGATGCCTGGTGGTGGCTGGTGATGCCTGGTGGTGGCTGGTGATGCCTGGTGGTGGCTGGTGATGCCTGGTGGTGGCTGGTGATGCCTGGTGGTGGCTGATGATGTCTGGTGATGCTGGTGATGCAGGAAGTGCTGATGATTAGAAGTGGCTAAGCTGGTGATATTGTTAGTACTAGTAGTGCTGGTGGTTGAGGTGGTAGTGTTGGTGATTGTGGTAGTACTGGTGGTTGAGGTGGTAGTACTGGTGGTTGGAGTGATAGTGCTGGAGGTTGAGGTGGTAGTGCTGGTGATTGTGGTAGTACTGGTGGTTGAGGTGGTAGTACTGGTGGTTGAGGTGGTAGTGCTGGTGGTTGAGGTGGTAGTGCTGGTGGTTGAGGTGGTAGTGTTGGTGGTTGAGGTGGTAGTGCTGGTGGTTGAGGTGTTAGTGCTGATGATGAGGTGGTAGTGCTGGTGGTTGAGGTGGTAGTGCTGGTGGTTGGGGTGTTAGTGCTGGTGGTTGAGGTGGTAGTGCTGGTGGTTGAGGTGGTAGTGCTGGTGGTTGAGGTGTTAGTGCTGGTGGTTGAGGTGGTAGTGCTGGTGGTTGAGGTGGTAGTGCTGGTGGTTGAGGTGGTAGTGCTGGTGGTTGAGGTGGTAGTGCAGGTGGTTGGGGTGCTACTGCTGCTGGAGGCATAGAGGTGGGACAACTGCCGCTGTTGCTGCTGTTGTTACTGCTGTTGGTGCTGCTGCCGCTGTTGCTGCTGTTGTTGCTGCTGTTGCTGTTGTTGTTGCTTTCATTGCTACTTGTGGTTCGAAGCAACAAAAGCATCTATTGTGTAAATTCAACAATTTATCATCAATTTCATCCACTTTCTTACGTAAATCTAATTCTGTCTCATCTTACGCATGACACGCAGACAAATGTAAATCATTCCTAACTCACCCACGAATTTCTGACTACTCTAATCATCCCTAAACTAATCCCCCACATGTCTGACTACTGCAATAATTTCTAACCCTACTTCTGTCTTCTCCCACACAGTCGATGCTGTGACAAGAAGAGCTGTGGGAACAGGAACGAGACGCCTTCAGACCCAGTCATTATCGACAGGTAAGTGATAGCTGCCTTTCACCTGTACCATTGAAACATGGAGGGCGGAGGAGGGCAGCGGGTGATGGGTAGGGGAAAGTGTGTAATTTTCCCTTGAGGAAAATACTACTGGGCAGATGGAAAGTTTTTTTTTTTGGTTGTTTACAAGTAATGGAGCTGTTGCTTAGAAATAAGCTCTGTTTTCTTCCCGTGTGTGTGTGTGTGTGTGTGTGTGTGTGTGTGTGTGTGTGTTTGCGTGTTAATTTAAAACATACGCAACTTACATTAAGCCCGTCCTGGAGGCTACAGCGCCAGCATGGAACCCCCTTACTTGTTTTATCAAATGAAGAGGCTGGAGACAGTCCAAAGGTTTTCAACGAAATTGGGACCTGACCTGCAAAAATCCAACCAGAGAGAGAGAGAGAGAGAGAGAGAGAGAGAGAGAGAGAGAAACACTACTGCTCTACAAGAAACCTGGAAAGGGGGAGATATGATTCTGACATATAAAATATTCTAAGAATTAGAATGGATAAAGATATTCTGTTTGACATGGAAATTGAGGGAACAAATAAGGTAATTTGATGGTAGCACCTTAAAATGGAAGACCACGGGTTCATTCCCGGGACGGGTGAAGAGGAATATGTCAGTCTCCTTACACCTGTTGTCCTTGTTCACTCAGAATAATTGATCAAGTGTTAAGTGACTATTTGTGTTGGTATGAGGTATGGAGGGAGTGTGGGGGGGATGGTATACCTCAGGTAAGGTAGTGTGGAGGTAGTATACCTTAGGGAAGTGCAGGGGATTGTATACCATAGGGCGGAAAGTGTGGGAGAAGTGGTATAGCTTAGGAAGGGTTGCATTCACGTGAGCTGAGGCAGGATAACAGATCTTAGCTTTTTCAGTCTTATGTGGTGGAGGCAGATGAGATACACTGTTTTAGGAGTAGGTATGATCAGGTCCTGGAGGTCAGGTGTCAGTGAAGTCCGTCGACGAGAGACGGGGACCTCAAAATATTGCTCGACTCGTGCATATAGGTAAACACACGCACACACACACGCACACACACATACACACACACACACACACACACACACACACACATACACACACACACACATACACACACACACACACACACACACACACACACACACACACACACACACACACACACACACACACACACACACACACACACACACACACACACACACACACACACACACACACACACACACACACACACACACACACACACACACACACACACACACACACACACACACAAGCTGGTCTGAAGGGTTTTAATCAGACAAATGTGGTGGAGAGGAGGGGGTGCTGCCCCCCCCACTACCACTACAACCACCATCACCACTTTCTGCCCCACTGCCTCTTTTTAAGTGATGCAAGCCACTACTCTTTACTGCCACTTTACCCCCTCCCCCATATCCTCTCTCCCTCCATCCATCCCTCTCCCCCACCCAAAAATCCCCCCCCTCCCACTCAATCCCTTTCATCCCTACAACACTGTGTTTGTTCTCCTTTACCCCTACCCCCCTCCTCCTCTTCTCCTCTTCCTCTTCCACCCCCTCCTCCCCCTCCTCTTCTTCCTCCTCCCCTTCCATTCTACGCCTCATTTAAACCTTTTCCTACCCTGTTTTAACTCCTTTATGTGTTTACATGTGAATCGCTGCCTAAAAGGTTTTAACACGTTGGCCCGCCTGCCTCGGCCTCTTAGTGGTTTAACCTGTTGGCCGGGTTTATTCTGTTTGCGCTGTTTATTATGTTGGTGGAGTTTGTTCTGTTAGTTTGGTTCATTGTTTATTCTGTTGTGTTGGTGTGGTTTTTACTGTTATTGTGGTTTATACTGTTGTGTTGGTGTGGTTTTTACTGTTATTGTGGTTTATACTGTTGTGTTGGTGTGGTTTATACTGTTGTGTCGGTGTGGTTTATACTGTTGTGTCGGTGTGGTTTATACTGTTGTGTTGGTGTGGTTTATACTGTTGTGTTGGTGTGGTTTATACTGTTGTGTTGGTGTGGTTTATACTGTTGTGTTGGTGTGGTTTATACTGTTGTGTCGGTGTGGTTTATACTGTTGTGTTGGTGTGGTTTATACTGTTGTGTCGGTGTGGTTTATACTGTTGTGTTGGTGTGGTTTATACTGTTGTGTTGGTGTGGTTTATACTGTTGTGTTGGTGTGGTTTATACTGTTGTGTTGGTGTGGTTTATACTGCTGTGCTGGTGTGGTTTATACTGTTGTGTTGGTGTGGTTTATACTGCTGTGCTGGTGTGGTTTATACTATTGTGTTAGTGTGATTTATTTTGTTGTATTGATGTGGTTTATACTGTTGTGTTGGTGTGGCTTATTTTGGCAAGTAAGACACATAGGCAACAGTTAGGTAACTTCATTCCGAAACGTTCCGCCTACACAGTAGTCTTCAGTCGAGTACAGAAAGCAGGCAGGAACAGTAGAGATGTGAAGACAGTGTAATCAGTCCATCACCCCTTGATTTTAGTGTGTCAGTCCCTCAGCCTGAAGAAGAGTTCTGTTCCAGTCGAGTACACTGAAGGGACAGTGTACTCGACTGTAGAAGCCTACTGTGTAGGCGGAACGTTTCGGGATGAAGTTGCCTAACTGTTGCCTATGTGTCTAACTTACTAACTTGTCGGTATTGTGGTTTATTTTGTGTTGGTGTGGTTTATTTTGTGTTGGTGTGGTTTATTTTGTGTTGGTGTGGTTTATTTTGTGTTGGTGTGGTTTATTTTGTGTTGGTGTGGTTTATTTTGTGTTGGTGTGGTTTATTTTGTGTTGGTGTGGTTTATTTTGTGTTGGTGTGATTTATTTTGTGTTGGTGTGGTTTATTTTGTGTTGGTGTGGTTTATTTTGTGTTGGTGTGGTTTATTTTGTGTTGATGTGGTTTATTTTGTGTTGGTGTGGTTTATTTTGTGTTGGTGTGGTTTATTTTGTGTTGGTGTGGTTTATTTTGTGTTGGTGTGGTTTATTTTGTGTTGGTGTGGTTTATTTTGTGTTGGTGTGGTTTATTTTGTGTTGGTGTGGTTTATTTTGTGTTGGTGTGGTTTATTTTGTGTTGCTGTGGTTTATTTTGTGTTGGAGTGGTTTATTTTGTGTTGGTGTGGTTTATTTTGTGTTGCTGTGGTTTATTTTGTGTTGGAGTGGTTTATTTTGTGTTGGTGTGGTTTATTTTGTGTTGCTGTGGTTTATTTTGTGTTGGAGTGGTTTATTTTGTGTTGGTGTGGTTTAGTTTGTGTTGATGTGGTTTATTCTGTTGTGCTGGTGTGTTTTATACTGTTGTATTGGTGTGGTTTATTCTGTGATCCCGCCTCCTCCTGCTTCCACTCACCTGACTACAGTATATAAGCTACTTCTCCAGCCATTTGCTGTACTTAAGTGTCTCAATCTTGAACTTCTCGTTTTACAAAACCATTTATCACAAAAGATAAGGTAATCAGTCCCTCAGCCTTCAATTGGTGAAAATCACAGCAATCTTGAAGACTTATCCAGCAACTCCTCTCTCCTGCCCTTCCCTTACTAAAGTAGAACTTAGCCACATAGAATGCGAAAAGGACTTGGGGGTTATGGTAAGCAGCAACCTTAAACCAAGACAGCAATGCCTAAGCGTACGTAATAAGGCAAATAGATTACTGGGATTTATATCAAGAAGTGTAAGCAACAGAAGTCCAGAGGTCATACTGCAGCTTTATACATCATTAGTAAGGCCTCACCTAGATTATGCAGCTCAATTCTGGTCTCCATATTACAGAATGGACATAAATTCGTTAGAAAACATTCAGCGTAGGATGACTAAATTAATACATAGCATTAGAAATCTTCCTTATGAAGAAAGACTGAAGACTCTTAAGTTACATTCACTTGTTAGACGAAGAATGAGGGGAGACCTGATCGAAGTGTATAAGTGGAAGATAGGTATTAATAAAGGGGATATTAACAAGGTCTTGAGGATATCTCTCCAAGAGAGAACCCGCAGTAATGGATTTAAATTAGATAAGTTTAGATTTAGAAAGGACATAGGAAAGTATTGGTTTGGAAATAGGTTAGTTGATGAGTGGAATGGTCTACCTGGAGGTTACCTGGAGGTTATTCCGGGGATCAACGCCCCCGCGGCCCGGTCCATGACCAGGCCTCCCGATGGATCAGGGCCTGATCAACTAGGCTGTTACTGCTGGCCGCACGCAGTCCAACGTACGAGCCACAGCCCGGCTGATCCGGCACTGACTTTAGGTATCTGTCCAGCTCTCTCTTGAAGGCAGCCAGGGGTTTATTGGCAACTCCCCTAATGCTTGATGGGAGGCTGTTGAACAGTCTTGGGCCCCGGACACTTATGGTGTTTTCTCTTAGTGTACCAATGGCGCCCCTACTTTTTATTGGGGGCATTTTGCATCGCCTGCCCAGTCTTTTACTTTCGTAGGGAGTGATTTCTGTGTGCAGATTTGGGACCATTCCTTCCAAGATTTTCGAAGTGTAGATTATGATATATCTCTCCCTCCTGCGTTCCAACGAGTACAAGTCAAGTGCTTCCAAGCGTTCCCAGTAGTTAAGGTGCTTGACAGAACTTATACGTGCAGTAAAGGATCTCTGTACACTCTCTAGATCTGCGATTTCACCTGCTTTGAATGGAGATGTTAATGTACAGCAGTATTCCAGCCTAGAGAGAACAAGTGATTTGAAAAGGATCATCATGGGCTTGGCATCTCTCGTTTTGAAAGTTCTCATTATCCATCCTATCATTTTCTTTGCACGTGCGATCGTGGCACTGTTGTGATCCTTGAAAGTGAGATCCTCAGACATTACTACTCCCAGGTCCCTTACATTATTTTTCCGCTTTATACCTAGTAGGGTTATTGAAGCTAAAACGTTGGGTAGTTTCAAATTTAGGTTGGATGAATATTTGAGTGAGGGAATATCAAAATGGTATACAATACCGACAGGATGGTTGTTAAGACACATAGGCAACACTTAAGCAACTTTATTCCGAAACGTTTCGCCAACACAGTAGGCTTCTTCAGTCGAGTACAGAAAGTAGGCAGGAGCAGTAGAGATGTGAAGACGATGTAATCAGTCCATCACCCTTGAAGTCGTAGATTTGAGGTTGTCAGAACTTCTCCAGGCTGAGGGACTGACAACCTCAAATCTACGACTTTAAGGGTGATGGACTGATTACATCGTCTTCACATCTCTACTGCTCCTGCCTGCTTTCTGTACTCGACTGAAGAAGCCTACTGTGTAGGCGAAACGTTTCGGAATAAAGTTGCTATGTGTCTTAACAACCATGAATGAGGGGTTGGATTTAAGTGGGACTTACACAGTATTTTATTTATCAGAGCATATTGTTAGGACTAAATTAGGTTGGGTAAGTATTCTGTTAGTGGGTTGGATTTGTGAAAGACCTGCCCAGTATGGGCCAATAGGCCTACTGCAGTGTTCCTCCTTTCTTTTGTTATTATTTCTACTGTTATTTTAGCATGCTGGTTTAACTTTCAACATTATAGACAGACGGAAGCCAGACGGAAATGGTTTTCAAAACACTGGTTTATGTCCCCACTGGTTTATACTTTAATGTGCAGCATAGGTTTATTTTTGTTGTTTTAATTTAATAAAACTGTGTTATAGATCTATCACTGTGAACATGTGTTATATATCTATCACTGAGCTTGTATTACGAGTCTATCACTGAGCATGTTATAGGCCTATCATTGTGATCACGTGTTATAGATCTATCACTGAGCACATAGCTATTACATACAGCTGTAGAGATCAAAATATAATTAATTATAGTTGACACTTAGAATTATATTCCACAGTTACCCCTCCCCCTCACCTCCTACCCCTCCCCCTCACCCCCTACCCCTCCCCCTCACCCATTACTCTCACACTTTCCCCTCCTCACCATCTCCCCCTCATTCCCCCTCTCCTCACCTCTCCCCCCTTCCCCCTTTCGTAGAATTTGCACTAGTAGCGAGAATTAACGCAGGTAACGAGTGACTACCAGTCAACGAGGTTGTTATTAACGTGTTGACGTTATTCCGTCTGTTCCCCCTCATTTCACTCGTTTCCATTCCCGTTAATTGATTGTACTCGCCTAGTTACTTCTTCATGGGTCGAATCATTGCTCCTAGTCCAGCTTGGTGATCTTATCGACCAGCTTAACTAATTCTAGATTTCCGGGAGACACACCTAAGCCTACCTGATCATGAAACTGTGTATAGTGTCTGTCTAGAATCTCTTCTTTGATTATGACTCTGAAAAAGTACTTCCTAACATCCCTATGGCTTATGTATCTATGGTAGGTATTTGTGATCCCTCCTCCAAGGTACCTATTTACTGCTAGGTGGGCAGGAGCAGCCCCTTTCAAGAACGCCACCCACACTGCAGTTTACTGACAACCCAGGTACCTGTGTACTGCTAAGTGAACACCAGGTACCTGTGTACTGCTAGTTGAACACCAGGTACCTGTGTACTGTTAGGTGAACACCAGGTACCTGTGTGCTGCTAGGTGAACACCAGGTACCTGTGTACTGCTAGGTGAACACCAGGTACCTGTGTACTGTTAGGTGAACACCAGGTACCTATGTACTGCTAGGTGAACACCAGGTACCTGTGTACTGTTAGGTGAACACCAGGTACCTATGTACTGCTAGGTGAACACCAGGTACCTGTGTACTTCTAGGTGAACACCAGGTACCTGTGTACTGCTAGGTGAACACCAGGTACCCGTGTACTGTTAGGTGACCAGGTACCTGTGTACTGCTAGGTGAACACCAGGTACCTGTGTACTGTTAGTTGAATACCAGGTACCTGTGTACTGTTAGGTGAATACCAGGTACCTATGTACTGCTAGGTGAACACCAGGCACCTATGTACTGCTAGGTGAACACCAGGTACTTGTGGGCTATTAGGTGAGCACCAGGTACCTGTGTACTTCTAGGTGAACACCAGGTACCTGTGTACTGCTAGGTGAACACCAGGTACCCGTGTGCTGTTAGGTGAACACCAGGTACCTGTGTACTTCTAGGTGAACACCAGGTACCTGTGTACTGCTAGGTGAACACCAGGTACCCGTGTACTGTTAGGTGAACACCAGGTACCTGTGTACTGTTAGGTGAACACCAGGTACCTGTGTACTGTTAGGTGAATACCAGGTACCTGTGTACTGTTAGGTGAATACCAGGTACCTGTGTACTGTTAGGTGAACACCAGGTACCTGTGTACTGTTAGGTGAACACCAGGTACCTGTGTACTGCTAGGTGAACATCAGGTACCTGTGTACTGCTAGGTGAACACCAGGTACCCGTGTACTGTTAGGTGAACACAAGGTGCCTGTGTACTGCTAGGTGAACACCAGGTACCTGTGTACTAGGTGAACACCAGGTACCCGTGTACTGTTAGGTGAATACCAGGTACCTGTGTACTGTTAGGTGAACACCAGGTACCTGTGTACTGTTAGGTGAACACCAGGTACCTGTGTACTGTTAGGTGAACACCAGGTACCTGTGTACTGTTAGGTGAACACCAGGTACCTGTGTACTGTTAGGTGAACACCAGGTACCTGTGTACTGTTAGGTGAACAGGTACCTGTGCACTGCTAGGTGAACACCTTTATTCACCGCGTTTCGATCTCGCATTGTGGGCGAAATGTTACCAGTTTAGGTTCCTTGGTATTGGTATCTCATACCCTTACCCATCACTTAGTGCCTGATACCCCTCTACACCTAGCAGTAAATAGGTACCTAGGTGCTAGTCACCTTGTGGGTGGCATCCTGGGGAGGGGGTTATACCATATTACACACACGTCGTTATATTCCTTGAAATATACTAGAATATACTGATATATACTGTAGTAGGATGCAAGATAGGATAAAAGAGGAGAAGGATAAAAGAGGATAAGAATGAAAAGTAGGATAAGTAAGGATAATTTGCCAAATAACTGAAGGAACTCATTGTGGTTTGCTGTGGACGACATATGTGGCCGCATACACACGTACATGTGCGTGTCTGTGACCATCTGTGTACGCATCACCCCCACCCCCAACGACTCCCCCTCCCACCCCCTCCCCCACTCATGCTAGAATGGGCTAAAACAAAATGAAATTTTCTCGGTGGTTGGTGGTTGTGGTAGAGGGGAGGGCGTGACCACAATGGGCCAGGGGGAGGGGACATGGAGTAGAATGGGGGTGGGGGGAAGGGTGACGGAGGGAGGGGGAGCGAGGGAGGGGGTTGGGTGATGATCCCTGGAGTCTTTAGACTACAAAGGACTTATGTCCCATCGAGAATGATTAAGACCTTGTCCTGTAAGTCTCTCTCTCTCTCTCTCTCTCTCTCTCTCTCTCTCTCTCTCTCTCTCTCTCTCTCTCTCTCTCTCTCTCTCTCTCTCTCTCTCTCTCTCTCTCACAATTTATCACGTTGTATGGCTGCATAATGATCATTGTTACTCTTATGATTAACGGCATAATCATTATCATTTCATCATTATCATTACCATTATCATAATTATCATTATTATCATTATTAGCAGTGTCATCATTATCACTATCATTATTATTAGAGTAATTATCATTATCATTGTCATCATTAATATTATCAACATTATTGTGTTTCCTGTAACGAAAAAGAAAAAAATTCACAGTAAGAATAGGAAGAAGAAAGAAGGAGAAAGTGACAAAGGAAGGTGTGTGTGAGGGAGGGAAGGAAGGAGAGATGGAGAAGGAATGATGGATGCAGGGAGGGAGAGAGAGAGAGAGAGAGAGAGAGAGAGAGAGAGAGAGAGAGATTTCACTTACTTGAACCTGTCATGTAAAACTATAGATTTCAATAGATTTCTCTGGAGACTTCTTGAGGAATAGAGAGGGAGGGGGAGGAGAGGGAGGGGGAAGAGAGGGAGGGGGTGAGAGGGGAGGGGGAAGAGAGGGAGGGGGTAGAGTGGGAGGGGAGGAGAGGGAGAGAGGAAGGGAAGGAGAGGGAGAGAGAGAGGGGAGGAGAGGGAGGGGGAAGAGAGGGAGGGGGTAGAGTGGGAGGGGAGGAGAGGGAGAGAGGAAGGGAAGGAGAGGGAGAGAGAGAGGGGAGGAGAGGGAGGGAGCAAGGCAAGAGAGAGAGAGAGAGAGAGAGAGAGAGAGAGAGAGAGAGAGAGAGAGTTAGGAAAACAAAAGAGGATCGAATGAACACGTACATAAAAAAAATTAAATCCAGCAGTTTTGAGATTGAAGAATGTCAGGGAGAAGAAATTAGATTTAGAAGCGCAGGAATTTTGAAAATATATACCACAAAAGAAGAGGAGAGATAGCAGAATGGACAGATAAAAATGTGACAGTCGGGATGGCGAGTGAAAAGAGAAGAATGCAGAATTGAAAGAAATTTCTAACTACGCAATTGAATGAACTCCGCAGTGAAAGAAATGGGAAACTGTAACCCCCTCCTTTTCATTCACCCCCCCCCCCCGGTCTCCCTCCTCTTGTCTCCCTCCCCCTTCTATCAGTGACAGTAACTGCAACTCTGCTGGAAGATGGTAAGTCCCAAGTGATAGTAACTGCAGCTCTGCTGGAAGATGGTAAGTCCCAAGTGATAGTAACTGCAACTCTGCTGGAAGATGGTAAGTCCCAAGTGATAGTAACTGCAGCTCTGCTGGAAGATGGTAAGTCCTAAGTGATAGTAACTGCAACTCTGCTGGAAGATGGTAAGTCCCAAGTGATAGTAACTGCAACTCTGCTGGAAGATGGTAAGTCCCAAGTGATAGTAACTGCAGCTCTGCTGGAAGATGGTAAGTCCCAAGTGATAGTAACTGCAACTCTGCTGGAAGATGGTAAGTCCCAAGTGATAGTAACTGCAGCTCTGCTGGAAGATGGTAAGTCCCAAGTGATAGTAACTGCAGCTCTGCTGGAAGATGGTAAGTCCCAAGTGATAGTAACTGCAACTCTGCTGGAAGATGGTAAGTCCCAAGTGATAGTAACTGCAGCTCTGCTGGAAGATGGTAAGTCCTAAGTGATAGTAACTGCAACTCTGCTGGAAGATGGTAAGTCCCAAGTGATAGTAACTGCAACTCTGCTGGAAGATGGTAAGTCCCAAGTGATAGTAACTGCAACTCTGCTGGAAGATGGTAAGTCCAAAAGTGATAGTAACTACAGCTCTGCTGGAAGATGGTAAGTCCCAAGTGATAGTAACTGCAACTCTGCTGGAAGATGGTAAGTCCCAAGTGATAGTAACTGCAACTCTGCTGGAAGATGGTAAGTCCCAAGTGATAGTAACTGCAGCTCTGCTGGAAGATGGTAAGTCCCAAGTGATAGTAACTGCAACTCTGCTGGAAGATGGTAAGTCCCAAGTGATAGTAACTGCAACTCTGCTGGAAGATGGTAAGTCCCAAGTGATAGTAACTGCAGCTCTGCTGGAAGATGGTAAGTCCCAAGTGATAGTAACTGCAACTCTGCTGGAAGATGGTAAGTCCCAGGTGATAGTAACTGCAACTCTGCTGGAAGATGGTAAGTCCCAAGTGATAGTAACTGCAACTCTGCTGGAAGATGGTAAGTCCCAGGTGATAGTAACTGCAACTCTGCGGGAAGATGGTAAGTCCCAAGTGATAGTAACTGCAGCTCTGCTGGAAGATGGTAAGTCCCAAGTGATAGTAACTGCAGCTCTGCTGGAAGATGGTAAGTCCCAAGTGATAGTAACTGCAGCTCTGCTGGAAGATGGTAAGTCCCAAGTGATAGTAACTGCAGCTCTGCTGGAAGATGGTAAGTCCTAAGTGATAGTAACTGCAGTTCTGCTGAAAGATGGTAAGTCCCAAGTGATAGTAACTGCAGCTCTGCTGGAAGATGGTAAGTCCCAAGTGATAGTAACTGCAGCTCTGCTGGAAGATGGTAAGTCCCAAGTGATAGTAACTGCAGCTCTGCTGGAAGATGGTAAGTCCTAAGTGATAGTAACTGCAGCTCTTCTGGAAGATGGTAAGTCCTAAGTGATAGTAACTGCAGCTCTTCTGGAAGATGGTAAGTCCTAAGTGATAGTAACTGCAGCTCTGCTGGAAGATGGTAAGTCCTAAGTGATAGTAACTGCAGTTCTGCTGGAAGGAAACCTTGGAAGCTGTCGTAGCTGATGAACCTTTAATGAAATACTTGACGATATTCTCATTGTCTTACTGAAGTCTGCCAGCTCAGACTGACGCATTTCAACACTATGTATGTAACCCATCCTGTGGTATGGAACATGACACGATAACATAGCTAGCTTTTGTTCCCACAATGTAACTATTATACAGAACAGTGCAGCAACACACTGCTGGTGTTCCCACAATGTAATTATCATATATAATAGTGTAGCAACACACTGCTGGTGTTCCCACAATGTAACTATTATACAGAACAGTGCAGCAACACACTGCTGGTGTTCCCACAATGTAATTATCATATATAATAGTGTAGCAACACACTGCTGGTGTTCCCACAATTTAACTATCATACAGAACAGTGTAGCAACACACTACTGGTGTTCTCACAATATAACTATCATACAGAACAGTGTAGCAACACACTGCTGGTGTTCCCACAATGTAACTATCATACA
>NC_091364.1:3223340-3238340 GCF_038502225.1 Cherax quadricarinatus | reverse complement strand
ACCACAATAACAACCACAGACAGTTGCTACCACAATAACAACCACAGACAGTAGCTACCACAATAACAACCACAGACAGTAGCTACCACAATAACAACCACAGACAGTAGCTACCACAATAACAACCACAGACAGTTGCTACCACAATAACAACCACAGACAGTAGCTACCACAATAACAACCACAGACAGTAGCTACCACAATAACAACCACAGACAGTTGCTACCACAATAACAACCACAGACAGTAGCTACCACAATAACAACCACAGACAGTAGCTACCACAATAACAACCACAGACAGTAGCTACCACAATAACAACCACAGACAGTAGCTACCACAATAACAACCACAGACAGTTGCTACCACAATAACAACCACAGACAGTAGCTACCACAATAACAACCACAGACAGTAGCTACCACAATAGCAACCACAGACAGTAGCTTCCACAATAACAACCACAGACATTAGCTACCACAATAACAACCACAGACAGTAGCTACCACAATAACAACCACAGACAGTAGCTACCACAATAACAACCACAGACAGTAGCTACCACAATAACAACCACAGACAGTAGTTACCACAATAACAACCACAGACAGTAGTTACCACAATAACAACCACAGACAGTAGTTACCACAATAACAACCACAGACAGTAGCTACCACAATAACAACCACAGACAGTAGTTACCACAATAACAACCACAGACAGTAGCTACCACAATAACAACCACAGACAGTAGCTACCACAATAACAACCACAGACAGTAGTTACCACAATAACAACCACAGACAGTAGCTACCACAATAACAACCACAGACAGTTGCTACCACAATAACAACCACAGACAGTAGCTACCACAATAACAACCACAGAGTAGTTACCACAATAACAACCAACGCATCATCTATAAAGTCCAATATTTTCCACATCAAAGTTCCAATAACTTTAACGCCTGTATGAATCTTACTATCATTCATAAATCGAACGATAACCTCAATGATCGTTGCAATTTCCCTGCGCTGGGGAGCAAGACGATGGCTTCCCTGCGAGGTTCCATGGGTCCAAAGTCCTCCTGGAAGATGTTAGGTGTGGCCCTTAAGACGATGGCAGACTTGGCACTTTCTTGAAGCTCTTGGCACTCCGGTAGTTGAAGAAGTCCTGTGACTTAGGGAACCCTGGGTTGTCATGGCTTATTTTCGTGGGTTGATGGTGGTGGTAGTGGTAGTTGGTTGATGTGGTGGTGTTGGTGGTAGTTGGTTGAGGTGCTTGTGATGATGGTAGTTGTAGTGGTGATAGTTGTGGTAGTGATGGTGGTGGTTGTAGTGGTGACAGCTGTGGTAGTGATGGTGGTAGTTGTGGTAGTGATGGTGGCAGTTGTAGTGGTGATAGTTGTGGTAGTGATGGTGTTAGTTGTAATGGTGGTAGTTGTGGTAGTGATGGTGGTAGTTGTAGTGGTGGTAGTTGTGGTAGTAGTTGTGATGGTTGTGGTGGTGGTAGTTGTGGTGGTAGTGGTTGGTCAGTAAAGATGACATGTGTCCTTTGACACGGGTTTCTCTCACACTGTTCAACTATATTTATTAATAAGACATTGAGAGGGTTATGGCATCTTATGGATTAAAACGTTTCGTCCACCAGGATCTTCATCAACCGAAACATCGTCTCGATAAACCTCTCAATAAACGTCTTGATAATCGTCTCAATAAACGTCTCGATAAACATCATCTCAATAAACGTCTCGATAAACATCATCTCAATAAACGTCTCGATAAACATCATCTCAATAAACGTCTCGATAAACATCATCTCAATAAACGTCTCGATAAACTGCCGTAAATAAAATTGTGACTAATGAAGACGCCGGCGTATAACTCTCTTGATATACGCAGATAAACTGTAATATGCAACGCAGTCACCTGGCTTACCAGAGCTGGGATATCGCACCTCAGCTGAGAAAGGCCAGAGTCTCGGTACCTAGCAGTGACTTACGGTGATGTTCTCTTTGTTAGTACGGACAGGCCACGTACACACGCCCTTGACACCGTTCAGGTTTCTCCCAGTGCTTATATTCGAGGACAGAGCATTGTACGTACTGTTGTGCGTCCTTGTGTGTGTGTGTGTGTGTGTGTGTGTGTGTGTGTATGTGTGTGTGTGTGTGTGTGTGTGTACTCACCTATATGTGGTTGCAGGGGTCGAGTCATAGCTCCTAGCCCCGCCTCTCCACTGATCGATACTAATTCACTCTCTCCCAGCTCCATGTTATTTGTCATACCTCTTCTTAAAGCTATTTATGGAACTTGCTTCCACTACTTCACTCTCCAGATTATTCCAGTTCCTGACAACTCTAAGACTAAAGAAATACTTCCTAACATCCCTATGACTCATCTGGGTTTTCAGTTTCCACTTGTGTCCCCTTGTTTCTGTATCCCATCTCTGAAACATTCGTTCCTTGTCCACGTTGTCATTGCCTCTTAGTATTTTATACGTTGTTATCATGTCCCCTCTATCCCTCCTATCCTCTAGTGTCATCAGGTTGAGTTCCCTTAACCTCTCCTCATAAGATATACCCCTCAGTTCCTGGACTAATCGTGTTGCAAATTTTTGCACTTTCTCCAATTTCTTGACGTGTTTGACTAAGTGAGTGTGTGTGTGTGTGTGTGTGTGTGTGTACTCACCTAGTTGTACTCACCTAGTTGAGGTTGCGGGGGTCGAGTCCGAGCTCCTGGCCCCGCCGCTTCACTGATCGCTACTAGATCACTCTCCCTGAGCCGTGAGCTTTATCATACCTCTGCTTAAAGCTATGTATGGATCCTGCCTCCACTACATCGCTTCCCAAACTATTCCACTTACTGACTACTCTGTGGCTGAAGAAATGCTTCCTAACATCCCTGTGATTCATCTGTGTCTTCAGCTTCCAACTGTGTCCCCTTGTTACTGTGTCCAATCTCTGGAACATCCTGTCTTTGTCCACCTTGTCAATTCCTCTCAGTATTTTGTATGTCGTTATCATGTCCCCCCTATCTCTCCTGTCCTCCAGTGTCGTCAGGTTGATTTCCCTTAACCTCTCCTCGTAGGACATACCTCTTAGCTCTGGGACTAGTCTTGTTGCAAACCTTTGCACTTTCTCTAGTTTCTTCACGTGCTTGGCTAGGTGTGGGTTCCAAACTGGTGCCGCATACTCCAATATGGGCCTAACGTACACCTCAAGATCTTTTTCCTTGAGTGAGGTTTGTAGTCTCTGGCCCCCTAGACTGTACTCCGTCTGCGGTCTTCTTTGCCCTTCCCCAATCTTCATGAATTTGCACTTGGTGGGATTGAACTCCAGGAGCCAATTCCTGGACCAGGTCTGCAGCCTGTCCAGATCCCTTTGTGTGTGTGTGTGTGTGTGTGTGTGTGTGTGTGTGTGTGTGTGTGTGTGTGTGTGTGTGTGTGTAATGTTTATGTGCGTAGTTATGTGTGTAGTAATATTTATGAGTGTACTTTATGTACATCCTTCTGTGTGTATAGTTACGCTTTTAGTTATTAGAGGTTAGGTTACCTAAAAGCAGATTAACGCTAACCTAACCTAACCTAACTTAACCTAACCTAAATTAACCTAGCCTAACCTAACCTAACCTAACTTTACCTAAAGTAACCAAACCTAAACTAACCTAACTTAAACTAACCTAAACTAACCTAGCCTAACCCAACCTAACCTTACCTAACAAATGCCTTTACATAGTTAGAGTGGTAACAATGTGGTTTGACCCTCGTAAACTCTGCTAGGTAATCACACTCTTTTTATAGTCTAACGTATTTACGAAAGAAATGATAGAACCAGATACGCACACGGGTGTTAAAGGTCATGTGCACAGATGCGTATATGGTAGCTGACATCTACATAACGATCAAGGATAATGACGCAAATATACGCACCTGTTTGAGTACGTTATATTTGGTTCTTCAAACACGGATCACGACATAAATATACGCACACAGCATTTTGTGCTATGTGCGTATATTTACGAACGAGAGTTTTGATATAAGCACAGGGTGTTTGAAACACACACGATTTTTGGGATGTGTACGTGGTTTTTCGTGACATGCACGCAGTTTTTGAGATACACGGTTGGTTTATGAAACACGTACAACCTTGTGTAGTTCCGTACGGAAGTACATAGTCATGGCACCAGATTCTTCAGTTGCTGTAAGATGGGAGAGAGAGATAAGAATATCTTTTCTGCTTATATTTGTTCTTCATGTCTCCCTCTCTTCCTCTCATTCTCTTCTTCCCTCCCTCCCTCCTTTTATCTCCTATTTTTCCTTACCTTATTTTCTACTTTAACATTCCTTCTCTCCTAATCTTCATTATCCTTATTCATCTCCATCCCCCTTTCTCTCTCTCTCTCTCTCTCTCTCTCTCTCTCTCTCTCTCCCTTCCCATCTCCCATCTTTCCTCTCCTCCCTCCCCTCTCTCCCTAATGTTAAAACGAGGTAAATGTAATGTCATTCACTGGTAGTTTCCTTTCTTACTCGTTTCCATCATTTATTCAGTGTCCCTTCCCCCCCTCCACCAAATTCTCCCTCTCATCTCCCTCTCCTCTCCTCCCTCCCCTTTCCTCCCCTCTCCCACTCAACCTGAGGGCGTGTTGTCCCCTATTTTGTATTAATACCACCTCTCTCACTCTCTGTTTCTAACTTGTGTTTTTGTGTGTGTGTATATATATATATATATATATATATATATATATATATATATATATATATATATATATATATATATTATATTATTTACACACACACGAACGTGTGTGTTGTGAAGGTATATCTGTAACCAAGACTAACTACTGAGCAGGTCTCCTCGCCCTCCCTGCTCCCCATGATCTCCTTCACTGGAACACAATTTACACTGTGTGCACGCTTACACATCCAGGATTTTACCCCATCTTTTAAACCCGTTATCAGCAAATTTTTCCCAATCTTAAATGGGATGTGGCTCCCCACGGTAAGTACACCGCCCTCGGGACGACCTAGCGTCCGTAATAACAGCCCGAATAAGAGGAAATAATTCGGAAACGTTGTAAAGTTTGGCTTCTCGCGCGAGAGCGAGAAAACTCTGCTTTTCATTTAATATCCTCTTTTCTAGATGCTATATCGTTAGGGATTCTCATCTGGCAGGTTCCTAGCTTACCGGGGGGTTCAATTCCCTACTGCTGCAGCGGAGGATAATTAAATCATGTGCTTAATTGACTCGAAATTTCTTGAAAAAAAAAATGGTAACTGGAGACTGCGGGACTACATCGTTGCCAACTCTCTCTGCTTCCTACGCCTGTTTAAATGTTTTTTTTTAACTAATTTGTTAGTTATGTAGTTAAGTTTATTAGTTAAATATTGTAGTGAGTTTTGTGAAGAAGTGTTTTTAGTTGGTTGGGGTGTGCAAGGGAAGGGTGGGGTTGGAGGGGTGGGGTTGGAGGGGTGGGGTTGGAGGGGTGTGTCGGCGAGATGGTGGTGGTAACAGTGTAGGTTCTCCCTAGATGAAGTAGGTCCGAATGGTACTTGAGGGAGCCAGGCTGATCATAACATCTACCCCCACGACCCTCCCAGTGCCACCCCCACGACCCTCCCAGTGCCCACTCCACGACCCTTCCAGTGCCCACCCCACGACCCTCCCAGTGCCCACCCCACGACCCTCCCAGTGCCCACCCCACGACCCTCCCAGTGCCACTTCCAAGACCCAGTACTATCCCTACGACCCTCCCGGTTTCACGACCCTGCCAGTGCCACCCCTACGACCCTTCCAGCTCTCAACACTACGACCTCCTAGCGCCTCCCCCCACGCTCCTCCCAAAACACCTCACGACCATCCCAACACATCCCATGACCATTCCAGCGCAGGAACGACCCTCGCAACCCCCCCCCCCCACTACCCTCCAGTGGCAACATTCCCGCTCCTACGACTCTGCCCGCTACGACATCTCTCCCTTCTTCACCCATACTCCCCAAGACCTTCCCCGCCCCTCCTGGAGTCTCGACCCCTCCTTCACCTCCCTCTCCTCTTCACCACATAAAAACGCCGTTAGAATTCCATAGTTATTTCTGTGTACCTGAGGGAGGGAGGGAGAGAGAGAGAGAGAGAGAGAGAGAGAGAGAGAGAGAGAGAGAGAGAGAGAGAGAGAGAGAGAGAGAGAGAGAGACAGACAGACAGACAGACAGAGAGAGAGAGACAGACAGACAGACAGACAGAGAGAGACAGACAGACAGAAGCATTTATAGGTAACAATCCCCCGGTAGACACGGCCTTGAAGACTCAAATAAAGTCTACGGGCTCTAGACGCCACATTTGAATTACTGTGATAAGACTTGTACTCGGCCTTTTGTTTTCTTGGCAGCCTCTCCCCCCCCTCCCTTTTTTTTCTTCCTGGCAGCATTTCCTGCTCCACCTACCTTTCAGTCTTATAATTTGGTGTAAAGGAAAGTTCAAAGTCCATCTGACGAAACGTTCTGTTGCTACGGATGAAGGGAGAAACGCTGGTGTGTGAAGTCATCTATCCCTGAGGAAGCCTCGTTGGAAGCCTCGTTGGAAGCCTAGTTGGAAGCCTAGTTGGAAGCCTCGTTGGAAGCCTCGTTGGAAGCCTAGTTGGAAGCCTCGTTGGAAGCCTCGTTGGAAGCCACCTTTGGTTCACAAACTACCCTGGTTGTTTTGATTTGCCATGAGAGTGTTTGGTTTATGTTCGCTGTTTTTTGTTTGTTTATCTTACACTTACTCTCATCGTGTGTGTTTTTTACATGATTTTAATGACTGTTAATGTTGAGTGAACCACTTGGTCGTAGTTCTCAGTAAACGTCACGAGTAATGCTACTACTATCATTACTACTAGTGCTACTACTACTAGTTCTACTATGCTACTACTATTTCTACTACTATACTATTACTACTATTATTACTACTGCTATTACTACTAACGCTATTGCTACTACTGTTGCTACTACCTCTATTGCCACTATTATTACTAGTACTATTATTACTACTATTTCTACCACTATTATTACTACTATTAATACTAATACTATTACTATCTGTTCTACTACTGCTTCTACTACTAATACTACTACTACCAATACTGCTATTACTACTACTGTTATTACTATTACTACTGCTACTACTATTACTACTGCTACTACTATTACTACTACTTTTATTACTATTACTACTACTGCTATTACTACAACTATTACTATTACTACTACTCGTACTACTCCCTACAATGTATACAATTACTACTGTTGTTATTGCTACTACTACTTATTCATAAAAAGTGGGGAGAACACACCAGTCTGATGCTCTTGGGAAAGATGGAAGTACATTAAACCACTTCTATAACAAAGATTGTTACTGAAGGTGCAAGTTTTCTGACATAGGTACTCACCCCCTCCAGAAACTGGACGGCGTGGTCATGGTCTGACGACTGCTTTACAAGGAATCAGTATTGTTTCTTTGTATTCCTGTCTTTTGGCTATTATGTTTTGCAGTTGTCAACTTTACACGTAGTTATTGTTTATGTCTGGAGCAATACGAGATCACACGGGAGGCTGGATGCTGAGAACTCTCGAAATCTCTGTATTTAGATGTGTCTTGTATTATCTAGATGTACAAGTCTAGGATAGGAAAACTGGAGGAAGGCAGAGAGAGAAGGGGAGACAGAAGATGAAAGAGAGAGAGAGAAAGAGAGAGAGAGAGAAAGGCGGACATAAAGACAGTCACAGAAGGGAGTAGGAGAGACAAGGGGGGAGAACCGTCGACTGTTCTTTTTGGTGGGGATTAAGAAAAGACTAGGAGGCTCAGATGGCATCCACACACACACACACACACACACACACACACACACACACACACACACACACACACACACACACACACACACACACACACACACACACACACACACACACACAAGGGGAGGGGGGGGCAGGTTTCTTCAGCAACGAGTCTGTGTTAGTGAAGAGATATGGATGTTCCTTGTCCCCCTGACTCTGGGACTGAAGGGGACCCAAGAACAAGGAATGAAGGGCATAGAAGAGCAGAAAGGGAGAGGAAGGAAAGGGGAGCGATGGAAATGAAAAGGGACGAGGGGAAAGGAAGGCAGGAGAGGGAGACAGAGAGAGAGAGAGAGAGAGGAACCCTTTTTATAAGTCGATGAATCATTTAAGTTCCAAATGAGTTTTGTTGTTGGCGCCACGACGGCAAGACTATGTAAATTATTAGGCTCTTGGGGGAGCGCTAAACCTTTAAGGCTTATACAGCGCCTGGGGGAGAATGGGAAATAACCAGGTCTATTCCGAGGAAGGGGAAGGTGGCTCTGGTTCCAAGAATCAAGAGCCCTCCATCAACATGACACCGTCTAGAGAGGAAGATTATGTGAAGGCTCTCTCAAACACTTGATACTGGAGAGGTCTGCAATGTCTGCAGTGTCTGCAATGTCTGCAATGTCTGCAGTGTCTGCAATGTCTGCAATGTCTGCAATGTCTGGTTGAATATCAAGGTAAACTTGTCTAAAACGAGAATAAAACGAGAATAAAGAATAAAACGAGAATAAAATGAAAATAAATTTAAAAAATGAGAATAAACTTAGAAAATAAGATAATGAGAATAGAGAAAATGAAAAAATGAGAACAAAATGAGAATTTAAGAAAGAAAAATTAGAAAAAAACAAATAAAATAATTTTGAAGCACGTTGATGTTACTTAACACTCCAGTAATGTTGATGTTACTTAACACTCCAGTAATGTTGATGTTACTTAACACTCCAGTAATGTTGATGTTTACACTCCAGTAATGTTGATGTTACTTAACACTCCAGTAATGTTGATGTTTACACTCCAGTAATGTTGATGTTACTTAACACTCCAGTAATGTTGATGTTACTTAACACTCCAGTAATGTTGATGTTTACACTCCAGTAATGTTGATGTTACTTAACACTCCAGTAATGTTGATGTTACTTAACACTCCAGTAATGTTGATGTTACTTAACACTCCAGTAATGTTGATGTTACTTAACACTCCAGTAATGTTGATGTTACTTAACACTCCAGTAATGTTGATGTTTACACTCCAGTAATGTTGATGTTACTTAACACTCCAGTAATGTTTTTTCCACACCGTCTATATCAACACTCACTATTAGCGCCTTATTTACTATCATTCTTGTCGTCTGGGTTGTCTTTCAAACCAGTTTCTGTTGTGTAATAAGGGAATTAAGATTACTGTATCTTGATGGTTGAAGATGCTGCTACATCTCGACACACTTGAGAACAGTATCGGGACTACTGTGTTGAAGGATCCGAATGCTTTATGAGGCAAGAGGAGACATGATTTTGTTTTACACGGAATCCCGGAGCCTCCTCTTGGCCTCACGGAAAAGTAAGTCTCTAGAGCATTCGATTTTGTTTAGCGTATATACACTGAGAGGTGTGTGTATCTCTGTGTATATACACACACTAAGATGCTTAAAACAACCACTGTGAAATAAATAGTGGACTTCCAAGCTCTTTCGTGATTTCTCACATTGTCAAGGACCTGTGATGTTTCTCTTCAGTACAGAGAGTTAATTTTTAATCCCTGCTGCAGAAATTAAAGTATTTTTTACTATTAGTTTCCAGGTGACACGCAGCCGTAGTGACTGGTTTTAAACCTAGGAAATCAATGCTGTTTTTGACATGCGTTTTCAAACGTTAAAATTTGAGCTAGCATCCTCTTCTTTCCCTGTTCTAATACCCTCAATGCACCCAGAATCCACCTATATACACCGTAATATAAATCGATAGTCAGCCAATTATTGAAGCCAGATGGGACTGGTGGGGTGAGAGAGAGAGAGGAAGAGGGGGCCCGTCGACGTTCTCTTGATCCCTAGACGGCCCTCTCAGACGCGCCAGGACACCCCTTTCAGATGCACAAGGACACCTGTTTCAGATGCGCCAGGGCACCTTTTTCAGACGTCCCAAGATACCCCTCTAGGATTTTCAAGGATGTCCCTCTTATACGTTCCCTCTCAGTCTCTCGTTAAGATGTCCTAGAACGTCTTGCACGTAGCAGGAAGACCCTTCTCAGATGTCCTAGCAGTCCTTCCGGAAGCTTCTCTTACCTTCTTCCTAGCACACCTTCCCCTCTCCCCTCCCTTTTCACTCCTTCCCTTATCAGCTACCCTTTCCATTCCTTCCTTAGCGTCCCCCGTCCCTCCCTTAGCGCCCCTCGTCCCTCCCTTAGCGCCCCTCGTCTCTCCCTTAGCGCCCCTCGTCCCCTGGGTAGGGATATGGTAATGTGCTGGTGGTAGGGAGGGGCCGACACCAGGGGACCTAGAACACTAATATTTTTCTCTTGTACTACCAACGCCTCTCTGTTGCTACTCCTCTTGGTGTTGCTGTTGCTGCTGCTGTTATTGCTGCTGTTACTGCTGGTTATGCTGTTACTGCTGCTATTGTTGTAGTTGTTGCTGCTGGGGCTGGTGTTACTGCTGTTGCTGCTGGTGTTGCTGTAATTACTGTATCATTGTATCATTTCAGTTACTACTTTTATTGCTGTTGTTGCTGTTTTAATTGTTGCTGTTGGTGCTATTCTTGTTGCTGTTACTGTTGGGGCTGTTGTTGTTATTGCTGTTTTGTAACTGTTGCTGGAGTTATTGTTGCTGCTTTTGCTGTTGTTTCTGGGAATGCTGTTGCTACTGTTGCTACTGTTACTGCTTTTACTGTTTCTTCAGTGCTGCTGTTGTTGTTGTTGGTGCTGCTACTGTTATGTCTGATGGTATTTAGCTTATCGTGTAAACCTTTACCTTTGATATACCTCTGATCAGTTGCGAGAGTTTTTCTAGTCCTGGAGCCCGGCCATGGGCCAGGCTCGTCTGGTGTTTGCCTGGCCAACTAGCCTGGCCAGGCAGCCACAGAAGTTAACGAACGGAGGATCGAGCCTTTGCTACTCCTTGTTCTTAATGATGATATTTATAACTCTGGACAAATATTAGTCTGCTGATAGACAACACCAATCCAGGGAGGGACTATCATCCTTCCAGGTGGATGTAGAACTTTGATCATGTAGAACTTTGATATGTAGAACTTAGATCATGTAGAACTTTGATATGTAGAACTTAGATCATGTAGAACTTTGATATGTAGAACTTTGATCATGTAGAACTTTGATCATGTAGAACTTTGATCATGTAGAACTTTCTGTAAAGCTTTATTCGTGAAGAGCTTTGTTTACGGACCGCTTTAGGCACGTAAAGCTTAAGACAGAACTTGACGCTATCATTACATAAACTGGGCTGTGTACCTCGTGTCTCTGCTGACACGTTCGTGAAGAGTGCCAGTGACACCTGGCCCTCCCCTCCACCACTGGAGCCACCCCCTGGCTATCCTCTCCCCCTCCAGGGCCACGCTGGTCACCACTGGGTCACCTGGCCATACCCTCCCCTTCCAGGGCCACGCTGGTCACCACTGGGTCACATGGCAATTCCATCCCCTCCATGGCCACGTTGGTCACCACTGGGCCACCTGGCCATCCTATCCCCCTCCAGGGCCACGCTACTCACCACTGGGTCACCTCCTAGCTATTCCCTCCCCTTCCAGGGTCACGCTGGCCGCCACTGGGCCACCTCCTGGCCATCCTCTCCACCTCTAGGGCCACGCTGGTCACCACGGGGCCACCTTCAACTAGCAAGAGTAATAACCACATTGCCTCCTATGTAAATTCCTACGAGTGCCCATTACCATCCGGCAGCGCACAATGGCCCTGATTTGTCGGCGTCTTCCGGCAGGTGGCCGGCTGCCCCACGCCCACGCCCACGCCCGCACTTGGAACTCCAATACTCACCCCAGTGTATCACCCAACCGGGTTTAACACTCCGCGACACTATATAGCGTACCCCGGAGTCAATGCTTTTGGCATTCACTAACAGTCTGGTTGGTCAGAAGCTATTGTTTTAAGCTGAGGATCGAGCCTTCAAGAGCAATGAGGTAGAGCCATATGAGTTTAGCGCTTCTTCAGACGCCAATGGTGGATAGCAAGTATAGTTCGGTTGTGGGTTTTTGTATCTTCCTGACGTCTTAGTGGTTTGAGGGCGAAACGTGCTGTGGTGTGGGGGTGAAACAACAGCTGGTGACAGGTGTGGAGGTGAAGCAACAACAGGTGGTGACAGGTGTGGAGGTGAAGCAACAACAGCTGGTGACATGTGTGAAGGTGAAGCAACAACAGCTGGTGACAGGTGTGGAGGTGAAGCAACAACAGCTGGTGACAGGTGTGGAGGTGAAGCAACAACAGCTGGTGACAGGTGTGGAGGTGAAGCAACAACAGCTGGTGACAGGTGTGAAGGTGAAGCAACAACAGCTGGTGACATGTGTGAAGGTGAAGCAACAACAGCTGGTGACAGGTGTGGAGGTGAAGCAACAACAGCTGGTGACAGGTGTGAAGGTGAAGCAACAACAGCTGGTGACAGGTGTGAAGGTGAAGCAACAACAGCTGGTGACAGGTGTGGAGGTGAAGCAACAACAGCTGGTGACAGGTGTGAAGGTGAAGCAACAACAGCTGGTGACAGGTGTGGAGGTGAAGCAACAACAGCTGGTGACAGGTGTGGAGGTGAAGCAACAACAGCTGGTGACAGGTGTGGAGGTGAAGCAACAACAGCTGGTGACAGGTGTGGAGGTAAAGCAACAACAGCTGGTGACAGGTGTGGAGGTGAAGCAACAACAGCTGGTGACAGGTGTGGAGGTGAAGCAACAACAGCTGGTGACAGGTGTGGAGGTAAAGCAACAACAGCTGGTGACAGGTGTGGACCACCAGCACCCTGGTTACCATCAAGGCGACAGGTGACCTTCGGGGACCGACAGATTCCCCCCACTCTATCACCAACCCCTCCCCTCTTCCCTCAACTCTCTCTCCCCTCCCCACTCCGACTCTCCCCTTTCTGCACATCTTCCATCTATATTGAAGGGGTAGGTGATGTCACCTTCAACTGTTCTCTCTCTGCGCGCGTGTGTGTGTGTGTGTGTGTGTGTGTGTGTGTGTGTGTGAGAGAGAGAGAGAGAGAGAGAGAGAGAGATAATGAAGATGATGGTAGACAGAGGGAAGGAGTGAGGGGAAAGAGGGGGAATGAATGAACCGTAGAGAGAGGGAGAGTAGGGAAGGAAACCCAAGGGACGAAGATTACGAATGTAAATTTAAATCGAGATATAAATATGGAGAGAGAGAGAGAGAGAGAGAGAGAGAGAGAGAGAGAGAGAGAGAGAGAGAGAGAGAACGGATCGCTACAGGTTTAAAACTCAATATAATAATAATAATAATAATAATAATAATAATAATAATAATAATTTAACATTACATTTTAAATAGATCTATAAATAAATTCACAACAGATAACTCAACCCATGAAACAGTAACTGAACGAGAGGGAAGAGATGTTTGGAATGAGTGGGAACACCAGCAGTGTTGCTACAATGTTCTGTATGATAGTTACATTGTGGGAACACCAGCAGTGTGTTGCTACAATGTTCTGTATGATAATTACATTGTGGGAGCACCAGCAGTGTTGCTACACTGTTCTGTATGATAGTTACATTGTGGGAACACCAGCAGTGTTGCTACAATGTTCTGTATGATAGTTACATTGTGGGAGCACCAGCAGTGTTGCTTCAATGTTCTGTATGATAGTTACATTGTGGGAGCACCAGCAGTGTTGCTGCACTGTTGTGTATGATAGTTACATTGTGGGAACCCCAGCAATGTTGCTACAATGTTCTGTATGATAGACACATTGTGGGAACACCAGCAGTGTTACTGCAATGTTCTGTATGATAGTTACATTGTGGGAACACCAGCAGTGTTGCTGCAATGTTCTGTATGATAGTTACATTGTGGGAACACCAGCAGTGTTGCTGCAGTGTTCATTGTGAGAACAAAAGCTATTTATGTTACCCTGTCATGTTACATAACACAGGATGGGTTACATATATTGTGTTGAAATGTATCAGCCTGAGCTGGCAGACTTCAGTAAGGTGATGAGGATATCGTCAATCCTCTCCAGAATGATGAGTTACCACAGATCTTAAGTTGTGGACTGTCTCTTACGAGTAGCAAGACGGTAACAGCGAAAGGGTGCTGCTGGTACATTTCCCATTTCTCCCCACCTTCCCTTTACCGTGAAACCTCCCCTTAAACCCCCCCACACACCCCCTAACCCCATTCCAGGAACGAGATAGGAGCAACTAGCTGACCAAGACAGTCTGTCCTCTTCTGTAAGATGTTTGAATACCATTACACAGTGTTCTATTGTGAGTGCCTCCACCAACAGCCTGCTCAGTCAAGGAGATCCTCTCTTCTTTTCTCCCCCCTCCCTCCCCTCGGCAAGAGGCTTCTAAAGAAGCATCTTTTTCTTAGTTAAGTTCTTGGACGACGCCAAGACGTGGAGAGGCGTTCTTAAAACCTTCTTGGATTATTCAGTCTATTTCTTAGGGTGTAAGGAGTGTGGATTTTTTTGTCTGCTTTTTCCCTCTTATTTTCCTTCTCTCCCTTTTCTTCCTCCTTTTTCTCCTCTATTTTTTCTTCCTCCTGGCCTTTTCTAACACGTTTCCTCCTCTCCCTCAACCCCCTCCCACTCGTCTTTCATCTACTCTTCCTGATCTTCTCTTCCTTTTCTTCCTTCTCTACCTTCTCCTCTACCTTCTCCTTTCCCTCCTCCTCCTCCTCTTCCTTCTCCTCTTGCTTCTCCTCTTCCTTCTCTTCCTTCTCTTCCTCCTTCTCCTCTTCCTTCTCATCCTTCTCCTATTCTTTATCTCTTCCATCTCTCCCAGATGAACGCGTAAATGACCACACAAATACGCACAATACGCACAAATACGCACAATACGCACAAATACGCACAATACGCACAATACGCACAAATACGCACAATACGCACAGAGCATCGAGCGTCCTTGCGTCAATGCTTCTCTTATTTACATTATACGAGGAAGCACTAAACCCAT
>NC_091364.1:3185840-3218340 GCF_038502225.1 Cherax quadricarinatus | reverse complement strand
TTAGAGAGAGAGAGAGAGATCGCTGGCCCACAGATGGCTCCAACTTCATCCTGTTCCCTACTTGTATGTCTCATAACCATAAAAGGCTTTTAAATGAACTGATGTAGGTAACAGCTCTTAGGTTGTAAATAACGTTAGGAACCTTAAGTAACCTTGTGTAAAGAGAGAGTTAGAACGTTTTAAAAGGGTTAGCAGGCACTTTTCGATCGACTACAGATGTAAGTAAAGGCTCCTAAGCTGGCGAAACGTTTCGACCATAAAGACACCCAGCTGTTTCACGTGTGTCTTGCTTATCAGTTTGTGTACCATAAATACAGAGAGACAAAGAATGACAGATTGAAAAGGGAGGAGAAGAGAGGGAGAGGATGTAAGGGAGGAGGCGGAGTATACAAAGTAAGGATCAGGAAAGAGGAAACAGGGATGGGGGAAATTATAGGGTAAATTAGTATATTGAATAGAAGAGGGGAAATAGGGAAGGAAATAGTCTGTTTAGCAGGAGGACGGACGCAGATTAATTGGTCACTGCGCAGGCAGGATATAATGGCGAGTAAGAAAGAGAAATTGGACCAATATACAGCAAAATTAGATTATATATACAATATATATATATATATATATATATATATATATATATATATATATATATATATATATATATATATATATATATATATATATATATATATATATTGTAACCACGAACGAGTGGTATCGATCAATAACTCTGCAACTAGCCAAGGACTCGAACCCATGCTGCTTTGGCCCGCCTCATGGTGAGCGAAAACACGTGGTGCTCTAACCCACAGAACCACGCAATTATACAATAATGACGCACCCAGCCAAGCTAGGTGTGTTACAGTCATCCTAGGACATACGGTGGTGTGGGTGCCTCTGAGCTAATTTCATTCTACTCCGTGTTTGGAGTACTAGCCCAACGAGCAGTATTTTATATTATTGTAACCATGAACGAGTGGTATTGATCAATAACTGCGACTAGCCAAGGACTCGAACCCGTGCTGCTTTGGCCCGCCTCATACTGAGCGAAAACACATGACTTGTGGCTACAATAATATAAAATATTGCTAGTAGGGCTAGTACAACAAACGGGAAGTAGAATGAAATTAGCTCAGAGGCATCCACACCACCGTATGTCCTCGGATGACGATAAAACACCTATCTTGGCTGGGTGCGTCAATCTTGTAGGATTGCGTGGTTCTGTGGGTTAGAGTGTCATGTGTTTTCGCTCACCGTGAGGCGGGCCAAAGCAGCATGGGTTCGAGTGTTTGGCTAGTCGTAGTCACACACACACACACACACACACACACACACACACACACACACACACACACACACACACACACACACACACACACACACACACACACACATATATATATATATATATATATATATATATATATATATATATATATATATATATATATATATATATATATAATGTGTGTGTAATGTGTTTCCTCCCTCCTTCACTCCCTCCTTCACTCCCTCCTTCACTCCCTCCTTCACTCCCTCCTTCACTCCCTTCTTCACTCCCTCCTTCACTCCCTCCTTCACTCCCTCCTTCACTCCCTCCTTCACTCCCTCCTTCACTCCCTCCTTCACTCACTCCTTCACTCCCTCCTTCACTCCCTCCTTCACTCCCTCCTTCGCTCCCTCCTTCACTCCCTCCTTCACTCCCTCCTTCACTCACTCCTTCACTCCCTCCTTCACTCCCTCCTTCACTCCCTCCTTCACTCCCTCCTTCACTCCCTCCTTCACTCCCTCCTTCACTCCCTCCTTCACTCCCTCCCTCCTTCACTCCCTCCTTCACTCCCTCCCTCCTTCACTCCCTCCTTCACTCCCTCCTTCACTCCCTCCTTCACTCCCTCCTTCACTCCCTCCTTCACTCCCTCCTTCACTCCCTCCTTCACTCCCTCCTTCACTCCCTTCTTCACTCCCTCCTTCACTCCCTCCTTCACTCCCTCCTTCACTCCCTCCTTCACTCCCTCCTTCACTCCCTCCTTCACTCCCTCCTTCACTCCCTCCTTCACTCCCTCCTTCACTCCCTCCTTCACTCCCTCCTTCACTCCCTCCTTCACTCCCTCCTTCACTCCCTCCTTCACTCCCTCCTTCACTCCCTCCTTCACTCCCTCCTTCACTCCCTCCTTCACTCCCTCCTTCACTCCCTCCTTCACTCCCTCCTTCACTCCCTCCTTCACTCCCTCCTTCACTCCCTCCTTCACTCCCTCCTTCACTCCCTCCTTCACTCCCTCCTTCACTCACTCCTTCACTCCCTCCTTCACTCCCTCCTTCACTCCCTCCTTCACTCCCTCCTTCACTCCCTCCTTCACTCCCTCCTTCACTCCCTCCTTCACTCCCTCCTTCACTCACTCCTTCACTCCCTCCTTCACTCCCTCCTTCACTCCCTCCTTCACTCCCTCCTTCACTCCCTCCCTCCTTCACTCCCTTCTTCACTCCCTCCTTCACTCCCTCCTTCACTCCCTCCTTCACTCCCTCCTTCACTCCCTCCTTCACTCCCTCCTTCACTCCCTCCTTCACTCCTTTCCTCCTTCACTCCCTTCCTCCTTCACTCCTTCCTTCACTCCCTTCCTCCTTCACTCCCTCCTTCACTCCCTCCTTCACTCCCTTCCTCCTTCACTCCCTCCTTCATTCACTCCCTCCTTCACTCCCTCCTTCACTCCCTCCTTCACTCCCTCCTTCACTCCCTTCCTCCTTCACTCCCTCCTTCACTCCTTCCTTCACTCCCTTCGTCCTTCACTCCCTCCTTCACTCCTTCCTTCACTCCCTTCCTCCCTCACTCCCTCCTTCACTCCCTTCTTCCTTCACTCCCTTCCTCCTTCACTCCCTCCTTCACTCCCTCCTTCACTCCCTCCGTCCTTCACTCCCTCCTTCACTCCCTCCTTCACTCCCTCCTTCACTCCCTCCTTCACTCCCTCCTTCACTCCCTTCTTCACTCCCTCCTTCACTCCCTTCTTCACTCCCTCCTTCACTCCCTCCTTCACTCCCTTCTTCACTCCCTCCTTCACTCCCTCCTTCACTCTCTCCTTCACTCCCTCCTTCACTCTCTCCCTCCTTCACTCTCTTCTCCTTCACTCCCTTCCTCCTTCACTCCCTCCATTCTTCACTCCCTCCAACCTTCACTCCCTCTCTCCTTCACTCCCTCCTTCACTCCCTCCTTCACTCCCTTCTTCACTCCCTTCTTCACTCCCTTCTTCACTCCCTCCTTCACTCCCTCCTTCACTCCCTCCCTCACTCCCTCCTTCACTCCCTCCCTCACTCCCTCCTTCACTCCCTCCTTCACTCCCTTCTTCACTCCCTCCTTCACTCCCTCCTTCACTCCCTCCTTCACTCCCTCCCTCACTCCCTCCTTCACTCCCTTCTTCACTCCCTCCTTCACTCCCTTCTTCACTCCCTCCTTCACTCCCTCCTTCACTCCCTTCTTCACTCCCTTCTTCACTCCCTCCTTCACTCCCTCCTTCACTCCCTCCTTCACTCCCTCCTTCACTCCCTCCTTCACTCCCTCCTTCACTAGCAAAGAAGCTTTCCACAACACTCCTTTATTCTCCTTCCTTTATTATCTTCCTTTGATCTCTTGGGATTTTTATTTACTTTTCATTTGCTTTACCTTTTTTTCTGGGGCAAGTGGGGAGGGGGATTGGGGAGGGGGAGTGTTGAGGGGGAGTGGGGAGGGGAAGGGAGGGAGGTGGTAAGAAAGGCGTTGGGTCAGCGGAGTGAGGAGGGGAAGGTCAGGATGAAGGGGGGATGGGGATGAGAGGGGGAGTTGGGGAAGGGAGAATGAGGGAGAGTTTCTTCTAATGGGGGGGTTTCTCTTTCCTTCTCTTCTTAAATAACTTTCTTTGTCTTCTTAAATCACCTTCTTTATCTTCTTGTCTTCCATGTCTTCGTCCTCTACGTCTTCCTTTTCTATTCGGTCATGCCATCATTATCATTATTTCCATGGGGAAGCTGTAAGCCCGTAGGGGGTCACACAGCTCCCGTGGAGTGGGAGGTAATCAACAACGATGAAAAAAAAAAGGGGGGAAGGAACTCCATCTTGTAATACCTTTCTACTGCATTCCATGTTAATTTTGAGTTAATTTAAAAAATTAACTGAAAATTAACATGAAATGCATTTGAAAGGTATTACAAGAAGATGAGATTTTAACAAAGTTAATGTGAAAACAAGGTTGGAACAACGTTAACTTTAATAAACCAACGAATATCCATAACGAAACCAGAACGATATCGTTCCAGACCATGGAACCATGAACTCTTCTCCAGGATGAGGGACTCACCATCTCAAATATTTTTTCTCCAAGGTTGGTATGTAAATATATATATATATATATATATATATATATATATATATATATATATATATATATATATATATATATATATATACATATATATATATATATATATATATATATATATATATATATATATATATATATATATATATATATATATATATATGTCGTGCCGAATATGTAAAACTGGTCAATTAGCAAGAACTCATTTAAAATTAAGTCCTTTCTGAAATTTTCTCTTATACGTTTAAAGATATATATTTTTTATTAATGTTCATGTAAATTTTTTTAATTTTGCACCAAAAGAAACTTAGAAAACTTACCTAACCTTATTATAACAAGAGCAATTTATTTTAGCCTAACCCAACTAAATATATTTTAAATACGTTTACAGTAATTTAATACTAAACAAACACAATCAAATAATTTTTTTTCGTTAGGTTCAGAATGATTTTGGCGAAATTATTGCATACACAAATTTTCACTTGTCCTATATGGCAAGATGAGCGTTGCTATTTAAGCCAAGATCGCAAGTTCTGTCTATTCGGCACGACATATATATATATATATATATATATATATATATATATATATATATATATATATATATATATATATATATATATATATATATATATATATATGTTAGGTAAGACACATATGCAACAGTTGCCTAACTGTTGCATATGTGTCTTACCTAACAACCTGTCGGTATTGTATACCATTTTGATGTTCATCTTGTCAGACACTGCAACACATGGCATCTTGGTACAGAAAACACCTTGGACAACCTTTTCAAGTGAGAATTGTTGGATCTGAGAGGGACATGAACTCACAGTGGCTACATTCTCACTACTACTACTCTGCACCTCTCCTTCCGACAGTATTTAAGTCTCTGCACTGTCGCTTGATCTTCAGATAGTTCCTGACTATGGAACTGAACTTCTCCAGGCTGAGGGACTGACAACCTCAAATTCTTCGACTTCAAGGGTGATGGACTGATTACATCGTCTTCACATCTCTACTGTTCCTGACTACTTTCTGTATTCGACTGAAGAAGCCTACTGTGTAGGCGAAACGTTTCGGAATAAAGTTGCCTAACTGTTGCATATGTGTCTTACCTACCAACCTGTCGGTATTGTATACCATTTTGATGTTCATATATATATATATATATATATATATATATATATATATATATATATATATATATATATATATATATATATATATATATATATAATATATATATAATATATATATATATATATATATATATATATATATATATATATATATATATATATATATATATATAACTTTAGTGTTCATTCTTTAGTTTGTTTACATTCTTCCTTTAAAAATAGTCTATGGGGAATATTCTTATTTGAATTTTATGGAAATTTAGCCAAAAATCTTTGAGATAAGTCATTAGATTCTTGAGTTGTTTATTCAACTATTTGCGCGCCAAAAACACATCAGCTAGTCATAAGTGGCGGGAAACGTGCAACCAATCACCGTGGAGCTCTCAATGTAAACAAACCTGGAGAGTGTTGACGATGGTTTCATTTGAGTAAGTGTATTGTGAGTGCGCCCAGGGAATGGACCGAATACGGTCCTTAGCTTCGTGTTACCACCGTCCTCAGCAGGGCAAGAGGGCCTCACCGACGGGAAAATAAACCACTGTCAGTCAGGGAGGGGAGCAAAGTCGGGTTGGGTGTCATCGTACTGAGGCAGCCACTGGCCCGCAGGGCGCTTACACACCGTTGTCGACTCTGCGCTTCCAGTAATTTCATTGGTTAGCGACTCGTGTGGCATGAATGAATCAATTCATTTATGGAGCGTATTGAAGTTTGATTTACGAGGTAATGATCGATATTGACTCTGTGTGTTTAGGATGCGTGAGGAGGCCTGGAAACTGCCGTCTCTGGAGTGCTGCTTTTTGGAGGTTGTGGGGGATCTGAAACTTCGCGAAGTAAACTCAGGGGGGGGGGGAAAGAGGTTATATTAGGGGTGTAAATGATTAAGTAATACCGACAAGCTGTGGAAAAAGACTTACATATGTTTTATAGAAAGGAACGTATCGCTACGAGTGGCTTCATCTCCATTAGGACTGATGAAGCTACTAGTGGCGAAGCGTTCCCTTAATACATGTCCTGACTGAAAAATGGTATGGTGATACCGACAAGATGTGGATAAAGACACTTGTGTATAGTTCAGGACATTTATCAGGCTTGGGCCAGTCAGCTCCATGGAGCTAAACTCTTCTCCATGCTGAGGGACCGACCACCTCAAATACTTTTTCTCCAAGGTTGATGAACTGATTACATCATCTTTATTTCATTACTGCTGCGAAGGCGAAACGTTTCATCAACTAAAGATGCACGTGTCTTAGTCTTCAAAAGCAATTTTGTCAACAGAAAATGGAACTAGAATTGTAGCGAGATACTTGTGTGCTCTACGGAGTCACATCTGGTCCCGGAGCCCGGCCATGGGCCAGGCTCGTCTGGTGCTTGCCTGGTCAACCAGGCAGTTGCTGTTGGTGACCCGCAGCACCACATATCCACCTTAAAAATAGCCTTCGGAAAAATGAACAGCGAAATGCTGAAAAAGTTGTTGACAACATACCATATGACTAACTGGAAGGGGACACAGAAACAAGAGGTCACAATTGCAAGTTGAAGACTCAGATGAGTCAGATGGATGTTAGGAAGTATTTCTTCAGTCATAGAGTTGTCAGGCAGTGGAATAGCTTAGAAAGTGACGTAGTGGAGGCGGGAACCATACATAGTTTTAAGACGAGGTTTGATAAAGCTCATGGAGCAGGGAGAGAGAGGACCCAGTAGCAACCAGTGAAGAGGCGAGGACAGGAGCTATGACTCGACCCCTGGAACCACAAATAGGTGAGTACAAATAGGAGTACACACACACACACACACACACACACACACACACACACACACACACACACACACACACACACACACACACACACACACACCTTAGAGTCAGTTAAAGCATTACCTTCCCCACATTACTAATTCATTGGGCCATTTTTTACGTCTCACAGCGAGCAAACGAGATAAATTGTCCCCAACACTCATTTGGGTGAGTTTTCTCTCTCCTGAGAACCTAGACGCGCCTCCACCTGAATTACTGCATTACCATACAAATGAATCCTCACCAAATTCGTGTTAGACTTCTGGAGTATACATGGCTAAATTGGTGGCCGTCTTGTGAAGGAAGGAGCAACTAGGAGAGGAGGAGAGAAGGATGGGGGGGTACGACAGGAAGAAATTTAAGAAGTGAAGGAGGTAGTGGAAGGATGGGGAGATGAAGGAAGGAGAGAAGGATGGAGGGCACGAAAAGAAGAAGGAAGACAATGAAAGTATGGGAAGATAAAGAGGGGTAGTGAGGGATGAAGGAAGGAGAAAGAGAGTAGAAAAGGGAGTGGAAAAGGTGTGGAGGGACTGGAGGGAAGGAGAGAAGTGAGAGAGGGAGGGATTGGAGTAAAGGAAATAAAAAAGAGATGTAAGGAGAAGAAATGGAAGGACAAAAGAAATAAGGAAACAATATGAAAGAAGAATTAGTGGGAGGAGAGGAGAGAAGAGGGGAAAAGAGGATGAGAGGCCCAGAAAGAGGAAGAGAAAAGAGTAAAGGGAGAAGTGGAATGTAAGGGGGAGAGAGGCGAGGATAAAGAGGGAGATAAAAGGAGGGAAAGAAGTATGAGAAGGGAGACAAAGAGAGGAAGGTAGAGAGGTGCTCTTTAAAGAGGCAGGTGATGCTTAAGTGTTATTTTTACCCCTCAAATATCCCCTCAAGCTCTGGTCTACCCCTCAAGCTCTGGTCTACTCCTCAAGCTCTGGTCAACCCCTCAGGTTCTGGTCTACCCCTCAAGCTCTGGTCTACCCCTCAAGCTCTGGTCTACCCCTCAAGCTCTGGTCTACCAGTCTCAACCCTCCTTCAAGCTCTGGTCTACCCCTCAGGCTCTGGTCTACCCCTCAAGCTCTAGTCTACCCCTCAGGTTCTGGTCTACCCCTCAAGCTCTTGTCTACCCCTCAAGCTCTGGTCTACCACTCAGGCTCTGGTCTACCCCTCAGGCTCTGGTCTACCCCTCAGGTTCTGGTCTACCCCTCAGACTCTGGTCTACCCCTCAGGCTCTGGTCTACCCCTCAAGCTCTGGTCTACCCCTCAGGTTCTGGTATACCCCTCAGACTCTGGTCTACCCCTCAGGTTCTGGTCTACCCCTCAGGCTCTGGTCTACCCTTCAGGCTCTGGTCTACCCCTCAAGCTCTGGTCTACCACTCAGGCTCTGGTCTACCCTTCAGACTCTGGTCTACCCCTCAGGTTCTGGTCTACCCCTCAGGTTCTGGTCTACCCCTCAGGCTCTGGTCTACCCCTCAGACTCTGGTCTACCCCTCAGGTTCTGGTCTACCCCTCAGACTCTGGTCTACCCCTCAAGCTCTGGTCTACCACTCAGGCTCTGGTCTACCCCTCAGGCTCTGGTCTACCCCTCAAGCTCTGATCTACCCCTCAGGTTCTGGTCTACCCCTCAGGCTCTGGTCTACCCCTCAGGTTCTGGTCTACCCCTCAGGCTCTGGTCTACCCCTCAGGCTCTGGTCTACCCCTCAGGCTCTGGTCTACCCCTCAGGCTCTGGTCTACCCCTCAGGCTCTGGTCTACCCCTCAGACTCTGGTCTACCCCTCAGGTTCTGGTCTACCCCTCAGACTCTGGTCTACCCCTCAAGCTCTGGTCTACCACTCAGGCTCTGGTCTACCCCTCAGGCTCTGGTCTACCCCTCAAGCTCTGGTCTACCCCTCAGGTTCTGGTCTACCCCTCAAGCTCTGGTCTACCCCTCAGGTTCTGGTCTACCCCTCAGACTCTGGTCTACCCCTCAAGCTCTGGTCTTCCACTCAGGCTCTGGTCTACCCCTCAGGCTCTGGTCTATCCATCAAGCTTTGGTCTACCCTTCAAGCGTTGGTCTTCGCCCAAAACAGACAGCTTCTGCCTCTGAGTAATGACCTCTGGTGGGGGAAAAGCTTCATAATTACTGTTAATGAAGTGAAGAGAGGAGAGTGAGAAATGGTAATTAAATAGAGAAGATATAACGAGCTCGTTAGTAAGACTGGTAATGGTGGTTCAGCAGTTAGCGAGCGGTTGCGGATTTAATCAGCTGGTGGCAGAGGTTAAGCCACTGTGAGGAGTGGCTTAGTGAGCGCCTTGGAGCGCAGGCCATTCCCGCTAGAACACCTGGGTTTGTTAGTGATCTACTGAACGTCAGAAGAATGACAGGACCGTGGCTGGAACAACCACCACTACCACACAACAACTACCACTACCACACAACCAACACTACCACACAACAACTACCACTACCACACAACCACCACTACCACACAACCACCACTACCACACAACCACCACTACCACACAACAACTACCACTACCACACAACCACCACTACCACACAACCACCACTACCACACAACCACCACTACCACACAACCACCACTACCACACAACAACTACCACTACCACACAACCACCACTACCACACAACCACCACTACCACACAACCACCACTACCACACAACAACTACCACTACCACACAACCACCACTACCACACAACAACTACCACTACCACACAACCACCACTACCACACAACAACTACCACTACCACACAACCAACACTACCACACAACAACTACCACTACCACACAACCACCACTACCACACAACCACCACTACCACACAACCACCACTACCACACAACAACTACCACTACCACACAACCACCACTACCACACAACCACCACTACCACACAACCACCACTACCACACAACCACCACTACCACACAACAACTACCACTACCACACAACCACCACTACCACACAACCACCACTACCACACAACCACCACTACCACACAACAACTACCACTACCACACAACCACCACTACCACACAACCACCACTACCACACAACCACCACTACCACACAACCACCACTACCACACAACAACTACCACTACCACACAACCACCACTACCACACAACCACCACTACCACACAACCACCACTACCACACAACCACCACTACCACACAACAACTACCACTACCACACAACCACCACTACCACACAACAACTACCACTACCACACAACCAACACTACCACACAACAACTACCACTACCACACAACCACCACTACCACACAACCACCACTACCACACAACCACCACTACCACACCACCACCACCACCACACTACCACCACTACCACACAACACCACTACCACACAACCACCACTACCACACAACAACTACCACTACCACACAACCAACACTACCACACAACTACCACAACCACCACTACCACACAACCACCACTACCACACAACACCACTACCACACAACCACCACTACCACACCACTACCACACAACCACCACTACCACACAAACCACTACCACACACTACCACTACAACCACCACTACCACACAACCACCACTACCACTACCACACAACCACCACTACCACACAACCACCACTACCACACAACTACAACACAACGACCACTACCACACAACCACCACTACCACACAACCACCACTACCACACAACCACCACTAACACACAACAACTACCACTACCACACAACCACCACTACCACACAACCACCACTACCACACAACAACTACCACTACCACACAACCACCACTACCACACAACCACCACTACCACACAACAACTACCACTACCACACAACCACCACTACCACACAACCACCACTACCACACAACCACCACTACCACACAACCACCACTACCACACAACAACTACCACTACCACACAACCACCACTACCACACAACCACCACTACCACACAACCACCACTACCACACAACAACTACCACTACCACACAACCACCACTACCACACAACAACTACCACTACCACACAACCACCACTACCACACAACCACCACGACCACACAACAACTACCACTACCACACAACCACCACTACCACACAACAACTACCACTACCACACAACCACCACTACCACACAACCACCACTACCACACAACCACCACTACCACACAACCACCACTACCACACAACAACTACCACTACCACACAACCACCACTACCACACAACAACTACCACTACCACACAACCACCACTACCACACAACAACTACCACTACCACACAGCCACCACTACCACACAACAATCACCACTACCACACAACAACTACCATTACCACACACCCACCACTACTACCATACAACAACCACCACTACCACACAACAACTACCACTACCACACAACAACTACCACTACCACACAACCACCACTACCACACAACAGTCACCACTACCACACAACAGCCACCACTACCACACAACAACCACCACTACCACATAACAACCAACACTACCACACAACAACCATCACTACCACACAACAACCACCACTACCACACAACAACCACCACTACCACACAACAACCACCACTACCACACAACAACCACTACTACCACACAACCACCACTACCACACAACAACTACCACTACCACACAACAACCACCACTACCACACAACTACCACTACCACACAACAACCACCACTACCACACAACAACCACCACTCCCCCACAACAACCACCACTACCACACAACAACCACCACTACCACACAACAACCACCACTACCACACAACAACCACCACTACCACACAACAACCACCACTACCACACAACAACCACCACTACCACACAACAACCATCACTACCACACAACAACCACCACTACCACACAACAACCACCACTACCACACAACAACCACCACTACCACACAACAACCACCACTACCACACAACAACCACTACTACCACACAACAACCACCACTACCACACAACAACCACCACTACCACACAACAACCACCACTACCACACAACAACCACCACTACCACACAACAACCACCACTACCACACAACAACAACCACTACCACACAACAACCACCACTACCACACAACAACCACCACTACCACACAACAACCACCACTACCACACAACAACCACCACTACCACACAACAACCACCACTACCACACAACAACCACCACTACCACACAACAACCACCACTACCACACAACAACCACCACTACCACACAACAACCACCACTACCACACAACAACAACCACTACCACACAACAACCACCACTACCACACAACAACCACCACTACCACACAACAACCACCACTACCACACAACAACCACCACTACCACACAACAACCACCACTACCACACAACAACCACCACTACCACACAACAACCACCACTACCACACAACAACCACCACTCCCCCACAACAACCACCACTACCACACAACAACAACCACTACCACACAACAACCACCACTACCACACAACAACCACCACTACCACACAACAACCACCACTACCACACAACAACCACCACTACCACACAACAACCACCACTCCCCCACAACAACCACCACTACCACACAACAACCACCACTACCACACAACAACAACCACTACCACACAACAACCACCACTACCACACAACAACCACCACTACCACACAACAACCACCACTACCACACAACAACCACCACTACTGACATCTTTAAGAAGATTTAGGAACCAGGCAACAGAGACGTTCAAAATGAACTATACTTTGAAACAATGGATTACAGCAATAAAATGCTAAAATACAGCTAAAACAACAGCGGTAATAACAGCAGCACCGACAGCAGGAACAGCACCACAGTCGTCAACAGGTCTTTCAGTGCTGTTATGAGAAGAGACGACAGCAGAAGCTTCAGTGTCGACATTAACTGGAGGAATGACGACATTAGACGTGCTCAAGGCTAGGAGGGATAGAGGGGAGAGGGAGGGATAGAGGGGAGAGGGAGGGATAGAGGGGAGAGGGAGAGATAGAGGGGAGAGGGAGGGATAGAGGGGAGAGGGAGGGATAGAGGGGCGAGGGAGGGATGGAGGGGAGAGGGAGGGATAGAGGGGAGAGAGAGGGATAGTGAGAGTGGAGGATAGGAAAGAGAAGGAAAATGTGATAGAGACGGATAGCGAGAATGAAGGATAGGAGGGAGAGTGAAAATGGGTTAGGGAGGGATAGCAGGAGTGAAGGAAAAGGAATGGAGAGGCGGGAGGGGGAGGATGGGGAGGGATAGTGAAGAACAGAATAGGTAAGAATCAGAGGAAGGGCAATGAATGTGAAAGAGAAGAGAGTAGACAAGGATAAAAGGGAAAACAAACTGAAGGGAGGGTGAGGAACAGAAGGCAGACGAGAGGGAGAGGCGAGGATAGGCAAAGAGGGGAAAAGGGATAGAGGATACATAACAATTAAAACTTGTCGAGTGGGCGGCAAATTACCTTATATTTCCCTCCCCCATTCTCCTCATCCTCTCCGTCCTCCCCTTTCTACACATTCTCCCCATTCTCCCCCAGCTTGAAACTTCAGCTGGTGCTTTATTCTTGATGGGAGTCAGCTTATTTATGGGTTAACTTTGCCGTGTGGTCGCCGCCTCCTGATTTATGGGGACTGACGCTAGTTTTACCACCCTGATGACGACAATTCTTTATCAGACACTCTTCGAGCCCTGATTTTCACATTTCCAGCCCTGATTTTCACTCTTCCAGTCCTGATTTTCACTCTTCCAGTCCTGATTTTCGCTCTTCCAGCCCTGATTCTCAGTCTTCCAGCCCTGATTCTCGGTCAACCAGCCTCTACAGAGTAATCAGTTACGTGCAGCCTTAATGACCCTCGTATATTCAATCGACTTTGAAATCAAAGCAACCAATGACCCATTTAGAGAATCTCTTTGACAACTTTGAGAAAGACTTTCAGCTAGTCGTTATCCCTTATAGTCGTTATCCCTTATAGTTGCTATCCATTAAATACAGTCGTTATCCCTTAAAAATAATCTATGAACTACACGGTGTGTTAGTACACAAATACACAGCCGTAGTCTATACATTATTTGTAATTTTAAATATTGTTTTTTGTAAGAGAACGCTAAGCTCGTAAGAGATGCCTGTCCTTTTCCTATCCTTAAAGAGAATGATCAGCCAAAATGCTGCTGTCACTATCTTCGCGCTCTACAAGGAACGTAGATGTTGCCACCAAGTAAACAGTAGCTGCTGGAGTTTGCCATTTGTGGCGGGATGGAAATGGAACGAGAAAGTTGTTTCCGGGGTTTTTTATTGCCAGTGTTAGTGCTGAGAGACGAGTGGTGTTTGTAGCAGTGTTAGTGCTGAGAGACGAGTGGTGTTTGTAACAGTGTTAGTGCTGAGAGACGAGTGGTGTTTGTAACAGTGTTAGTGCTGAGAGACGAGTGGTGTTTGTAGCAGTGTTAGTGCTGAGAGACGAGTGGTGTTTGTAACAGTGTTAGTGCTGAGAGACGAGTGGTGTTTGTAACAGTGTTAGTGCTGAGAGACGAGTGGTGTTTGTAACAGTGTTAGTGCTGAGAGACGAGTGGTGTTTGTAGCAGTGTTAGTGCTGAGAGACGAGTGGTGTTTGTAGCAGTGTTAGTGCTGAGAGACGAGTGGTGTTTGTAACAGTGTTAGTGCTGAGAGACGAGTGGTGTTTGTAACAGTGTTAGTGCTGAGAGACGAGTGGTGTTTGTAACAGTGTTAGAGCTGAGAGACGAGTGGTGTTTGTAACAGTGTTAGTGCTGAGAGACGAGTGGTGTTTGTAACAGTGTTAGAGCTGAGAGACGAGTGGTGTTTGTAACAGTGTTAGAGCTGAGAGACGAGTGGTGTTTGTAACAGTGTTAGTGCTGAGAGACGAGTGGTGTTTGTAACAGTGTTAGTGCTGAGAGACGAGTGGTGTTTGTAGCAGTGTTAGTGCTGAGAGACGAGTGGTGTTTGTAACAGTGTTAGTGCTGAGAGACGAGTGGTGTTTGTAACAGTGTTAGTGCTGAGAGACAAGTGGTGTTTGTAACAGTGTTAGTGCTGAGAGACGAGTGGCGTTTGTAACAGTGTTAGAGCTGAGAGACGAGTGGTGTTTGTAGCAGTGTTAGTGCTGAGAGACGAGTGGTGTTTGTAACAGTGTTAGTGCTGAGAGACGAGTGGTGTTTGTAACAGTGTTAGAGCTGAGAGACGAGTGGTGTTTGTAACAGTGTTAGAGCTGAGAGACGAGTGGTGTTTGTAACAGTGTTAGTGCTGAGAGACGAGTGGTGTTTGTAACAGTGTTAGAGCTGAGAGACGAGTGGTGTTTGTAACAGTGTTAGTGCTGAGAGACGAGTGGTGTTTGTAACAGTGTTAGTGCTGAGAGACGAGTGGTGTTTGTAACAGTGTTAGTGCTGAGAGACGAGTGGTGTTTGTAACAGTGTTAGAGCTGAGAGACGAGTGGTGTTTGTAACAGTGTTAGAGCTGAGAGACGAGTGGTACCTCTAACTCCCAAACTTCTTCCTATTTCGTGTCTCTCTCTGTGGTCATCTCTTTCGTATTTCTCCCACCGTCTCTCTGAATTTCTCGAGCGAGATATTTGTCTCTGTTAGGCAACAGAAGGAATTTTAAACTGATTTCTTTTTAAGTTACACACGTCTAGTGAAAACCGTAAAGAATGAATGCTAGTATGATATGGAATGTTCATTCTGTTTCATGACCCGTACAGCTTTAGAGCTTTTTGGTGCATAACAATGATGAAAGCCAAGAATTCAATGGTATTTGCCTGATATTCTTGGCATACACACAGGAACACACTCACGTTCGTACATAGACACACACACACACACACACACACACACACACACACACACACACACACACACACACACACACACACACACACACACACACACACACACATCCTTCGTACCTCGTTTACCAAGTCTTATGAATTATAAAAAAGGCAAGAATTCGGCTCGACATGACTTGTTTTATTTACAATATGTTTGGGAGTCAGAAGAAATTACAATAGGGAGATGAAACAAGTAAAGTAATTGGTCTGGAGCCTCCAGAGAGCCATTGGTACGGCCCCCGCCAACACCTCGGCCATCGCCCGCCGCTCGGGCTGGGGGAAAAAAAAGAATGCGCGCCAAATTTTCGTCTTCGCGCCATTTTCCGCTCTTGGAGATGTTTCCCGCGCAAATTTGGGTTTCGGTGGTTAGGTGTAATTTCAGTAGGCTCTTGTTTTTTCTCTCTTTGCTGTTCTCTTTGTGTGTGTTGCTCATTGGCGATGATGTGTTAGTGTACGGTGAAGAGGAGTATAAAACACGAAGGCCAGTGAGAAAATTTTATAGCCTTTGGTGTGAGGGCTCTCTTTTTATTTTCTCTCTCTCTCTCTCTCTCTCTCTCTCTCTCTCTCTCTCTCTCTCTCTCTCTCTCTCTCTCTCTCTCTCTCTCTCTCTCTCTCTCTCTCTCTCTCTCTCTCTGTCCGTCAGCCCTCCCTTCAGCGTAGATCTAAGTCAGGAATTACATTAATACGAGACCATTCCCAGGAGGTGTTTGTATATGGTTCTTCGGTGCTAGTAGCTGGAGCCTACCCTAAGGCTACCTGGAGTCTATCCGGAGGCTACCTGGTGTCTACCCGGAGTCTACCCGAAGTCTACCCGGAGTCTACCCGGAGTCTACCTTGTAGAGGTTCATCTGTTCAGTCATCACATAAATACAGCTTTCATTATTCTGTTTACATTTATTTACATCTATCTATCGTTTTTGTCTATTGACTTACCCAGTCTTCCTGTGTCTCAATTACACGTTCTTTACAATTATCTCTTATTCTCCCTATGCTGTATTCAACACTATTATTATTGTTATTATTATTATTATTATTATTATTATTATTATTATTATTATTATTATTATTATTATTATTATTATTGCATAAGTGGTCGAAGGACCTTCGCACGGGTTTAACACTTCATGTTTGTGTGTGTGTGTGTGTGTGTGTGTGTGTGTGTGTGTGTGTGTGTGTGTGTGTGTGTGTGTATAGGTGTGTGTGTGTGTGTGTGTGTGTGTGTGTGTGTGTGTGTGTGTGTGTGTGTGTGTGTGTGTGTGTGTGTGTGTATAGGTGTGTGTGTGTGTGTGTGTGTGTGTGTGTGTGTATAGGTGTGTGTGTGTGTGTGTGTGTGTGTGTGTGTGTGTGTGTGTGAGTGTGTGTGTAAGTAAATCCGTCAGTAATGACTATCACTCCTTGACCCTCTCAAACGGGTTTAGAGCTTTACCCATAGTAGCTAAACGTAGTTCCCGCAAGAGACATCTACGGCGGAGCCAGCTTATGTTTTCTTATGACGCCACATTTCGCCCAAAAGGTGAATATTCACCTCTGAGCGAAACATCGTGGAGTAAAAATCTGGCTCTTCCATAACTGCCATTGTTAGCACCTTACTTGTTGACATGCTGACACGTTGACATGCTGACACGTTGACATGGTGACAAGTTGACATGCTGACAAGTTAACATGCTGACAAGTTGACATGCTGACAAGTTGACATGGTGACAAGTTGACATGCTGACAAGTTGACATGCTGACACGTTGACATGGTGACAAGTTGACATGCTGACAAGTTGACATGCTGACACGTTGACATGGTGACAAGTTGACATGCTGACAAGTTGACATGCTGACAAGTTGACATGGTGACAAGTTGACATGCTGACAAGTTGACATGCTGACAAGTTGACATGGTGACAAGTTGACATGCTGACAAGTTGACATGCTGACACGTTGACATGGTGACAAGTTGACATGCTGACAAGTTGACATGCTGACACGTTGACATGGTGACAAGTTGACATGCTGACAAGTTGACATGCTGACACGTTGACATGGTGACAAGTTGACATGCTGACAAGTTGACATGCTGACAAGTTAACATGCTGACAAGTTGACATGCTGACAAGTTAACATGCTGACAAGTTAACATGCTGACAAGTTGACATGATGACATACTGACAGGTTGACATGCTGACACGTTGACATGCTGACAAGTTAACATGCTGACAAGTTGACATGATGACATACTGACAGGTTGACATGCTGACAAGTTGACATGGTGACAAGTTGACATGCTGACATGTTGACATGGTGACAAGTTGACATGCTGACAAGTTGACATGCTGACAAGTTGACATGCTGACAGGTTGACATGCTGACAAGTTAACATGCTGACAAGTTGACATGCTGACAAGTTAACATGCTGACAAGTTAACATGCTGACAAGTTAACATGCTGACAAGTTGACATGCTGACAAGTTGACATGATGACATACTGACAGGTTGACATGCTGACAAGTTAACATGCTGACAAGTTAACATGCTGACAAGTTAACATGCTGACAAGTTAACATGCTGACAAGTTGACATGCTGACAAGTTGACATGATGACATACTGACAGGTTGACATGCTGACAAGTTGACATGCTGACAAGTTGACATGCTGACACGTTGACATGATGACATACTGACAGGTTGACATGCTGACAAGTTAACATGCTGACAAGTTAACATGCTGACAAGTTAACATGCTGACAAGTTAACATGCTGACAAGTTGACATGCTGACAAGTTGACATGCTGACAAGTTGACATGATGACATACTGACAGGTTGACATACTGACAGGTTAACATGCTGACAAGTTAACATGCTGACAAGTTAACATGCTGACAAGTTAACATGCTGACAAGTTAACATGCTGACAAGTTGACATGCTGACAAGTTGACATGCTGACAAGTTGACATGATGACATACTGACAGGTTGACATACTGACAGGTTAACATGCTGACAAGTTAACATGCTGACAAGTTGACATGCTGACAAGTTGACATGCTGACAAGTTGACATGATGACATACTGACAAGTTGACATGCTGACAAGTTGACATGCTGACAAGTTGACATGCTGACAAGTTGACATGCTGACAAGTTGACATGATGACATACTGACAGGTTGACATGCTGACAGTTTAATTATTCTCTTGTCCTGTTCCTATCTCTGTCTCCTTATCTAATGGTACCAACTGTACCAACGGTGTCATTAACAGTGCCATTAACGGTGCCAACCATTAGGAGTGCCAGAGTCTCTCAATTATCATTATTATTATTATTATTATTATTATTATTATTATTATTATTATTATTATTATTATTATTATTATTATTATTGGAAAGGGCTAAACTCGTAGGTCATAAAGCGTCCCTGGGGAGTAGGAGGTAATTAGTTTTGATCCGAGGAAAGGGAGAGCAGCTCCAGAACGTCATCTGTGCGTTTGTTTAATTTCATTGTGTTGACGACACAGGTACATCAATTTCATTGTGTTGACGACACAGGTACATCAATTTCATTGTGTTGACAACACAGGTACATCAATTTCATTGTGTTGACAACACAGGTACATCAATTTCATTGTGTTGACAACAGAGGTACATCAATTTCATTGTGTTGACAACATAGGTACATCAATTTCATTGTGCTGACAACACAGGTACATCAATTTCATTGTGTTGACAACACAGGTACATCAATTTCATTGTGTTGACAACACAGGTACATCAATTTCATTGTGTTGACAACACAGGTACATCAATTTCATTGTGTTGACAACAGAGGTACATCAATTTCATTGTGTTGACAACACAGGTACATCAATTTCATTGTGTTGACAACAGAGGTACATCAATTTCATTGTGTTGACAACACAGGTACATCAATTTCATTGTGTTGACAACAGAGGTACATCAATTTCATTGTGTTGACAACAGAGGTACATCAATTTCATTGTGTTGACAACACAGGTACATCAATTTCATTGTGTTGACAACACAGGTACATCAATTTCATTGTGTTGACAACACAGGTACATCAATTTCATTGTGTTGACAACACAGGTACATCAATTTCATTGTGTTGACAACACAGGTACATCAATTTCATTGTGTTGACAACACAGGTACATCAATTTTTGTACTAGCAGAACATCAATGTAAGTATATGTGAAATCTAAGTGAGAAGACATTAATAAACAAGGAATATGTCTCCCTCATTGCCTTCTCCAGCTCACGAACCATCCGTTCAGTTCAGAAACAGCGCAAAGACTGCAGTCTGCACTGGGTTTGATCTTTGCAATAGCCTGTGCAATAAAAGGATTCAATTTGTCTCCGCCTTGCAATAAAAAGTAATGAAAAGTAACCCCTCATTCGCGCGCTGCAGAATGACTCTGCTGGGAGATGGGTGGGCGGTCAGCGGATGGGACGGGGCATGGTAGGTGATGTGGATCGTGCTTCTGCGTCGTCGTGGAGAAGTGTGTCGCTGGGGAGACGCGATGGAAGTCTTGTATCGTAAATTATATCCTGTATCCTGGCCCGAACTTGATGTTAGCTATTGTAGATGGAAGGGTCTTGGAGTTCTTAGGTGCGTCCTACAGCTTCCTTGTGGTCGTGGGCTCTGGACTCTGGTCTTTTTTGGAGTCTTAGGACTTAGAGACCTCAAGGAATTGGCCTTGAGGCCTCTGCGTTGGCTGCAGGATATTGATAATGCTTCTTGTGTTCGCATGATTTGACGTCGGTGTTGCTGGAAGAACTGGCAATAAATCCAAGCTATAAATAACCTTGACACCACGAGACCACATTCCTAGCTGACCTGCCAAGCACACTGCACGTGGTCATGAATCACAATGCTTATGACAGCCAGGGAATAACGTGCCCGCCCTGCCGAATCCCGTCAGTTACGGAGTTATTGCTGGCTATGGCAAGGCGGCTGGAACACCTCAGAGTGCCTATGAAAGTCAAGTCTAGAGGCTTCCAGCGACACGAAGACAAGAAAGGTCTACAACCCATTCCAAGCCGGGAACAATGTGCCAAGAGGGAGAATGGTTTCCTTGTGGGCCGAATTTAAAACGCCCAGCTTCCTACTCCCAAATTGCACATAAAACTTGTCTCGCTACGGCTTCTGCTCTGCCTGGCTTGCCTCTCCCCTCCCTCTTCCTCTCCCCTCTCCCCTACCTCTCCCCTCTCTCTCTCTCCTCCCTCTCACTTCTCTCCCAGCCAGCGAGACATCCAGACTCTTTTGTTTACACCTTGTTTCTCGTGTCATTGTCTCGTAGTTTCTGAGTCTCTTATTTATTATCATGATGGTTCTCGTCCTTTTCTTCTTCTCGAGTTTGTCTTTTTCATCTCGGATTATTATTATTCTTGGTTTATCTATCCTAGATTATTCTTTCCCTTATGTTTATTGTGATATTTTAAATGTTCACTGTACTGCAGTTTTACGTTCCAGTAGAATATTCGTTCTTCCTCGTTATCATCTTTCTTTCCTCCTCCTTCTCTCTTTTTCCTCTCATTTTCCCCTCATCTGTCAATACTTGCACTCTCTAGCTGCGTCTACGCCACTGCTGGAACTTCTTGATGACTATCGTACCTCCTAATAAAACTATGTATTGAGATTGTCTTCGTTACTTCCACATCCAATTTACTCCACTTTCCTTAGACTGAAAAAGTAATTCCTAACATCTTCACCGTCCAGCTATATACATTGTGGAGAGAACCCTCGTGGACACTTTATATAGGTTTCTCAGGGCTATTGAGAGACTAGGTAACTTTGCATACGCTCCCGAGTCATGTAATTGATTTGCTTCTCCGGTAATGTGTTCGGTGTAGTGTGTACCTCCAGATCCATTTCTCTAAGATATCTCTTGTTGTTTTGTCGTCTCCAAACCTGTACTCCGATAACCCCTTGTTCAAACTGCACGGCCTTACGCTTCCTTGAGATTCAACTCCAACAACCACTTGTTTGACTACTGATGCAACCTGAGTGCTCTTAAAGAACCTCTCTCTCCTCTTCTGTTTGTATTCCTTTCTTCAGTTTTACGTCATTTGCAGAGGCAATCAGGTCCACAACAGTAGCAAACAGGTCCACAACAGTAGCAAACAGGTCCCCAACAGGGGAAAACAGGTTCATAACAGAGCCCCTCTTGTTTCTACTCACAACTTAAGAATTTTCATTATTATTATCATAGTTGTTATTATTAGTAGTAGTAATAGTAGTAGTAGTAATAATAATAATAATAATAGTAATAGTAATAGTAGTAATACCAGAAAACCCCCATTAACTATCAAAGACCCACAACAAATTGTCAAAAGACCCCCATTACTATCAAAGATCCACCATAAACTACCAGAAAACCCCATTAACTACCAAAGACCCACAATAAACTATCAGAAAACCCCATTAACTACCAAAGACCCACCATAAACTACCAGAAAACCCCATTAACTACCAAAGACCCACCATAAACTACCAGAAAACCCCATTAACTACCAAAGACCCACCATAAACTACCAGAAAACCCCATTAACTACCAAAGACCCACCATAAACTACCAGAAAACCCCATTAACTACCAAAGACCCACCATAAACTACCAGAAAACCCCATTAACTACCAAAGGCCCACAATAAACTATCAGAAAACCCCATTTACTGCCGAAGACCCACCATAAACTACCAGAAAACCCCATTAACTGCCAAAGACCCACCATAAACTATCAGAAAACCCCATTAACTGCCAAAGACCCACCATAAACTATCAGAAAACCCCATTAACTGCCAAAGACCCACCATAAACTATCAGAAAACCCCATTAACTGCCAAAGACCCACCATAAACTATCAGAAAACCCCATTAACTGCCAAAGACCCACCATAAACTATTAGAAAACCCCATTAACTCCCAAAGACCCACCATAAACTACCAGAAAACCCCATTAACTGCCAAAGACCCACCATAAACTATCAGAAAACCCCATTAACTGCCAAAGACCCACCATAAACTATCAGAAAATCCCATTAACTGCCAAAGACCCACCATAAACTATCAGAAAATCCCATTAACTGCCAAAGACCCACCATAAACTATCAGAAAACCCCATTAACTGCCAAAGACCCACGATAAACTATCAGAAAACCCCATTAACTGCCAAAGACCCACCATAAACTATCAGAAAACCCCATTAACTCCCAAAGACCCACCATAAACTACCAGAAAACCCCATTAACTGCCAAAGACCCACCATAAACTACCAGAAAACCCCATTAACTGCCAAAGACCCACCATAAACTATCAGAAAACCCCATTAACTACCAAAGACCCACCATAAACTACCAGAAAACCCCATTAACTGCCAAAGACCCACCATAAACTATCAGAAAACCCCATTAACTGCCAAAGATCCACCATAAACTGCTATAAGACCTCTATAAACTAGCAGACGACTTTAGTCAACAAAATAAGCCGCTTCTTCAAATCATGACCTCTCAGAGTCTGGCAATGAAGGTAGCAGACGACCTCAGACCTTGGTCGTCCTGTCGAGTCGTTGAGTGCTCTCTCTGACGACCTCGAAGTACTCTTGGTCGTCTGCTGGAGTCGTCGAGTCGTTCCTCTGACCCCACACCAAGATGTGGTTGGTTGGCGGCCGCCAAATTGAAATTTTACGGCCGGCCCAATTTGGCGTCGCGTAAAGCAACGGGAGAACTGTTGGCGATTTATAACGGGAGTTTCTCTCTCTCTCTCTCTCTCTCTCTCTGGTTGCTCATGGTACATCTCTGGTAGTTCATGGTGGGTCTCTAGTAGTTCATGGTAGATAGATCTGGTAGTTCATGGTGGGTCTCTGGTAGTTCATGATACATCTCTGGTAGTTCATGGTACATCTCTGGTAGTTCATGGTACATATCAGGTAGTTCATGGTGGCTGTCTCGTAGCTCATGACGGATCTCTGGTAGTTCATGGTACATCTCTGGTAGTTCATGGTGACTCTGGTAGCTCATGGTAGTTCATGGTGGTTCTCTGGCAGTTCATGGCGGCTCTCTGGTAATTCATGGTAGCTCTCTGGTAGTTCATGGTGGCTCTTTGGTAATTCATGGTAGATCTCTGGTAGTTCATTGTGGCTCTCTGTAGTTCATGGTGGCTCTCTGGTAGTTCATAGTAGCTTTCTGGTAGTTCATGGTAAATTTCTGGTAGTTCATGGTGACTCTCTGGTAGTTCATGGTGACTGTAGTTCATGGTGGCTCTTTGTAGTTCATGGTAGATCTCTGGTAGTTCATGGTAGACCTGTGGTAGTTCATGGTACATCTCTGGTAGTTCATGGTAGTTCTCTGGTAGTTCATGGTGGCTCTTTGGTAATTCATGGTAGATCTCTGGTAGTTCATTGTGGCTCTCTGTAGTTCATGGTGGCTCTCTGGTAGTTCATAGTAGCTTTCTGGTAGTTCATGGTAAATTTCTGGTAGTTCATGGTGACTCTCTGGTAGTTCATGGTGACTGTCTGTAGTTCATGGTGGCTCTTTGTAGTTCATGGTAGATCTCTGGTAGTTCATGGTAGATCTGTGGTAGTTCATGGTACATCTTAGGTAGTTCATGGTAGTTCTCTGGTAGTAGTTCATGGTATATCTCTGGTAGTTCATGGTATCTCTCTGATAGTTCATGGCAGGTGTCTGGTAGTTCACTCTTGTAGTTCATTTAAGTCTCTGGTAAAAAAAAAGAGAATCATTATTATCTGTGACTCACTAAATACACGAAAGACAACTAGAGAGAGAGAGAGAGAGAGAGAGAGAGAGAGAGAGAGAGAGAGAGAGAGAGAGAGAGAGAGAGAGAAGAGAGAGAGAAGAGAGACAGAAGAGAGAACCTTCCTACAAGATTTCATCGTCCTCTCTCCCACCTTCCCTCCCTCGCTCCTTCCCTCCCACCTTCCCTCCCTCCCACCTTCCCTCCCACCTTCCCTCCCTCCTTCCCTCCCTCCTTCCCTCCCTCCCTCCTTCCCTCCCTCCCTGCCTCACTCTCTCTAGGTTCTCCAGCAAATGACGGCATCTCGTAAAAAGCGATGTAATTGTCTTAAGGTGTTTCACAGAGTCGAAAAGCAATATCACTAATGCATACTCAATCCTAGTAATGAAAATGTGGGTGGTGCTCTCTCTCCACCCTGCCATCCCGCCCTCACACCCACTACTGTGTATGGTGTTGATGTGTGTGTGTGTGTGTGTGTGTGTGTGTGTGTGTGTGTGTGTGTGTGTGTGTGTGTGTATGTGTGTGTGTGTGTGTGTGTGTGTGTGTGTGTGTGTGTGTGTGTGTGTGTGTGTGTGTTGTGTGTGTGTGTGTGTGTGTGTGTGTGTGTGTGTGTGTGTGTGTGTGTGTGTGTGTGTTTGTGTGTGTGTGTGTGTGTGTGTGTGTGTGTGTGTGTGTGTGTGTGTGTGTGTGTGTGTGTGTGTGTGTGTGTGTGTGTGTGTGTGTGTGTGTGTGTGTGTGTGTGTTGATGTGTGTGTATGTCTTCATTCTCAGAGATTTAGGGGGTTCGAGTCCTGGCCTCCGCTTTTTAAGCTTCATCTACTGACGTTACTAGCTCCTGGCCCCTTGAGACCTATCGTACTTATTCTGAAAACTATGTATAGGGGTCGCCACACCACTTCCCTTCTACCCTCAGACTGAAAAAGTGCTTCCTAACATCCTGTTCCAGGTCCTAGCATAACAACCTGACCTTATCCTCCCTATCAGATAACTGAGAATCTTGTATATCGTAATTATGTCTCCCCTAGTCGTCCTCCTTCCCAGGGTAGTCAGGTTCAGTTCCCAATGTCTCTCTCTCCAGCCTAAGTACAGGAGAGAGATATTTACAGGCTAAGAGATCTATCCTTCAGCTCATTTCAAATTGTTTCAGATCTGCTTCCACCCTACGTGATACCTCCTAAGCCAGTCAACTAACAAGCAGGTACCTACTTGCTGCTAGGTAAACAAGGACATTAGGTGTGAGGCGATTTGTCAGTGTGACTCCACCCGCCCGGAGTTAAACACGGGCGCTCTGGTTGTGAGCAGTGTTATCACCGGTTGTAAGCCTTCGTACCATTTTTTAAGATCATCTATCATGTATATATATATATATATATATATATATATATATATATATATATATATATATATATATATATATATATATATATATATTACATATTCTGTGTAGACTTTAAAGACAAAATACTTTGATAAAAATACAATTGAGAGTAGAACAACAGAGATAACATCTCAGAACTATATCTCGAATACTTCATCCAGTTCCCCGGCGGTGGGCCGCGTGCCCAGAATGCTGCAGGCATTTCCCTTTTGGATCGCAACACTGAGTCTCTGAAATTGGAAGCTGGCCGCTCTGTGACCCTTGGTTTCTGTGATGAGTTTTTCACCCAGCTCTCTGATGAACTTTAAAGCACACTTGCCACATGCTCCAAGGGTCTCCGACCCTACTGGGATGAAGTTATGACAAGAGGGGGGGTAGGCCTTCATATTTGCAGGTCTTCTGGGTCTCCCTGTAGCTGGCAGCTCCAGCCCCTTCAGCTTCAGAGTATGGCAAGTAGGTGTCTGGCAATGTGGCGGCGCAGGTGTAGTCCCAGGCAATCTGCTTACCATCCTTCCAGGGTAGCATAGTGACTCCATCAGGACGTTTCTGACTTTTATCGGACCTCCCGTTGAGTTGGGCAGCGAGCTGTGGCGAGACTTCTCTTTATGATGTCACTGACTTCCTCATGTCTAGCATACTTCCCTTTTGATGAATGAGACACAAGATCATGAAGTCCGAATTGATCAGCTGACGCCCTGCCGCAAGTACACCTATGTTCGGTGAGTATGGAGGCGGCTAGGAGAAGAGCAACACCTATCCGAATGGTCTGTGGGTCGAGTCAAGTGCCCAGGGAGGAACTGGGAACAGCTAAAAGAAATCCCCTGAATATACCGAGATTTTGATGATTTTGATCAGTATTTTAGGTATCAATGTATTTTTGACAGGTGGTGTACAGGCGACATGCAGCCTTAATGACCTTCGTTACCCTCGTGTAGTAGATAGGCTTTAAACTCCACTAATGTGGAATTTCACCACAGTGAATCCAAGGGATTTCGTGATACATGAGTTACAGTCTTCAGAATGATGGTTACCATCTCTCTCTCTCTCTCTCTCTCTCTCTCTCTCTCTCTCTCTCTCTCTCTCTCTCTCTCTCTCTCTCTCTCTCTCTCTATCTCTTTCTCTCTCTCTCTCTCTCTCTCTCTCTCTCTCTCTCTCTCTCTCTCTCTCTCTCTTTTTCTCTCTCTCCTTCACTCATCATCTCCCACCCCTCACTTCTTCCCTTCACCTCTCACCCCTCATCTATCACCCCTCACTTCTTCCCCTCATCCCAATATCCAATACGCAGCCACTTTGAGCTGATACCATCACTGGTTACTTGACTTAATAGGGTAGTTAATCTCCCCTTCCGTCCACTACCCCTCTACCCTACCCTCTCCCTCCCTACCCCCTCCATCCTCTCCCCCTCCATCCCCTCCCGTCCTGTCCCTACTCTTCCCTCAAGCTCTACTAGACCCCCCTTCCTCTCTCCCCTCCCTCCTACTCTCCCCCCCCTTCATCAGTACTTAACTGACCAACTTACAACCAACACACACACACACACACACACACACACACACACACACACACACACACACATACGTTAGTGAAAATCTTTAAATTGGTAGAGAGAGAGCAAGAGAAAGAAAGGCAGAGAGAGAGAGAGAGAGAGAGAGAGAGAGAGAGAGAGAGAGAGAGAGAGAGGAAAAACAAATATATAAATAGTACATGGTCACTGGAAGATCCAATGAATGAAACAGAGAAAATTCAGAATAGCCTTCAAAATTAAAGAAAAAATTCAAATTTCAAAGTAACTTATTAGTTTTCAAAATTCAAAGTTGTCTTCAAAATTCTAAGTAAACTTCACCTAGATGGACAATGGGGTGCTAAAAACAAGATGTACACAATATCCAAAATGTAAACCTGGAGGGGCGCTCATCACTGTTCCCACCTACTGTATATGTGGCTGTGAGGGATCGAGCCCCAGCTCTTGGCCCCCGCCTCTTTACTGGCCGGCATTGTGTTCACTCTCCTGGCTTTGAAAGCTTCATCGTACCTCTTCTTGACGCTGTGTATGGTTCCCTTCTCTACCACGTTACCGTCTAAGTAGCTCCACTGACTTGGAACGCGTTCCTACGAAGGCATAACGTATAGCTGTGCTCTTAGCGCTACCTGTGTAACTAGACAAGTATCTAGCCAGGTCAACCAGGCTGTGATGGATTTGTGTATCTGTGGGACACCAGCAGCAACAGTCTGGTTGACCACGCGAACACCAGACCACCCTGACCCAAGATAAACAACACAAATATGCCCTCGTTGGTCGATGGGAGAGAATGAGGAGACATGACAACAGCATACAAGATCATTTCAGAACACAAGGATATAATTAAAATATTTGTAATATTGTTATCCTGGTGAACAAGAGAACACTGTTGTTCTCTGAGAGAAAGTGCTGAACAAGGCCAGGGAGAAAACGCACAGGGTGTTAGCACGCTGGTTTAATTACCTGACGAACCTAGTAGGTGTTACAACTGTCCCTGTTCACCTAGCGGTAAGTAGGTATCTCGATGTTAGTAACCTTACACCTGCTGTCACTGTTTACCTAGCAGTAAGTAGGTACCTGGGTATTAGTCACTTTACACCTGCTGTCGCTGTTTACCTAGACAAGCTAGTAAGCTTATTTAGGATAGGCTAGTAAGTTTGCTTAGGATAGGCTAGTAAGCTTGTTTAGGATAGGCAAGTAAGCTAGTTTAGGATAGGCTAGTAAGCTTGTTTAGGATAGGCTAGTATGCTGCTTAGGATAGGCTAGTAAGCTTGTTTAGGAAAGGCTAGTCAGCATGTTTAGAATAGGCTAGTAAGCTTGTTTAGGATAGGCTAGTAAACTTGCTTAGCATGGGCTAGTAAACTTGCTTAGCATGGGCTAGTAAGCTTACTTAGCACAGGCTAGTAAGCTTGCTTAGGATAGAAACCATACCACGGGTGAGGCTGGAACCCGCGTCGGTCTAGAGTTTTACGACTCTCTGACCGCGAGTTCGATCCCCTCCCGTGGTATGGTTTGTTTGAAATCGTGTTACTACGATTTCGTGAGCCTTGTTTAGCATAGGCTAGTAAACTTGCTTAGCATGGGCTAGTAAACTTGCTTAGTCTGGGCTAGTAGCCTGCAGTAGTGCCCCTCTAGTCTTACGTTCTTACAACAAACACAGAACACCAGCTACACAACTCCGCTGTTGAAGCTACGAACGTTGAACACAGAACACCAGCAACACAACTCCGCTGTTGAAGCTACGAACACTGAACACAGAACACCAGCAACACAACTCCGCTGTTGTAGCTACGAACACTGAACACAGAACACCAGCAACACAACTCCGCTGTTGTAGCTACGAACACTAAACACAGAACACCAGCAACACAACTCCGCTGTTGTAGCTACGAACACTGAACACAGAACACCAGCAACACAACTCCGCTGTTGTAGCTACGAACACTGAACACAGAACACCAGCAACACAACTCCGCTGTTGTAGCTACGAACACTGAACACAGAACACCAGCAACACAACTCCGCTGTTGTAGCTACGAACACTGAACACAGAACACCAGCAACACAACTCCGCTGTTGTAGCTACGAACACTGAACACAGAACACCAGCAACACAACTCCGCTGTTGAAGCTACGAACACTGAACACAGAACACTAGCAACACAACTCCGCTGTTGTAGCTACGAACACTGAACACAGAACACCAGCAACACAACTCCGCTGTTGTAGCTACGAACACTGAACACAGAACACCAGCAACACAACTCCGCTGTTGTAGCTACGAACACTGAACACAGAACACCAGCAACACAACTCCGCTGTTGTAGCTACGAACACTAAACACAGAACACCAGCAACACAACTCCGCTGTTGTAGCTACGAACACTGAACACAGAACACCAGCAACACAACTCCGCTGTTGTAGCTACGAACACTGAACACAGAACACCAGCAACACAACTCCGCTGTTGTAGCTACGAACACTGAACACAGAACACTAGCAACATTAACATATCATCTCTTATTCCCATAATTCTCTCTTTTAGTCCATCATTTGAAAGAGGAAGAGGAGTGGGAGACAACAAAGAGTAGGGTGAACAGAAGGGAGGAGGATAATAAATAGGGGAGGCGCAGATAAGGCTGATAAATGGGAAGAGACGACATGCATCTATAAATGAAAGCGAAAGGGGTTTTAAATGAATGGGGGCATTTTATCAGTGGGCGTTAGTACTGGCCCACGCCCGTGGGCTGGGGGCATATATATATATATATATATATATATATATATATATATATATATATATATATATATATATATATATATATATATATATATATATATATATATATTCCATGGGGAAGTGGAACAGAATTCTTCCTCCGTAAGCCATGCGTGTTGTAAGAGGCGACTAAAATGCCGGGAGCAAGGGGCTAGTAACCTCTTCTCCTGTATATATTACTAAATGTAAAAGGAGAAACTTTCGTTTTTCCTTTTGGGCCACCCCGCCTCGGTGGGATACGGCCGGTGTGTTGAAAGAAGAAAGATATATATATATATATATATATATATATATATATATATATATATATATATATATATATATATATATATATATATGTCGTGCCGAATAAGCAGAACTTGCGATTTTGGCTTAAATAGCAACGCTCATCTTGCCATATAGGACAAGTGAAAATTTGTGTATGCAATAATTTCGCCAAAATCATTCTGAACCTAACGAAAAAAATATATTTCACTGTGTTTGTTTAGTATTAAATTATTGTAAACAAATCTAAAATATATTTAGTTGGGTTAGGCTAAAATAAATTGTTCTTGTTATAATAAGGTTAGGTAAGTTTTCTAAGTTTCTTTTGGTGCAAAATTATAAATTTTTACATGAACATTAATGAAAAAAATATATCTTTAAACGTATAAGAGAAAATTTCAGAAAGGACTTAATTTTAAATGAGTTCTTGCTAACTGACCAGTTTTACATATTCGGCACGACATATATATATATATATATATATATATATATATATATATATATATATATATATATATGCTGCTATTGTTGCTGCTACTGCTGTTGCTGCTGTTAATGTTGCTGTCGTTGCTGTCGTTGCTGTTGTTGCTGTTGTTGATGTTGCTGTCGTTGCTGTCGTTGCTGTTGTTGATGTTGCTGTCGTTGCTGTCGTTGCTGTTGTTGATGTTGCTGTCGTTGCTGTTGTTTACAGAAATTTGAAGACCAGTGACATGCATCCTGAACGACCCTCGTGTAGTCGATAGACTTCAAACCTTAAAGAACTAACTTGCTAACTAGCTAATCAACTAGCCAGATTAAAGAAACATTTGAACCTGTACTAAGCTCTATCTGGAGACCGTCAAGCTATTGTGTTTTAGCTGCAAAAATCTTTAGTTTAGCTTCGTGATTTGAGAAGGAAATCGTGGATGGTGGTTGATGGTGGTTGATGGTGATTGATGGTGGTGGATGGTGGATGATGGTTGATGGTAGTGGATGGTGGTTGGTGGTGGTGGATGGTGGTTGATGGAGGTGGATAGTGGTTGATGGTGGTTAATGGTGGTTGATGGTGGTTGATGGTGATTGATGGTGGTGGATGGTGGTGGATAGTGGTTGATGGTGGTTGATGGTGGTTGGTGGTGGTTGGTGGTGGTGGATGGTGGTTGATGGTGATGGATAGTGGTTGATGGTGGTGGATGATGGTGGATGGTGGTTGATGGTGGTTGATGGTGGTTAATGGTGGTTGGTGGTGGTGGTTGGTGGTTGATGGTGGTGGATAGTGGTTGATGGTGGTGGATGGTGGTGGATGGTGGTGGATGGTGGTTGATGGTGGTGGATGGTGGTGGATGGTGGTTGATGGTGGTGGATGATGGTGGATGGTGGTTGAGGATTGTGGTGGATGGTGGTGGATGGTGGTGGATGTGGTGGGGACATACGAGGTGGATTGATGCTAATGGTGGTTGTAGGCGGGAGAATGAGGTAGGTAGGGGAGAGAGAGGAGAGGAGGAAGGGGGAAGGGGAGGGGGAGGGGTAAGGAGCATGTTGGTCACTCTCATTACAATACACGTCATGTCGAATATACACTGACCTCCCCTCCCCTCATTTTCCCCTCTCCTCTCCTCATCTCTCCTCTCCCCACCCTCCCCTAACCATATCCCCTCCCCCGCTATACCTTCCCCATCAGTACCTTC
>NC_091364.1:3155840-3175840 GCF_038502225.1 Cherax quadricarinatus | reverse complement strand
TGAGTATGGAGGAGAGGTGCTGTTAACTCCTTAAGTAATGCAGTTCAAATAACAGTTTAGAATTTAGGTAAACGAGCACAGATGCCCTCCAAGCTTCGTCAAGTCTGAAGAGCGAAACGTTGCCACAATAAAATGTCACATTTGTTACATCTGTGTCCCACTACGTAACATTTTGTCGGTAATTCTACCACTGTTGTTAAGAATTAGTCTCGTTCCTCCTTTTGTTTACCTTTTATTACTTATAGACCTGATGGATGTTGTTGGTCACGTCTTGGTGAGAGACAATTCACCCATTTCAAGGGAATATTAATATTAATAAAAATAATAGCAAACATAAACGGGTGGGAAAAGATAGAGATGAATATTCTGTAACGTTTACTAAAAAAAATGTTAAATACGTAAATATGATATATTACCTAACAGAATCCAACAATACGAAAGGTTGAACATAAATTGAGAAGGTAAGTCAAAGCGTATAAGAAGTGAAAGTAAAGGAATTAGTTTTGGAAATGCATAAGTAACAGTTGGGGATGAGGATGTCTAGAGAAAGTGCAGGAAAAGAGGGGAATTTCGTGGGTGTGACTGAGAAGGGAAATGGTTAAAATATCAGTATATTAGTTCTTCTGACAAGACATAGGAGCCTGTGACTAATTAGTGATGTATCGGATATCAGCATCCGCATCCGCATCCGCGGAACAGCCGCACAATTTCTTACATTCGCATCAACATCCGTGGAACATCCGCACGATTTCTTGCATCCGCAAAATAAGTTAGACATCTTCACACACATCCGCATCCGCGGATATCTAAATTTCCACATCAGATACATCTCTATACTGAAGTATATTTAAGATCCACTATGGTCCAGAGTGACTTACATAGACTCGCTACCAGTACAGATATAAGGATCGCAGTAGATCTGTCATCTCAGCTAAACACAGCTGTACATGTATGGTATACAGTACCTACAAGATGAGGAATTAAAATCATGTGCAATATCTGGGTAACTTTCTTGTAGATGTTCCGCCAACCAGTGGCTTTATCAGTACAAATACAAGGACAGAATGGGAAGGCAGAACTATGTACAAAAGGTGAGGTGCTCAGTCCCTCAGTCTTGGAGTTGGTGAAGATCACCGGAGTCTTCAAGAGTCTTCACGACTCTGCTTCAGACACATCCTGACACCTGAGGTGGGACAGCCACGAGTCCTAATGAGGAACGTGTTAACACAGTGTGTAACACAGTATAACACTGGCTTACAAGTGACTCGACAGTTTATAAGGTGTGGAAAGAAAGACACTTATGTACAGTTCTAGAAATTTATTAGAGGAATACGTTTCGCCCCAAGTGGCTTTTTCAGTCCTAATATAAAACATAACTAACAGACGAGTATATATAGTTTTCTGTCTCTATATTAGGACTGAATAAGCCACTAAGGGGGCGAAACGTTTCCTCTAATATATGTCCTGAGCTGTACATTCTCTTTTTCCATATCTTGTCTGGATCACCATAGCATTTTTTTTATTTATAAGTCGAACCCAGCTGACAGGTTCAGAGGTTCAAGACGGTGACGACAGTAAGGATGAAGAAGCATTTCCAGAGTCACAGAAATAGGGAGAGTTAACTTCTACATTCCACATAACATCAAGAGGAGAAGAATTCACATAGCCAGTGTTGAAGCAGCCTATCACATCCTTTGAGGTTCCACTGGCTCTCTCACAATACTCAGGAATTGTGGGAGAACCAGGCGGTCCAGGGACACCACTTGGTACTTGGTTCAACAAGTTACTTTCTTACTTAGAGTATAGTGTGAAAAAAGGCCTGAAGGTGGTGCTGAGGTTGATGTATGTGCCTTTTGAAACAAGTCCTCACCCTGCACTTACAGGACAAATTCTTTCCTTCACGGACCTAAGGACCTGATCGGAGGTAAGCCATACTGCTTGACTTCCCTGGCTTATCCTGGCTTATTAGCCCAGCCGGGGTTATTAATCCAAAGAAAGTCTTCTCTCTCTTTGCCTCGATCCTTCCCTCCCCCCTTCTCCCTCCTGCCTTCCTTCGTTCCTCCCTCTCCTTTTCCCCGGAGGTTTCCGTGGCGTGTGTGTGGAGGCTTCCTAGGGCGACCTAGAGGACAAGATTGGGTGAGTGCTTCACATCCGCCGCTCAGATTGCTAATCAGAGTTTAATCTGCCCCGCCGTATGGTCGCCATCTTGGAATTACACGCGTACTGAACAAGTGAGCATCAAGGCTCCTCATCTCCCGCTATTTTGATGCCTTCTTTTATCTTATTTTCCTCTAAATCGTATTATCAAAAAAGTGTCCTATAGCAGTTTCGGCGTCTATAAGCCTTTGTTTTTTCCTTTATACTATATAGCCTCAGTAAATAATGGTGAAAGATGCCTGGAAAGAATAAGAGAAGTAAACGAGAATCGTCAACTCTATCCTTGGGCGTTCCAACCCTCCACCCCCTGCCATAATGGGATCAAAACCCTTGTTACAGCGATCAACTTCTTCCTCCGCACGATTTAATCACTCAAATTGATTCTTCGGTAGAGTGGCGCCATGTGTCTCTCTCTCTTTCTTCTCTCTTTCTCTCTCTCTCTCTCTCTCTCTCTCTCTCTCTCTCTCTCTCTCTCTCTCTCTCTCTCTCTCTCTCTCTCTCTCTCTCTCTCTCTCTCTCTCTCTCTTTCTCAGGATAATTTAAAGGAACTTTTGCTTATATCGTCTACAGATTAGATTTTGTTTCAGTATCAATCACCAAATGTTTTCTGGTTTATTTCTTTTATAGCTGAATTGTTCTTGTTTATGTTTCTGTCGTTTATAGTTCCTCAGAGATACTCTACTATGAACAGACTAATTTTTGCGTATGTTTTTTTCCTTACTCCATCGCACTACCACGTCAATACCATCACCAATACTACACCATCACCAACATTTTACCATCACTAACACTACAGCATCACCAACACTAAAACATCACTAGCACCATCACTAACACCGCCCTATCACCAGCACTGCGGCCACATCAAGAAAGGTCAGGATTGATAGCATAATTGAGGAGATTGATGGATTCTTCCTCCATTCCGTCTTTTGGCAGATGTGAGGGAGGGTAAAAGAGAGAGGGATGGAGAGAGAGAGAAAGAGAGAGAGAGAGAGAGAGAGAGAGAGAGAGAGAGAGAGAGAGAGAGAGAGAGAGAGAGAGAGAGAGAGAGAGAGAGAGAGAGAAGGGAGAGAGAGGGAGGGAGGAATAGAAACATAGTGAGAGAAGGAGAGGGAGAAGAAAGAAGGTAAAAGGTGAGGGAGTAATAGCAGAATGGGGAGGGAAGGAGAGAGAGACAGAGAGACAGAGAGACAAAGAATGATGGAATTACAAAAAAATTAGTTAGGGAGAGAGGTAGTGGGAGAGAGTGAATGAGAGAGAGAGACAGGGAGAGAAGTTTATTCTTTCTCATGATTGAGAAACATACGACAGAGTGACACAATGGTAAATAAGAAACTCACAAGTAAGAAGCAAGAAGAAAGATGTGACTCATGAAATCGTAATGGCACGATTGCAAACAAACCCTACCACGGGCGGGGCTTGAACCCGCGATCAGAGAGTTCTAACCCCGCCCGAGCTATGATTTAGAAATATGTGGTAATACCTGTCTTACTCTTGTACACGTCACTCATATCTCCCCTCATTCTACCTTGTCCCAGATGTCTCTCAATCATGACATGAAATGTTCCTGGTACGGGAGAACAATTTCCTAATCTTCCACTCTGTGTCATTAACACAGTAGCAGCCTGGTTGATCAGGCTCTGATCCACCGGGAGGCCTGGTCGTGGGCCGGGTCGCGGGGGCATTGATCCCCGGAATACCCTCCAGGTAGACTCCAGGTAGGTAAGACCAGAAGTGCATCCATAATAAATCTAAACGAGATTGCCAATGGCGTATACATGTATAAGTTACCCTGAGAATATGGTTACTTATACTTATTGATATAAATAAAAACACTCTATAGACTGATTAGCGAAACGAAATAACACAATTGTAGGGATTGTTAGAATTCGTGAGATCTCACTGGGATCAAATCTTATCCTTTCCATCAATTCTATTGGCCTTATTACAGGCATTTAATTCTGCTATTTGGCCTAGAATTTCTGCTTAGACTACCAAGTTCTTCTGACATATTCTATGATTATGCTATCCATTATTTAGTTTGTAGTGCCAGAGTTAGGTTAGGTAAGGTTTGTCAGGAAACAGGACAAGTGTTTTCTGACGCAGGTCTCAGTTATTGTAAGCCAGGGTTATTTTCCTATACCAGAGGCATGGCAACTTTACAAGTATCTGCAAGGATCCACTTCCTCCACGTTTCTACACTTTCCTTCTGAGTGTTTTCCTTGGCTAGTTTATCATAACACAACCGATAAATTAGCACCCTAAAGGAAAATGTAAACATTACTTGGACATGTCTAATGTCTAGCATTAGGAATACAATTAAGAGAGAAGTAAATAATGAAAGTGAATGTTATAGGAACGTAGAGATCTGTTATTCACTATGGTAATATAAACTTAGATAAGTATATTTTCGGAGCAGCTTGCAATGTAAACAGACAGACTGATGGTGTAGTGGCCAGGCCTAGGCTTGGTTACAAGTTCTTCTGCTGTATAGCCCTTGTGGCTTAGCGGTTCTTTTTGATTATAATAATACAAGTTCTTCTGGCAATTTGACAGACACACAGATGAAGATCAAAATAAATACAATGTGGTCAGTGTTATGGTTACTGTCTTCAACACTGTTTCATTGTCCTCTTATTGAGTAATATAGAAACAGACATGTGATATGTCAAGGTATCTTATTAATGAAAATAAGATACCAGACATATTAAACAAGTATCTTAAATTTGCTTGCAACAGATAAGACAGTTGTAAATATAAATACAGATGTACTCCCGTAAGCCCTTTTGAGGCCTAGTTCCTAGGCCTTTCGTGTATCTATATAATCTTGTACTATCGTCCACTGGATGGCTATGAGGTGCGAAATAAACTAGTCACTTCAGCCCACAAGATGTGTATGAGGGGGACAAACTAGCCACCACCATCCACAGGATGGATATGATGTACACAATAAACTAGCCACTACCATCCACAGGATGGATATGATGTACACAATAAACTAGCCACTACCATCCACAGGATGGATATGATGTACACAATAAACTAGCCACTACCATCCACAGGATGGATATGATGTACACAATAAACTAGCCACTACCATCCACAGGATGGATATGATGTACACAATAAACTAGCCGCTACCATCCACAGGATGGATATGATGTACACAATAAACTAGCCACTACCATCCACAGGATGGATATGAGGTACACAATAAACTAGCCGCTTCTGTGGCAAAATCTAAAATCCAATAGTCTCTTCAATACTATTACTAGGACAATAGAAGTGTTACAAGAGGTAGAGAAAGAGGACAGGATAAATGAACGGACGGAGGAAAGAGCTATATAATACGTGTAAGTTTATCAGTATCTCTGTTGGATTTAATGTAGTTCACTACAATAGAACATTGATGGTGTTTTTTTAGGGATGGGTTGTTAGGTGATTGGGATGAATGCACTTTAATGGTTACTAAAGGAACGGGGCGTATTGGGGGAGGGGATGACAGAGGATAGAATTTTATTTTAGGCAGGTGTTGAATGTGTGTGTTGAGGGCGTGGTGGTGGTGGAGTGTTGTGTATGTGTTGGTGGGGTGTGGTGGATGGGATGTTAGGAGAGTGTTGATGGTGTATGGGGTTGGGAGTGTTGATATGGTGTGGGGTTTTGGGAGAGTGTTTGAGGGGTGTGGGGTGTTGGGGAAATGGTGATTGTGTGTGGAGTGTTGGGAGAGTGTTGACGGGGTGTTGGGAGAGTGTTGACTAGGTGTTGGGAAAGTGTTGACGGGAAGTTGGGAGACTAGACAGGCTATGGGGTGTGAGGTGCATGGCACTCCAGATCAAATAACACTTTCCTTGACAACTTCAAGATGTCTTTGCCACACCAAGGCAACAAAGACGACCATTCTCACCAAGGACCTGAGGAAGAGACAAGGAAAGCTTGAACAAAAAACAAGGAATTTCTTAACGGCCGAAGGAATGGTGAGGAAGGAGACGGTGTGTGTTGAAGGTGTTGTGGGTCCCGGTCAATATATTTTTATCGCGTCTTCCACCTTCAGGAATCATAACAAGGCGAGAAGCCACGAGTCACTTGACGCAGATTAAAAAACACCTCCAAATACATACTCATTTACCTGATGGCTTCTGCGTAATATATATATATATTATATATATATATATATATATATATATATATATATATATATATATATATATATATATATATATATATATATATATATATATATTAATTGCTTAAAGCCACTCGTTCGTGGTATATACACTGAGTTATATACCTCGGGGTATATACGTTGAGAATTCCACATCTCGGGGTATATACCCTACACTGAGAGATACGTCCGTTTATATATTATATATACTGGGAGATGCGGACTTCTCGGTGTATATAATACTGAGTAATACACCCCCTCGGTGTGTATAAGCTGGAAAATAAACATCTCCGGGTGTATATACCGTGCGTGGTGGAGAGGCTAAGTGCCGCCGGAGTCATGTACAATGTTTTGTTTATTGGTTTGGGTGAGGAGGCAGCGTTTTTGTACGATGAATCCACAATCCGTGATGGATCCACAATCCGCGAACGACTTAGCAAAACAAAAGCCGCAAGCGCATTTAATTACCGTGCGTTTTACTGTCAATAACTGCACTTTAAGGAGCATTTCGGAAAGGGAGAAAATATTGAAACATGTTACAGTCATGTTATAGGTAACTGCAGTAACCATTTTGCGATGTAATCTGGCTCGGCGCTGTTAGAATCCCCGTGAGTTGTGTAAATAAACGGGGAGAGAGAGACGTGGGGAGATCTTATAAGAGACAGAGATTGACAGTAGAATGCGCTCTTGTCTTCTGTTCCACGGTCGTACTCTAGGATGGTCGTACTCTAGGGTGGTCCATCATGGGTGGACTAGGAGGGAGACAGGTCAGGCATCAAGTGGAGAGAGGAGCACACAAGAATAGTTGTGATGTCTAGTGTGTCTGTCTCTGTATAAATGTACGTCTGCCAAGATATCTCTATCCCCTCCCTCCCTATCTCTCTCTCTCTCTCTCTCTCTCTATATATATATATATATATATATATATATATATATATATATATATATATATATATATATATAATATATATATATATATATATATATATATATATATATATATATATATATATATTATATATATATATGTATGTATGCGCCCACTTTTTATGTAAATCAAGATTACTGACACTTTGTATCAATATTAAATATCCACGCCCTGTATATGTGAATATTTTATTTGTGAATCTATTGTATTTTGTATATAAGTCAACTATATTTCAAGTCACTTAAAATATCAACACCAGTCTCCTATTATAGTGATTATTATTATTATTATTATTATTATTATTATTATTATTATTATTATTATTACTAATGGTAATGTTAGTTGTAGTGTTAGTAGTAATAATGTTAGTATTAATAGTAGTAGTGTCAGTAGAAGTAGTAATGTTAGTAGTAGTAGTAGTGTTAGCAGTAATAGTAGTAGTAATAGTAGCAGTTTAATATTCCAGAACCAGTCAGTGTCCACCCACTCAGTTACTATCCAGAGTCAACTTACTTAACCTTACTTAGCAAGAGAGAGATTGACTCTCTCATATACATGATATTACTACATCAAATATCACATTTCAGTAATGTTTATTCTGCATTGGCTCAGTTGATTGCGTAATAATATGCGTCACCTGCCAGTGCTACCAGCTAGAGATTCTTACCTAAATATTACCACACTCTTCAATAATTACCAATTCGATCTACGTGAATCAACGAATTACGGGAAATATTTTTTTATTGGGCTAAAAACTGGTTTATTGCTTCTCAAAAAAAGATGTAATGTGGGAGGGGAAATGTTAACCAAATAACGTAGAAGTGGGTTGAATGTGAGGGTTGCGGTGTGAGGCATCTGGTAACACTGCCACCAACTTGTTACCACCGCAATGGCTTTGTAAACAAACTCAATTACATGACATTTGGACACTCGCCCTAATTGGCTGCCTGAATGACAATATTTCTGTTGGTCTGGGACAATTTACATTAATTCCGGTTATGATTTCATTTAGCTGCGTAGTTAATTGCCGCGCCCCGGCGCCAACTGAACGCCAATTTTTACCTCCATGGACCGGGAAAATTAAATAACGAAAAAAATAAAAACTGGCACCTCGGGTGGTTTATAACCCCGGAGGCCATAACAGCAGACGGGGACGAGCAGGGCCTTTTAAATCGGCTCGGAATCGGCTCGGAATCGAACAACAATAGTCAGCAATTGTTGGAATACTGCCTGCTAGGTCGTTTATGGAGTTGGCTGGTGAACTGGCTGCTGACCAGAGGTCTGGGCCCCGGACATGACTCCCAGTGTTAGAGGGACAGGGGTGACCACCGGCCTTAATGGCCCTTTCCTCTGCTTTGTATATTCACAGATGATTTAGTGTAATTGCTGTTGTCGTAGTGTTTTAGCCGGCTGTTGGTGTATGCCGCGAGTCTAGCCGCCTGGCTACACAAAACAACAGGGAATAATAACGTCGCTTTACTGTTAATAAAATTCTTTAATGCGGGAGCTTTACGCAGGAGCTTTACGCGGGAGCTTTAAAACTTTTTAAAGAGTGAGATTTTCTTTTTTTTTTGCCTTTTTTGGGGGAAATGGGAGGAAGGAAATTTATTTTTTGATTTTGTCATTGTTTTGTGGGTCACTGATGGTTATTTGTTCAACCTTTTTTTTTTATTCTTTGCAAGTAACGTTGGAAATGCGTTAGCGAACGTGAAATATTGTTCTCTCGTTGCCAGGGTATATACACCGAGAATAATGTATTTCTTAATGTATATACAAGACGTATGACTCTGTGTATATACACTGAGAGTTGTGTATCTCTGAGGGTATATACACAGACACGCATATCTCTCTGCATATACACTGAGAAACAAATCTATCATTGTATATACACTGAGAGTTTAATCTTACTGATTCAAGCATTGTTAACGACCCTTGTATACTCGATCCGCTTTACACCTAATAGCTCTATGACCCATGTGAGTTTAACACTTACCTATGATCATAATTATGATTTAAACCTGACAAAATATATCTCTACCAACAAGAAACCAAGATTTTTTCTTAAAAGTCATGCACTGACAGTTGGCCTTCCAGGGAAGTAGGTAGGTAGGTAGGTAAGTAGGTAGGTAGGTAGGTAGGTAGGTAGACCTAATTATCGGTAGGTAATTAAGTAGCTTGCGAAATCGTAATTGACACGATTGCAAGCAAACCACGGGTGCGGGTGAGGTTCGAACCCGCGGCTGGTGAGGTTCGAACCCGCGGCTGGTGAGTCGCAAAACTCCTCCAGGTCGGGTGGTTTACGCACTGACCTGGAATTTTACGACTCGCCATAGGTTCAATCCTTATGAGTATAATAATAATAATAATAATAATAATAATAATAATAATAATAATAATAATTAATATTAATACAACGGAGAGTGTATTCATCCAAGATAATATATAAACAGGTGTTTATTTTTCCGTTTTGAAAGATATAAAACAACAATAACAACAACAGTAGCAGCAGTCAGATACAAATCAATCTACTTAATTACGTAGCCAATTAGCTGACAGCCTTCCAGCTATCAGCCTTGTTTTACAGACCACCAATCACCGTCCTTGATATCTAACAATCAGCCAATAATTGTCACTGTTGTCTAACAGTCAACCAATCACAGTTATTGTTGTCATAGTCGGCCTGTCACCGTTCTTGCTGTCTAACAGTCGACCAGTCACAAGTCTTGGTAGGTAGACAGCTGACCCGGCTGTCACAAAGCGTATCAACAGCACGGAATTATTACCATCTTCAGCGGGTTTGTCGTAAACAAATAGAATCAAGAATATCCGTAGGATCTGGCTTCGAAATCTGATTATATAATGAATATCTGAGAAATCTGAAGCCAGGGTGAAACGTGCTTAAGTGTTCGAAATGATTCAAGGACGAGTCTCCTGGCGACGTTTCGCACCGTCTAGGATCACTGTCAAGTCTCTGTGATCGAAATGGAGCTTCACTCTATCCTCTTCTCTCTCTCTCTCTCTCTCTCTCTCTCTCTCTCTCTCTCTCTCTCTCTCTCTCTCTCTCTCTCTCTCTCTCTCTCATTTATACTTTCCCCTTGTGGACAACCATAAACCCCTCTTTTCCCCTCCCTCTCCCTATCTCCCTCCTCCATCCACTCTATCCCTCTCCTCCCCTCCATTTCTCTCCCCTCTTCCATACGCTCAGAGCAATACTACACACACACACACACACACACACACACACATACATTATATATATATATATATATATATATATATATATATATATATATATATATATATATATATATATATATATATATATATATTCACATACTCGACTTAACCACAATTAAGACTCTTCACCAATTAGAGAAAGTCCAAATTGATCTCAATTACAGCAGGGCTCTGACTGGCCCAGAGAAAGAGATAGGTCACAGATAACAAGCATCGTTAGAGAAAGAACGGGTGCCAGAGGCGATTATCATGATGGATAACTAGTGGGCTAGGACAACAGTGATTACTTAGGAATATACGTACGTATTGCTAGTAACTGACTATCCACTATCCACTATGCCGTCCCGTGTTGGTGGATAGTTCAGAGGATGAATAACACGTGTGTGTGTGTGTGTGTGTGTGTGTGTGTGTGTGTGTGTGTGTGTGTACTCACCTATGTTACAGGTATTGTTTACAGGTTATGTTACAGGTATTGTTTACAGGTTATGTTACAGGTATTGTTTACAGGTTATGTTACAGGTATTGTTTACAGGTTATGTTACAGGTATTGTTTACAGGTTATTGTTACAGGTTATTGTTTACAGGTTATTGTTTACAGGTTATTGTTTACAGGTTATTGTTTACAGGTATTGTTTCAGGTATTGGTTTATTATGTTACAGGTATTGTTTACAGGTTATGTTACAGGTATTGTTTACAGGTTATGTTACAGGTATTGTTTACAGGTTATGTTACAGGTATTGTTTACAGGTTATGTTACAGGTATTGTTTACAGGTTATGTTACAGGTATTGTTTACAGGTGCATCAGTCAACGGAATACATCCTCCATTACTTTCAAAGAGACACCTGTCATTACCATAAATGATTCCGCAGATCGATTTCAAACTCATTTTCGAGTTGCCTGTTCTGGAAAGATGGGGCTGGGTTGTGTGAGGGGGAGGGGGATGGTCTAGTGTGAAGGGGAGGGGGATGGTCTGTGAGGGGAGGGGAAGGGACTTGTGTGAGGGGGAGGGGGATGGACTTGTGAGGAGGGGGAGGGGATGGACTTTTGTGAGGGGAGGGGATGGACTGTAAGAGGGAGGGAGGGGGATGGTCTGTCTAAGGGGAGGGAGATGGACTTTGTGAGGGGGGAAGATGGACTTGTGTATGGGTGTGGGGAATGGTCTTTTGTCGGGGGAGGAGGATGGACTTGTGTGAAGGGAGGGGGATGGTCTTGTGTAAGGGGGAGGGGATGGTCTTGTGTGAGGGGAGGGGGGATGGACTTGTGTGAGGGGAGGGGGGATGGTCTTGTGTGAGGGGGAGGGGGATGGCCTTGTGTGAGGGAAACGGAGATGGTCTTGTGAGGGGGAGGGGGGAGGGGGATCTCTTGTGTGGGGAGGGGGATGGGGGATGGCTTGTGAGGGGAGGGGGAATGGTCTTGTGTGAGGGGGAGGGGGGATGGTCTTATGTGAGGGGGAGGGGGATGGTCTTGTGTGAGGGGAGGGGATGGTCTTGTGTGAGGGGGAGGGGAGATGGTCTTGTGTGAGGGGGAGGGGGGAATGGACTTGTTGTGAGGGGAGGAGGATGGTATTGTCTGGAGGGAGAGGGGGATGGGCTTGTGTGAGGGGAAGGGGGTGGACTTGTATGAGGGGGAGGAGGATGGTCTTAACATGTGAAAGGGAGGGGGAATGCTTGTTGTGAGGGGAGGGGGATGTTCTTTGGTCATGGATGAGGGGAGGGGGGATGTTCTTGTGTGGGGAGGGGGAGGGGGGCTTGATGGACTTGTGAGGGGAGGGGAATGAACTTGTGTGAGGGGGAGGGGGATGGTCTTGTGTTAGAGGGAGGGGAGATGGACTTGTGTGAGGGGGAGGTGGGATGGTCTTGTGTGAGGGGAGGGGATGGTCTTGTGTGAGAGGAGGGGATGAACTTGTGTGGGGGCGGGGGATGGTCTTGTGTGAGGGGGAGGGGGGATCTTCGTGTGTGAGGGGAGGGGGGATGTTCTTGTGTGAGAAAGGAGGGGGATGAATTTGTGAGGGGGAGGGGGATGGTCTTGTGTGAGGGGAGGGGATGTTCTTGTGTGAGAGGAGGGGGTGGTCTTGTGTGGGGGAGGGGGAGGGGATGGTCTTAGTGAGGGGAGGGGATGGTCTTGAGTGAGGGGAGGGAGATGGTCTTGTGTGAGGGGAGGGGATGGTCTTGTGTGAGGGGGAGGGGATGGTCTTGTGTGAGGGGAGGGGGGTGGTCTTGTGTGAGGGGAGGGGGGATGGACTCTGTGTGAGGGGGAGGGGTGGTCTTGTGTGAGGGGAGGGGATGGTCTTGTGTGAGGGGAGGGGATGGTCTGTGAGGGGAGGGGTGGTCTTGTGTGAGGGGAGGGGATGGTCTTGTGTGAGGGGGAGGGGTGGTCTTGTGTGAGGGGGAGGGGATGGTCTTGTGTGAGGGGGAGGGGGATGGTCTTGGGTGAGGGGAGGGGATGGTCTTGTGTGAGGGGGAGGGGATGGTCTTGTGTGAGGGGGAGGGGGTGGGTCTTGTGTGAGGGGGAGGGGATGGTCTGTGTGAGGGGAGGGGGGTGGTCTTGTGTGAGGGGGAGGGGTATGGTCTTGTGTGAGGGGGAGGGGGATGGTCTTGTGTGTGAGGGGAGGGGATGGTCTTGTGTGAGGGGGAGGGGATGGTCTTGTTGAGGGGGAGGGGATGGTCTTGTGTGAGGGGAGGGGATGGTCTTGTGTGAGGGGAGGGGGATGGTCTTGTGAGGGGAGGGGGACAGTCGTAAAGAATATATATGATTAATGTCATCTGAGTGAGTGTTACTGGTCACGTAACCTCCCCTCCCCTCCCCCTTCCCCCTCCCTCCCCTCCCCTCCCCTCCCTCCCAAGTCTCCCAAACTCCCCTCCCCACCAAAACTCACCCCATCTTCACTCCTCCCCAACTCATTCCACATAATACTCTCTGCGATCATCATGCATGTCACGATCATGTCTCCCCGCTCCTCTTCTAGTATAGGTAGATTTAAATTCCATAAGTCTTAGACGGTAGTCCATCTCTCTCTCTCTCTCTCTCTCTCTCTCTCTCTCTCTCTCTCTCTCTCTCTCTCTCTCTCTCTCTCTCTCTCTCTCTCTCTCAGTTCCAGCACCAGTGTTCTTGCAAACCTTTGGACTGTCTTTAATTAATATTTTTGATCAGGTGTGTGTGTGTGTGTGTGTGTGTGTGTGTTTACTGTCCTTGAAACATATATACGTACATATTTGTACTTGTTTATGTGCGTGTCTCCCGTGAGCATTTGTCTGTATGTCTGGGCATATGTGCGTGTATTGTGTGTATACATGCATGTCTGTGTTTGTGCGTGCATTGTGTGTACACGCATGTCTGTATTTATGTGCGTGTACTGTGTGAGTGTTGACATAAGTCGAAACTCACAGTTCCAGGCACCTTGTTCGAACCTCGTCGCTGGTACCAGTAAACTGTTGACATGTGGGAACCTGTACTCACCTAGTTGTATTTGCTGGGGGTCGAGGCACCGCTTTAGTGGTACCCGGGGTGACCTTGTTTTACGGGTCAGTTGATGTTTCTTCAAATCGGCAGGAGTTGACAGCCACTGACAGCTGCTGACAGCTGCTGACAATCATCATCCTATATCCGATCCTGCGGTAGGAATTGACTAAATTGACAGCAGTCACTTATGCTGGCCTGTCAATCAGTGGAAATGGACAGGGACAGACACGTCTCCTGTATTCATTTTGGCCGGAAATAACCGAGAGGCTGACAGCAGGCGTGAATCAGGGCCTGTCAGTCGTCAGGAGTGAGAGCAGGGATTGACAGTCGGCTACCAAGAAACACTTGACGGTAATTGACGGACTGGTGGTGATAATTTGTCGCCCTCCTCCACCAGCGGTAGATGGACGTCAGAAACTGACGGTGAGAGGAGCTAGAGGGGAGGGGGAGGTGAGAGGGGGTATGTGGGAAGGGGAGGGGGAGGTGGGAGGGCTGATTTCAGCCTAATGTAAAAATTATTATTATTATTATTATTATTATTATTATTATTATTTTTTTTTTATTATCACACTGGCCGATTCCCACCAAGGCAGGGTGGCCCGAAAAAGAAAAACTTTCACCATCATTCACTCCATCACTGTCTTGCCAGAAGGGTGCTTTACACTACAGTTTTTAAACTGCAACATTAACACCCCTCCTTCAGAGTGCAGGCACTGTACTTCCCATCTCCAGGACTCAAGTCCGGCCTGCCGGTTTCCCTGAATCCCTTCATAAATGTTACTTTGCTCACACTCCAACAGCACGTCAAGTATTAAAAACCATTTGTCTCCATTCACTCCTATCAAACACGCTCACGCATGCCTGCTGGAAGTCCAAGCCCCTCGCACACAAAACCTCCTTTACCCCCCCTCCCCTCCAACCCTTCCTAGGCCGACCCCTACCCCGCCTTCCTTCCACTACAGACTGATACACTCTTGAAGTTATTCTGTTTCGCTCCATTCTCTCTACATGTCCGAACCACCTCAACAACCCTTCCTCAGCCCTCTGGACAACAGTTTTGGTAATCCCGCACCTCCTCCTAACTTACAAACTACGAATTCTCTGCATTATATTCACACCACACATTGCCCTCAGACATGACATCTCCACTGCCTCCAGCCTTCTCCTCGCTGCAACATTCATCACCCATGCTTCACACCCATATAAGAGCGTTGGTAAAACTATACTCTCATACATTCCCCTCTTTGCCTCCAAGGACAAAGTTCTCTGTCTCCACAGACTCCTAAGTGCACCACTCACTCTTTTTCCCTCATCAATTCTATGATTCACCTCATCTTTCATAGACCCATCCGCTGACACGTCCACTCCCAAATATCTGAATACGTTCACCTCCTCCATACTCTCTCCCTCCAATCTGATATTCAATCTTTCATCACCTAATCTTTTTGTTATCCTCATAACCTTACTCTTTCCTGTATTCACCTTTAATTTTCTTCTTTTGCACACCCTACCAAATTCATCCACCAATCTCTGCAGCTTCTCTTCAGAATCTCCCAAGAGCACAGTGTCATCAGCAAAGAGCAGCTGTGACAACTCCCACCCTGTGTGTGATTCTTTATCTTTTAACTCCACGCCTCTTGCCAAGACCCCTCGCATTTACTTCTCTTACAACCCCATCTATAAATATATTAAACAACCACGGTGACATCACACATCCTTGTCTAAGGCCTACTTTTACTGGGAAAAAATTTCCCTCTTTTCTACATACTCTAACTTGAGCCTCACTATCCTCGTAAAAACTCTTCACTGCTTTCAGTAACCTACCTCCTACACCATACACTTGCAACATCTGCCACATTGCCCCCCTATCCACCCTGTCATACGCCTTTTCCAAATCCATAAATGCCACAAAGACCTCTTTAGCCTTATCTAAATACTGTTCACTTATATGTTTCACTGTAAACACCTGGTCCACACACCCCCTACCTTTCCTAAAGCCTCCTTGTTCATCTGCTATCCTATTCTCCGTCTTACTCTTAATTCTTTCAATTATAACTCTACCATACACTTTACCAGGTACACTCAACAGACTTATCCCCCTATAATTTTTGCACTCTCTTTTATCCCCTTTGCCTTTATACAAAGGAACTATGCATGCTCTGTGCCAATCCCTAGGTACCTTACCCTCTTCCATACATTTATTAAATAATTGCACCAACCACTCCAAAACTATATCCCCACCTGCTTTTAACATTTCTATCTTTATCCCATCAATCCCGGCTGCCTTACCCCCTTTCATTTTACCTACTGCCTCACGAACTTCCCCCACACTCACAACTGGCTCTTCCTCACTCCTACAAGATGTTATTCCTCCTTGCCCTATACACGAAATCACAGCTTCCCTATCTTCATTTAATAACTCTCCTCTCCTATTTTTAACTGACAAATCCATTTGTTCTCTAGGCTTCCTTAACTTGTTAATCTCACTCCAAAACTTTTTCTTATTTTCAACAAAATTTGTTGATAACAGCTCACCCACTCTCTCATTTACTCTCTTTTTACATTGCTTCACCACTCTCTTAACCTCTCTCTTTTTCTCCATATACTCTTCCCTCCTTGCATCACTTCTACTTTGTAAAAACTTCTCATATGCTAACTTTTTCTCCCTTACTACTCTCTTTACATCATCATTCCACCAATCGCTCCTCTTCCCTCCTGCACCCACTTTCCTGTAACCACAAACTTCTGCTGAACACTCTAACACTACATTTTTAAACCTACCCCATTCCTCTTCGACCCCATTGCCTATGCTCTCATTAGCCCATCTATCCTCCAATAGCTGTTTATATCTTACCCTAACTGCCTCCTCTTTTAGTTTATAAACCTTCACCTCTCTCTTCCCTGATGCTTCTATTCTCCTTGTATCCCATCTACCTTTTACTCTCAGTGTAGCTACAACTAGAAAGTGATCTGATATATCTGTGGCCCCTCGATAAACATGTACATCCTGAAGTCTACTCAACAGTCTTTTATCTACCAATACATAATCCAACAAACTACTGTCATTTCGCCCTACATCATATCGTGTATACTTATTTATCCTCTTTTTCTTAAAATATGTATTACCTATAACTAAACCCCTTTCTATACAAAGTTCAATCAAAGGGCTCCCATTATCATTTACACCTGGCACCCCAAACTTACCTACCACACCCTCTCTAAAAGTTTCTCCTACTTTAGCATTCAGGTCCCCTACCACAATTACTCTCTCACTTGGTTCAAAGGCTCCTATACATTCACTTAACATCTCCCAAAATCTCTCTCTCTCCTCTGCATTCCTCTCTTCTCCAGGTGCATACACGCTTATTATGACCCACTTCTCGCATCCAACCTTTACTTTAATCCACATAATTCTCGAATTTACACATTCATATTCTCTCTTCTCCTTCCATAACTGATCATTTAACATTACTGCTACCCCTTCCTTTGCTCTAACTCTCTCAGATACTCCAGATTTAATCCCATTTATTTCCCCCCACTGAAACTCTCCTACCCCCTTCAGCTTTGTTTCGCTTAGAGCCAGGACATCCAACTTCTTTTCATTCATAACATCAGCAATCATCTGTTTCTTGTCATCCGCACTACATCCACGCACATTTAAACAACCCAGTTTTATAAAGTTTTTCTTCTTCTCTTTTTTAGTAAATGTATACAGGAGAAGGGGTTACTAGCCCATTGCTCCCGGCATTTTAGTCGCCTCATACGACACGCATGGCTTACGGAGGAAAGATTCTTTTCCACTTCCCCATGGACAATAGAAGAAATAAAAAAGAACAAGAGCTATTTAGAATAAGGAGAAAAACCTAGATGTATGTATATATATATATGCATGTGCGTGTCTGTGAAGTGTGACCAAAGTGTAAGTAGGAGTAGCAAGATATCCCTGTTATCTAGCGTGTTTATGAGACAGAAAAAGAAAACCAGCAATCCTACCATCATGCAAAACAGTTACAGGTTTTTGTTTCACAGTCATCTGGCAGGACGGTAGTACTTCCCTGGGTGGTTGCTGTCTACCAACCTACTATTATTATTATTATTATTATTAAAATTTGTATTAGTAGTAGTAATAATAGTAGTAGTAGTAGTAATAGTAACAGTAGCAGTAGTAGTAGTAGTAGTAACTAGTAGTAGTAACAGTAGTAGTAACAGTAGTAGTAACTAGTAGTAGTAACAGTAGTAGTAACAGTAGTAGTAACAGTAGTAGTAACAGTATGCAAATGTTAGCTGATAGAACTGAGGTTTAATTTGAGAAATGAGGAAATCGGGCCTAGTCCCCTTGTGAGAAAGAGAAGGATGTGAGGAGACATGGTTACGACGTGAAAGATACCACGGATGGAAGTAGAACCCGCTTAGGGAGTCATAGGAAGTAATAGGTACGTACGATCATTGTAATTGTCGGTAGGTGATGTGTAGTAACTGTTCTAGAGAGAGAGAGAGAGAGAGAGAGAGAAAGAGAAAGAGAAAGAGAGAGGGAAACTAGGAATGGGAAATGAAGAGAAGAGTAGCGATAGGGAGGGATGGTTCACACACACACACACACACATACACACACACACAATAACATCTGTTACTCTCCAGCATGCGTGTACACGTGAGCGCGCACGCGCGTGCGCATCCCCCTGGTTGAAGTAGAGCGCCATATGGTGCCATTAATGGTAGTTTTTATGGCATGATGAACCCACCCTGCCGCCCACCCCGCCGCCCAATCTCCCGCCCTCTAACACCCACCCTGGAAGACAGGGTAGGGCTGGCCAGGTATTATATGGCTGAACTTGACCCTAAGTTAGAAACTTGGAACTTCCTAGTTACTAAGATTACTTAGGTGCAGGTACACATAAGTTCACTCATTATACATACTGTAAATTATCTAGATGTTAATGGGTTTGTTCCACGCTGGGTTGTGCCACGCAGGTCTTGTTCCACGCTAGTCTGGGACCGATCTGGGACCACCGGAAGGTACCATAAGTAATTAACAGGTAACCTATCTCTCTCTCACTCCAGCAAGTTGTTACAGTAATGTTTAGGTTAGTGGAGGATCAGTCCCCCGATGTATATATGATATCAGGTGGTATCTCTTATCTCCTTTCCCGAGAGAACAAGTTTCAATAGTTCCGGAGATTCAGTGATTCCTGTGGAGGCAGTGTACGACCCCTGTGCATTTTCCAGCTGTGTTATCTCTCTTGCTGTAAGCACACGGTGATATTCAGGTCGTGAAAGCACGAATGATTACGAAAGCACAGCCATTAGCGTTCTTTCTCTTGACTGTAGTGTTCTCTCGTTCTCCACCCTGTTATTGTCATGACATCTACTACATTTGCCCTGTCGTGGTTACCAAATAACACATAACGGTGCAAGTCGGACCGAAACGTCGTCGTAAGCTTCTCTCTTCTATCTGCGGGTTATTTGTACATCATCTGAATTAATTATTCCGTTGTTTCTACCTGTTCGGTTGAAATTTGTCACTATTCAACATTTAAGTTCTATTTGCCCATTGGGAGATTTTCTTAATATCGGTGTGTTGTTTTTTATTCTTCTGTTGAATTGACTTTCTTACCTGTTGTGGTATCTCCTAATCAAAGTCAGCTATGGGGATGAGAAAGGGCAATGTTGCTAGGACAGTGTCTTGGGGTACTCTGGCTGCTATGGGGATGAGAAAGAGTAATATCGGTAGGACAGTGTCTTGGGGTACTCTGGCTGCTATAAGGATGAGAAAGAGTAATGGCGCTAGGACAGTGTCTTGGGGTACTCTGGCTGCTATGAGGATTAGACTGGACATTACTTTTATATCAAGCCAGATGTATGTAGCAGCATGGACAGGATAGGGCAGGCAGAGCAGGGTAGAGCAAGGCAGGGCATGATAAGGCAGAGCATACTAGTTACTGTTAATCCCCAACAGATTAATAGCAACTTCCTTTCCTCATAATTTACTCTAAATAGCCTGGGACCTGAATATAACATGATGGTGTATGAAGCTAGCCACAGATATGCACAAAT
>NC_091364.1:3125840-3150840 GCF_038502225.1 Cherax quadricarinatus | reverse complement strand
TTATTATTATTATTATTATTATTATTATTATTATTATTATTATTATTATTATTATTATTAAGTAGCACAAGTGTAACTGACAACCCTACAAGTGCTATAGAAAACAGTTAACAAAAGGGGCCTTTTATTACCGCCATTTACTAACAAAAGCTTTTTGCAGTTGTCACCGCAGGTAAGATAAGATTAATTGGGATTTTTAACCCGGGTAGGTTAGCTACCCAGGATAACCCAAGAAAGTCAGTGCGTCATCAAAGACTGTTATATTTCCAGTGTAGTCCTTCAATCTTTTTCTCCAGGATTCCACCCACACCAGTCCACTAATACCCAGGTACCTACTTACTCTTGGGTGAACAGGGACAGCAAGTGTAATGACACTAATGCCTAGGTACTTACTTCTAGGTGAACAGGGACAGCAGGGGTAAGAAAGTATGCCCAACGTTTCCAACCGGCCGGGGATCGAACCACGGACACTCAGTGTGTGAGGCAAAATGGTTAACTTTGTAGACTGGAACTCACAAAACCGTAACTGTATCATCTTGCTGATAAAAACCTGTTTTTAGTTTCATATTCAAATGCCTTTCTGTCTGTCCAGGTTCTTGATAATGGTCCAGGTGAAACAAACTCGCTTTAAAGTTTCGTCTACAAGTCTGTGTTAGTTGCAAGTGTTTTTGTAGTGCCATTACCAGGATAAACACGAGTCCTAGGCACCATCCTGTAAGCAGTGAGGCGCAGCAGGGACACACAACACACATGCCTGTAAATCTCGTCCTATATAGACGAGTTTTTTTTCCCCTGGACACCGGGTGATGCGGCTCGATACGGTGTAAGTAAACAGGGGCCCTATAAACCAACAACAACAAGGAGTCCAGGACGCTATACTCAGAAACTAAGGGAACATCAGCACCGAAAGAATACTACTAAGTAATTGTTTACAAAGTGGTTGACTGCTAGAATGGGGTTTCAAGAGGATATGGCAAGTGTTACGTCCACTGGAAAGTGACGCATTATATGACAAACACTGAAGGTGGGACACCATGAGCATGGCTCTGCTCCTGTAACTACAAATAGGTAATCAGAAATAGGTAATCACACAAGCGGCTGAGTGAACGCCAGAACGGCCTTGTCAGGTCAGTCGTACAAGTGAGTGTGTTGTCAGCGCACGGTGTTAGATTCCACCTCACATGGTGTTACAATCCATTACCCACAGCCTACATCCCTCCCTCCCTCCCTCCCTCTCCTTCCCTCCCTCACTTCTCCCTTCCCTCCCACTGGGGACTGGAAGGCCATCCAGGGCCCATAAAACAGTACAAAACAGTAGAAACCTGTCTGTTAGCTTACTGTTCTGAGTAGCATCCAGGAATTAAGGTGTAAGAATATATTCCACTCCTGCTCTGATATTATGTTATGGGACAGAAACCACCAGTACCAGCTAGAATGTCACATCCTGGGTCAGAAAACACTACCAGTACATGCTGGAAGTATTCAAGTATTGGGTTAGTGCAGTTCGTGTTCCTTGATAATGCTGAACAAATAGAAAAGAACGCCATCCTGAGAGTCGCTAATACCCACGTAACAGCAGCAGCTGCAGCTGGTACAATACCGCCCAGACTGATAGCTGATGAACCCGCAGTGAGCTTACAGAAGTCTCGCGTCTCACGCTGACGGATTTTAGTAGCACTTCCTGTAAGTTATCCTGTGCAGGACCCACGGTGGGTAGGTGAACCCGTGACTTTCAGGAAGTAAATGGCTTCTACTTTGAATACACACACACAAACACACACACACACACACACACACACACACACACACACACACACACACACACACACACACACACACACACACACACACACCAAGGGAGGGATAACAGGGAAGGCACTACAATGGATCAGGGAATACTTGACAGGAAGACACCAGCGAGTCATGGTACGTGGCGAGGTGTCAGAGTGGGCACCTGTGACCAGCGGGGTCCCACAGGGGTCAGTCCTAGGACCAGTGCTGTTTCTGGTATTTGTGAACGACATGACGGAAGGAATAGACTCTGAGGTGTCCCTGTTTGCAGATGACGTGAAGTTGATGAGAAGAATACACTCGATCGAAGACCAGGCAGAACTACAAAGGGATCTGGACAGGCTGCAGACCTGGTCCAGCAATTGGCTCCTGGAGTTCAATCCCACCAAGTGCAAAGTCATGAAGATTGGGGAAGGGCAAAGAAGACCGCAGACGGAGTACAGTCTAGGGGGCCAGAGACTACAAACCTCACTCAAGGAAAAAGATCTTGGGGTGAGTATAACACCAGGCACATCTCCTGAAGCGCACATCAACCAAATAACTGCTGCAGCATATGGGCGCCTAGCAAACCTCAGAACAGCATTCCGACATCTTAATAAGGAATCATTCAGGACCCTGTACACCGTGTACGTTAGGCCCATATTGGAGTATGCGGCACCAGTTTGGAACCCACACCTAGCCAAGCACGTAAAGAAACTAGAGAAAGTGCAAAGGTTTGCAACAAGACTAGTCCCAGAGCTAAGAGGTATGTCCTACGAGGAGAGGTTAAGGGAAATCAACCTGACGACGCTGGAGGACAGGAGAGATAGGGGGGACATGATAACGACATACAAAATACTGAGAGGAATTGACAAGGTGGACAAAGACAGGATGTTCCAGAGATTGGACACAGTAACAAGGGGACACAGTTGGAAGCTGAAGACACAGATGAATCACAGGGATGTTAGGAAGTATTTCTTCAGCCACAGAGTAGTCAGTAAGTGGAATAGTTTGGGAAGTGATGTAGTGGAGGCAGGATCCATACATAGCTTTAAGCAGAAGTATGATAAAGCTCACGGCTCAGGGAGAGTGACCTAGTAGCGATCAGTGAAGAGGCGGGGCCAGGAGCTCGGACTCGACCCCCGCAACCTCAACTAGGTGAGTACAACTAGGTGAGTACACACACACACACACACATATATATATATATATATATATATATATATATATATATATATATATATATATATATATATATATATATATATATATTTATATGTGTGTGTGTGTGTGTGTGTGTGTGTGTGTGTGTGTGTGCTTGTGTGTATGTGTGTGTGTGTGTGTGCTTGTGTGTATGTGTGTGTGTGTGTGTGTGTGTGCTTGTGTGTATGTGTGTGTGTGTGTGTGTGTGTGCTTGTGTGTATGTGTGTGTGTGTGTGTGTGTGTGTGTGTGTGTGTGCTTGTGTGTATGTGTGTGTGTGTGTGTCATTCAGAATCTGTGTGATAGGGGATAATTCAGTTTCTTTATATCCTTCTTCCCTTCCATCTACTTTTCCCCTTTCTCTTCACTCTCCCCTCTTCCCTTCCTCCTCCTCTGCCCCATTCTCCTCTTTCCCTCCCCCAGTACAGCAAGAGGGAAGGGACGTGAACACCTCAACAAGGCTTCTCTTAGTGTGACAAATCGCCTGTTTGAATATTATCAAGATGGAGGTGGGGAGGAGTGTGATGGAACCTGTCTCCCCTTCCCACCGAGGGAGAGGGAGGGGATGTAGGGTTCCCCTTCCCTCCTGGGGAAGGAGATTTCCCCCTCCTCCTTCCTTCCCTCTCTCTCTGGGACGGTGAGAATGTAGGATGATAATTTGTGTTTACACAGTGCTGGTCCCCCGAGGCGCGGCTCTGTCACCTCAAAGTGCCGACACTGTGCCTGTTCTTGCCCCTCCTGTTGGTACCCTTGACCCTATGCCCCTGCTGTTGATGCCCTTCAAGGATATCAACAGGAGATGGTATCAATGCCCCTCCTGTAGATTACCTAAAGTGTGTTATACATCGACTTAGGCTTCAAACTGTGTTTGTCTACGCTCATGTTAGGTTAGATTAGGTTAGGTTAGGTTAGGTTAAGTTATGTTATGTTAGATTGGGTCTACCTGGAGTCTACCTGGAGGGCATTCCGGGGATCAACGCCCCCGCGGCCCGGTCCACGACCAGGCCTCCCGGTGGATCAGGGCCTAATCAACGAGGCTGTTACTGCTGGCCGCACGCAATCCAACATACGAACCACAGCCCGGCTGATCCGGCACCGTCTTTAGGTATCTGTCCAGCTCCCTCTTTAGACAACCAGGGGTTACCTGGAGGTTACCTGGAGGTTACCTGGAGGTCATTCCGGGGATCAACGCCCCAGCGGCCCGGTCCATGACCAGGCCTCCCGGTGGATCAGGGCCTGATCAACCAGGCTGTTACTGCTGGCCGCACACAGTCCAACGTACAAGCCACAGCCTGGCTGATCAGGCACTGACTTTAGGTATCTGTCCAGCTCTCTCTTGAAGACAGCCAGGGGCCTTTTGGCAATTCCCCTAATGCTTGATGGGAGGCTGTTGAACAGTCTTGGTCCCCGGACAGTTATGGTGTTTTCCATTAGTGTACCAATGACTTTTAATTGGGGGCATTTTGCATCGCCTGCCCAGTCTTTTACTTTTATAGGGAGCGATTTCTGTGTGCAGATTTGGGACCATTCCTTCCAGGATTTTCCAAGTGTAGATTATGATATATCTCTCCCTCCTGCGTTCCAACGAGTACAAGCCAAGTGCTTCCAAGCGTTCCCAGTAGTTAAGGTGCTTGACAGAACTTATACGTGCAGTAAAGGATCCCGTAATGCCCCTTATTGCTGGTGGGAGGCTGTTGAACAGTCTTGGGCCCCGGATACTTATTGCGTTTTCTCTTAGTATACCAGTGACGCACCTACTTTTCACTGGGGGTATGTTGCATCGCCTGCCAAGTCTTTTGCTTTCGTATGGAGTGATTGCTGTGTGCATATTAGGGACCAGTCCCTCCAGAATCTTCCAGGCGTAGATTATGATATATCTCTCTCGCCTGCGCTCCAGTGAGTACAAGTCAAGTGCTTCTAGGCGCTCCCAGTAGTTAAGGTGTTTGATGGAACTTATACGTGCAGTAAAGGTTCTCTGTACATTCTCAAGCTCTGCAATTTCACCTGCCTTGAATGGGGATGTTAATGTACAGCAGCATACCAGCCTAGAGAGAATAAGTGATTTAAAAAGGATCATCATTGGCTTAGCATCTCTTGCCTTGAATGTTACTCACGAAATCGTAATCACACGATTGCAAACAAACCATACCCCGGCCGGGATTGAACCCGCGGTCAGAGAGTCTCAAAACTCCAGCCCGTCGCGTTAGCCACTAGACCAGCTAGCCACAATAAGATTCGTCCAACTAGGTATATTTCTACACCATAGGAAGGTTAGCACAGGCACCACTGTGACCACAAATGCAAGTTTGGACGAATCTTATTGTGGCTAGCTGGTCTAGTGGCTAACGCGACGGGCTGGAGTTTTGAGACTCTCTGACCGCGGGTTCAATCCCGGCCGGGTTATGGTTTCTTGAATGTTCTCATTATCCATCCTATCAGTTTCCTAGCAGATGTGATAGTGGCATTGTTGTGATCCTTGAAGGTGAGGTCTTCGGACATTACCACACCCAGGTCCTTCACATTACTTTTCCGCTCTATTGTGTGATTGGAGTTTGTAGTATACTCAGTCCTAGTTATTATTTCCTCCAGTTTTCCATAACGGAGTAATTGGAATTTGTCTTCACTGAACATTATATTGTTCTCTGTTGCCCATTGGAAAACTTGGTTTATATCTTCTTGGAGCTTTGCCGTGTCCTCAATGGATGACACTCTCATGCAGATCCTAGTATCGTCTGCAAAAGATGATACAGTGCTGTGGTTTACATCTCTGTCTATGTCTGATATGAGAATAAGGAATAGGATAGGTGCGAGTACTGTGCCTTGTGGGACAGAGCTCTTCACTATAGCAGCATCTGATTTAACTCTGTTTACCACTACTCTTTGTGTGTGATTGGTTAGAAAGTTGAATATCCATCTGCCGACTTTGCCGGTTATCCCTTTAGCACGCATTTTGTGTGCTATTACACCATGGTCGCACTTGTCAAAGGCTTTTGTAAAGTCTGTGTATACTACATCCGCATTCTGTTTGGTTTCCAGTGCATCTAGGACCATATCATAGTGGTCAAGCAGTTGCGAAAGGCAGGGTTAAGTTAGATTAGATTAGGTTACATTATGTTAGGTCAGGTTAGGTTTGATTAGGTCAGGTTAGATGAAGTTAGGTTAGATTAGGTTAGTTTGGTTAGGTAAGGCTAGATTAGGTTAGGTTATGTCAGGTTAGGGTTTAGAGATCCGCATAAATATAAAGAGACCGTTTTGCCTATAGTGACATTCTAACCTTTACCTGGGCTCACTTCCGAGGGTCAGCGCCCCCGCGGCCCGGTCCCGGACCAAACCTCCCGGTTGCTGGCCTGATCCATCAAGCTATTAGTGCCCGTCTCCCGGAGTCCAACGTATGCACCACAACCCGGCTGATCAGGAACTGTTTTTGAGGAATCTGAGAGTTCCATCTTGAAGACAACTAGATGTATGGTGGCGAAACATCTGCAGACGATAAGTCTGTGAATAAAGATACGCAAATAGGTGAGCGATATGTGCGAAAGTTGGGTATCTTCATTGTCGAGAGGTTTCGCTTATACAGTAGTCTTCCTCAGTCAGATATAGAGGAGGTAGCAGAAGCAGTAGAGAGGTTGAGATTAGGTGGTCAGTCCCTCAGCTATATTGTTTGGAATAATGCGTAGATGTTGCTGATGTAGTGAGGGGGGAGTATTAGTGGTAGTGGTGGTGGTTGTGGTAGTAGTGGTGGTTATGGTGGTGGTGGTAATAGTGGTAGTAGTGGTGGTGGTTATGGTGGTGGTGGTAATAGTGGTGGTAGTGGTGGTGGTTATGGTGGTGGTGGTTGTGGTAGTAGTGGTGATGGTTATGGTGGTGGTGGTTGTGGTAGTAGTGGTGATGGTTATGGTGGTGGTGGTTGTGGTAGTAGTGGTGATGGTTATGGTGGTGGTGGTTGTGGTAGTAGTGGTGATGGTTATGGTGGTGGTGGTTGTGGTAGTAGTGGTGATGGTTATGGTGGTGGTGGTTGTGGTAGTAGTGGTGATGGTTATGGTGGTGGTGGTTGTGGTAGTAGTGGTGATGGTTATGGTGGTGGTGGTTGTGGTAGTAGTGGTGATGGTTATGGTGGTTACCTGGAGGTTACCTGGAGGTTATTCCGGGGATCAACGCCCCCGCGGCCCGGTCCATGACCAGGCCTCCCGATGGATCAGGGCCTGATCAACTAGGCTGTTACTGCTGGCCGCACGCAGTCCGACGTACGATCCACAGCCCGGCTGATCCGGCACTGACTTTAGGTATCTGTCCAGCTCTCTCTTGAAGGCAGCCAGGGGTTTATTGGCAATTCCCCTAATGCTTGATGGGAGGCTGTTGAACAGTTTTGGGCCCCGGACACTTATGGTGTTTTCTCTTAGTGTACCAATGGCGCCCCTACTTTTTATTGGCGGCATTTTGCATCGCCTGCCCAGTCTTTTACTTTCGTAGGGAGTGATTTCTGTGTGCAGATTTGGGACCATTCCTTCCAAGATTTTCCAAGTGTAGATTATGATATATCTCTCCCTCCTGCGTTCCAACGAGTACAAGTCAAGTGCTTCCAAGCGTTCCCAGTAGTTAAGGTGCTTGACAGAACTTATACGTGCAGTAAAGGATCTCTGTACACTCTCTAGATCTGCGATTTCACCTGCTTTGTATGGAGATGTTAATGTACAGCAGTATTCCAGCCTAGAGAGAACAAGTGATTTGAAAAGGATCATCATGGGCTTGGCATCTCTCGTTTTGAAAGTTCTCATTATCCATCCTATCATTTTCTTTGCACGTGCGATCGTGGCACTGTTGTGATCCTTGAAAGTGAGATCCTCAGACATTACTACTCCCAGGTCCCTTACATTATTTTTCCGCTCTATTGTATGGCCGGAGTCAGTAGTATACTCTGTTCTAGTTATTATCTCCTCCAGTTTTCCATAACGGAGTAGTTGGAATTTGTCCTCATTGAACATCATATTGTTTACCGTTGCCCACTGGAAAACTTTGTTTATATCTTCTTGGAGGTTAACCGCGTCCTCAGCAGATGACAGCCTCATGCAGATCCTAGTATCATCCGCAAAGGATGATACGGTGCTGTGGTGTATATCTCTGTTTATGTCTGATATGAGGATAAGGAATAAGATGGGGGCGAGTACTGTGCCTTGTGGAACAGAGCTCTTCACTATGGCAGCCTCCGATTTAACTCTGTTGACCACTACTCTTTGTGTTCGATTTGTTAGGAAGTTGAAGATCCATCTCCCCACTTTCCCTGTTATTCCTTTAGCACGTATTTTATGGGCTATTACGCCATGATCGCATTTGTCAAATGCTTTTGCAAAGTCTGTGTATATTACATCTGCATTCTGATTTTCTTCCAGTGCATCCAAGACCATGTCATAGTGATCCAGTAGTTGTGAGAGGCAGGAGCGACCTGCCCTGAACCCATGTTGCCCTGGATTGTGCAGATTTTGGGAATCCAGGTGATTTGCAATCCTGCTTCTTAGCATTCTTTCAAAGATTTTTATGATGTGGGACGTCAGAGCTATTGGTCTATAGTTCTTAGCTAATGCTTTGCTGCCACCTTTATGGAGCGGGGCTATATCCGTTGTTTTAAGTGACTGTGGAATTTCACCCATGTCCAAGCTCCTCCTCCATAGTGTACTTAGGGCACGCGAGAGGGGTTTCTTGCAGTTCTTAATGAAAACAGAGTTCCACGAGTCTGGGCCCGGGGCTGAGTGCATAGGCATGTTGTCAATGGCTTTTTCGAAATCTATCGGAGTTAGGGTAATGTCGGAAATCTGGCATACATTTATGGAGTTTTGAGTTTTGAGGCTCATTCATGAAGAAATCATTTGGGTTGTCGATCCTCAGACCGATTAGTGGTTCACTAAACACAGAGTCGTACTGGGATTTCAATATTTCACTCATTTCCTTGTTGTCGTCTGTGTAAGTCCCATCCTGTCTGAGTAAGGGCCCGATACTAGATGTGGTATTTGCCTTGTTTTTCGCATATGAAAAGAAATATTTTGAATTTCTTTCAATTTCACTAATAGCTTTAAGCTCCTCCTGCCTCTCCTGGTTCCTGTAATAGTCATTTAGCTTAAGTTCGATAGTTTCCACTTCCCTGGTCAGCGCCTCCTTTCGTGTATCAGATATTCTAGCACTCCTGAGGAGCTCAGTGACTCTTCGTCGTCTTCTGTAGAGGGAGCGTCTTTTTCTCTCCAGTTTACTCCTGCTCTTCTTCTTTCTTAGGGGAATATGCCTAGAACATGCTTCGGCTACCAGGAAGTTGATCCTTTCAAGGCACTGGTTTGGATCCATGTCATTTAAGACATCTTCCCAACATGTTTCGTTTAGGACATGGTTTACCTGGTCCCAGTTGATGTTCTTGTTGTTGAAATTGTATTTTGTGAAGACACCTTCACAGGTACATGCATTCTGCTGTTCAGGACCCCTATGCATGTACGTCTGGACTTCGATTAGATTGTGATCGAAATTAGTTGTTTTTGATATTCTTATGTCTCTTATCAGGTCCTCATTATTTGTGAAGATAAGGTCAAGTGTGTTTTCTAGTCTTGTTGGCTCCACTATCTGCTGGCTTAAGGTGTGTTTTTCGCAGAGACTTAGTAGCTCATGTGTGTGTGACCTTTCATCTGCGCTACCTCCGGGGATTGTTTCAGCTATAACATTATTTGCTACATTCTTCCATTTTGTATGCCTTAGGTTGAAATCACCAAGCAGTAAGATGTTTGGGGATGGAGCTGGAAGGTTTTCCAAACAGTAATCGATTTTCAGTAGCTGTTCCTTGAACTGTTGGGAGGTTGCATCTGGTGGCTTGTATACAACCACAATGACTAGGTTTTGGTTCTCGATCTTTATTGATAGAACTTCAACTACCTCATTTGTGGTGTTCAGCAACTCCGTGCAGATAAGGGACTCTTTGACATACAGGCCAACCCCCCCTTGTTGCCTGTTTTTTCTGTCGCATCTAAAAAGGTTGTAACCACTTATCCATATTTCACTGTCAAAGTGATCTTTTGTGTGAGTCTCTGTGAAGGCTGCAAACATTGCATTAGACTCCACTAGAAGTCCACTGATAAAAAGTATTTTGTTGTTGGTGGATGGCTTAAGGCCCTGTATATTAGCAAATATGAACGAGGTTGTATTCTGTGTTTGTTGGGGGGATTTTGTTATTGACATCAGTAGTGGTGGTGGTAATAGTGGTAGTAGTGGTGGTGGTTATGGTGGTGGTGGTAATAGTGGTAGTAGTGGTGGTGGTTATGGTGGTGGTTGTAATAGTGGTAGTAGTGGTGGTGGTGGTAGTGGTGGTGCTGATTATTGTGGTGGTGGTTCTGTCACAGTAAATAAAGGTGTCAGTCTCCGAGACAGTGGTGGTGGTAATAGTAGTAGTAGTAGTAGTACTAGTAGTAGTAGTAGTAGTGGTACTGGTGGTAGTAGTGTTACTAGTGATCCTTCCAGCAACACACTACAACAATTAGTACCCATGCCATCCTTCACTACCCAGGACTCCGAGGATCTCCTTAGCCTCCTCCTTCTCACGTCACTTGACCCCCTTTGACCCCCTCCCCTTTCCCCTTACCCATACCCACCTCACCCCTTGCCCTTAAAGCCATTATATACGTCATTACTCCTAATGGTCATACGTCACCACCAATCCAACCAATCAGCATCCCTACCACACGTCACAACCCATTTCCACCAATAAGAAAACATCCCTACCATACGTCACAACCTGCCTAAGCCAATCAGAACGTGTCTTAACCACAACACCAAAAAATTTACTCTGCGCAGATACCATGATTTATAGACCGTTCAGTCACTCTCAGCGTTTATGGGTCATCTGGGCCTCTAATGTGGGCGAAATTTGAGCTTTATGACTTCTGGATTTGTAGCTGCAAGTTGACTTAACTAGTTTTTAACCCTTAAATACAGTTATAGTCACTCTCTTCTCACAATATGCTGAGAATAGAGTTCCTGATGTAAAATAACCACAGGGGGAGTTAAATGATAGCTCGAGGCCTTTCGTGTCGCAAGCAATACATCATCAGGAGCTCGCAATGTTGCAGAAATGAGCAGTAAATCCAGGCAGATTCTTTCAGGGGAACGATTCCAGAATCTGGAGAGTGTCGTTTCCCTGAAGGAGCCTGTCTGAATTTCCTGCTCTATTTCTACAACGTTGCAAGCTCCTGGTGATGTGTTGATTGCAACACGAAAGGCCTGGAACCATCGATCAACTTCCTCTGTGGTTATTTTGGATCTTTAATCGTTCGTGATTATTGTATAGTTCCTAATGTATTCCTAAAGTCAATATCTGATCAGTCGGGCTATGGTTCGTACGTTGGACTACATGCGGCCAGCAGTAACAGCTTCCCTGATCAGGCCCTGATCCATCGGGAGGCCTGGTCAAGGACTGGGCCGCGGGGGCGTTGACCCCCGGAACAGCCTTCAAGTTATAATCCTGGTAGATTAGGTTCTTATAACGTTCTCTTCTCTTCCTCTCATATTCTCTCCTTTTCCCTCCTTCCCAATTTCTCCTCCTGCTCGCCTGCCCCTCTAGCGTCTTCCCAGGAAACACTTTCGTATTAGCGGAGCGAGATTTAACGCCACAAATGCGTAAACAGGAGATGGTGAAACTACGCCCGGTGTTATTTTTCACACAGATGTTTGTGGGTAATACCTCTCCTCTCTCTTGTACACCAGACCCTGGCACATGTGTAGGGTCGTCACCACCACCTGGCCAGTCCCCACCACAAGATGACCAGTCCACCCCACCACAAGGTGACCAGTCCTCCCACCACAACCCCACCACAACTTGACCAACACCACCACTGTGGGGGGAAGAGGAGGGATCCGAGAGATTGTTGTGGTGAGGACAGGTGGAGAGAGGAGAGATTTTTCTGTCTACCAGTGTCTGTTTTCCTGGCACACGCATTCTGTTTCTCTCTCTCTCTCTTTACACAGGGTTTTATTTACAAGCCAAGAGCTGTTACCTACAATAGCTCATTTGAAAGCCTTTTTTTTATGAGATATACAAGCAGGGAGCAGGTTGAAGTTGGAGCCATCTGTGGGCAAGTGATTTCGTTTAGTCAACTGACTTTATTTTCTCTCTCTCTCTCTCTCTCTCTCTCTCTCTCTCTCTCTCTCTCTCTCTCTCTCTCTCTCTCTCTCTCTCTCTCTCTCTCTCTCTCTCTCTCTCTCTCTCTCTCTCCATATTTATAACACACACACACACACACACACACACATCTCATTACTGTGCAAGTCTAATTAGCTCGTCTACCCTGGCCGTGCCGGCTATAAGAAAGGTTCTCTTGGATAATGAGGGCACAGACGGGCCTTCCCTCTCTGAACCTCGACAGGATTTGTTCACCAACCTGTGAGGATCTCCTTGTCTCAGGAAATCCTACACTATACCACGTGTAAGGATACCCTTGTCTCCAGAAATTCTACACTGCATAAACTATAAGGATCTGACTGTCTTCAAGACACTTAGTGTACATCCTGTTAAGTTCGTCCAGGCTTCAAGAAATCCTTAGATAATAATGTGTAAGGATCTTACAAAATCCTCAGCAATTAAACTTGTCCACGTCTTAAAAAATCCTAAGCCATGGGAGTTTTTAAGATACGTAAAAAATATATGAGAAAGTTAATATGGAGTTTAAATGTCTCTGGAATGCAGTTAGAAGTTTGTGAAGATCTATAACTGTGTTAACATGAACGTAGATAAGCACATTTAGGGAGCAACTTGTGATGTTAATAGACTGACTTTTGTTGATAAATGGTTCAAGGAACCGACAAGTTGATAAATTAGACACTTATGCAATACTTGCGTATCCTTAGTGCAGAAACGTATCGCCACGTAGTGGCTTCATCAGTCCATACAAAGATATAAGAACATGAGAAAGAAGGAACACTGCAGCAGTCCTAATGGCCCATGCGAGGCAGGTCCAAGTCTCCAACCGGCTTTAGCCAATGCCCTAACTTAGTTAGGTCAGGTCACATTCATTTAATTAAGGAAGGAAGATATAAAAATACTATCCAGATCTTCGCTATGCTTCTTCTTCTTCTTCTTCTTCTTCTTCTTCTTCTTCAGATGAAGACACTGTGTGGCGAAACGTTTTCTCATTAAAGATACCCAGGTGTTGCACATGTGTCTAATTTATTAGACTGACTGATGTTGTAGTGGCCAGGCTTAGGCTTGGTTACAAGTACTTCTGACAGTTTAACAGACAGATGAACAAACTAAATGCACAGTGTCTTCAACACTATGTGTTTAACAAACCACGGTACGGGTGGGGATCGAACTATTGGCGTGTGAGTCGTAAAACTCCTGGCCATTACGTAAGGCACCGGGCCAAGTGTCTATGGACTATTGCCTTTTGTAAAATAGTAACCAATACTTCAAAAGCAAATGATCGTGAGTTCCCAGTAACGAATTTTAGCTAAAGATTTGCAATATACGATAACCCACCCATCTCTCTCTCTCTCTCTCTCTCTCTCTCTCTCTCTCTCTCTCTCTCTCTCTCTCTCTCTCTCTCTCTCTCTCTCACTCACTCTCATTAAAAGTTTTAAGTGAGTGAAAATCATCTTCAGTGGATTTATCTGATTGAATGTTTACCAAACTAGTCATAAAACGAGTCTATGCGAAATTTTGAGAGGCTCGGTGGCTAGCCTTCATATGTTTTTGTAAGTGGAATTTTTGAAAAAGAGAGTAAAAAAAATACATGCTCGACTTTGAAACGATTTCCATATATCAAGAAAATTAATTTTCTTGAAAATTAAACCCGAAAACTGAAAGATAAACAGCAAAAAAGCGCTACAAGTAAACGACAAGTGTTGTGAACTCAGAAAAAAAGAGTCTAATGGAAATTCTCGTAAGGCTCGGTGGCTAGTTTGGGCTAAATGTTATTGTTAACAAAGCTAGGAAAAGGAAATGTAATAATGTTAAATTAACATCTAGATATGAGAGAACGAATTAGAGTGAACGTAAAACCAGAAAAAATGGAGGTTAAATGAAAAACAGAAGAGAAGGAGGAGGTGTAAAACACATGTTGAGGGGAGTCAAAAACGAGTCTACCAGAAATTCTTGAGAGGCTCGCAGGCTAGCTGGGTCTGGGTGTCGTCTCCTGGAAAGCGTGAAACACACACTGACATTCTGACCGCCCACCCACACACCCACCCACCCATACACCCACCCACACACCCAACACACACCCACCCACACACCCACCCACCCAACCACCCACCCACACACTGGAAAGTGTGAAACATACTGGCACCCTCAAACTCACCACCTCATCCACCAACCCACCCCTCAAACTTTCCTTTCACCCACCCGCAGGAATTCGGGTTGGTGATAGATCTACCTGCATTCCTAAGAACTTAGGAAAGAAGAAGTACAGCAGAAGGCCTACTGGTCCATTCTAGCCAAGTTCAAGTCATCTACTGGCCCATGCTAGGCAGGTCCAAGTCATCTACTGGCCCAAGCCAGTAAGGTTCAACTCACGCCCACAAACACCCACTCATATATGTGTGTCTAACCTATTTTTAGCTTCATTATTTACTGCTATCGTAATAATATTAATAATATATATATATATATATATATATATATATATATATATATATATATATATATATATATATATATATATATATATATATATATATGGTCAGATGCTATCTCTGCCCTCCACACCTGCCATCCCTGCCCTCCACACCTGCCATCCCTGCCCTCCACACCTGCCATCCCTGCCCTCCACACCTGCCATCCCTGCCCTCTACACCTGCCATCCCTGCCCTCCACACCTAATTATATTCATAAGAAAGCGCTAAAACCCTACAGTTTTAGCGCTGTGTGTAGAGCTTTATTAAGTTATGTTTCACTCTGTGTAGAGCTTTATTAAGTTATGTTTCACTCTGTGTAGAGCTTTATCAAGTTATGTCTCACTCTGTGTAGAGCTTTATCAAGTTATGTTTCACTTTGTGTAGAGCTTTATCAAGTTATGTCTCACTCTGTGTAGAGCTTTATCAAATTATGTCTCACTCTGTGTAGAGCTTTATCAAGTTATGTCTCACTCTGTGTAGAGCTTTATCAAGTTATGTCTCACTCTGTGTAGAGCTTTATCATGTTATGTCTCACTCTGTGTAGAGCTTTATCAAGTTATGTCTCACACTGTGTAGAGCTTTATCATGTAATGTTTCACTCTGTGTAGAGCTTTATCAAGTTATGTCTCACTCTGTGTAGAGCTTTATTAGGTTATGTATCACTCTGTGTAGAGCTTTATTAAGTTATGTATCACTCTGTGTAGAGCTTTATCAAGTTATGTCTCACTCTGTGTAGAGCTTTATTAAGTTATGTCTCACTCTGTGTAGAGCTTTATTAAGTTATGTCTCACTCTGTGTAGAGCTTTATCAAGTTATATCTCACTCTGTGTAGATCTTTATTAAGTTATGTCTCACTCTGTGTAGAGCTTTATCAAGTTATGTCTCACTCTGTGTAGAGCTTTATTAAGTTATGTCTCACTCTGTGTAGAGCTTTATCAAGTTATATCTCACTCTGTGTAGATCTTTATTAAGTTATGTCTCACTCTGTGTAGAGCTTTATCAAGTTATGTCTCACTCTGTGTAGAGCTTTATCAAGTTATGTCTCACTCTGTGTAGAGCTTTATCAAGTTATGTTTCACTCTGTGTAGAGCTTTATCAAGTTATGTCTCACTCTGTGTAGAGCTTTATTAGGTTATGTCTCACTCTGTGTAGAGCTTTATCAAATTATGTCTCACTCTGTGTAGATCTTTATTAAGTTATGTCTCACTCTGTGTAGAGCTTTATCAAGTTATGTCTCACTCTGTGTAGAGCTTTATCAAGTTATGTCTCACTCTGTGTAGAGCTTTATCAAGTTATGTTTCACTCTGTGTAGAGCTTTATCAAGTTATGTCTCACTCTGTGTAGAGCTTTATCAAATTATGTCTCACTCTGTGTAGAGCTTTATCAAGTTATGTCTCACTCTGTGTAGAGCTTTATCAAGTTATGTTTCACTCTGTGTAGAGCTTTATCAAGTTATGTCTCACTCTGTGTAGAGCTTCATCAAATTATGTCTCACTCTGTGTAGAGCTTTATCAAATTATGTCTCACTCTGTGTAGAGCTTTATCAAGTTATGTCTCACTCTGTGTAGAGCTTTATCAAATTATGTCTCACTCTGTGTAGAGCTTTATCAAGTTATGTCTCACTCTGTGTAGAGCTTTATTAAGTTATGTCTCACTCTGTGTAGAGTTTTATTAAGTTATGTCTCACTCTGTGTAGAGCTTTATTAAGTTATGTCTCACTCTGGGTAGAGCTTTATCAAGTTATGTCTCACTCTGTGTAGAGCTTTATTAAGTTATGTCTCACTCTGTGCAGAGCTTTATTAAGTTATGTCTCACTCTGTGTAGAGCTTTATCAAGTTATGTCTCACTCTGGGTAGAGCTTTATCAAGTTATGTTTCACTTTGTGTAGAGCTTTATTAAGTTATGTCTCACTCTGTGTACAGCTTTATTAAGTTATGTCTCACTCTGTGTAGAGCTTTATCATGTTATGTCTCACTCTGTGTAGAGCTTTATTAAGTTATGTCTCACTCTGTGTAGAGCTTTATCAAGTTATGTCTCACTCTGTGTAGAGCTTTTTTAAGTTATGTCTCACTCTGTGTAGAGCTTTATCAAGTTATGTTTCACTCTGTGTAGAGCTTTATCAAGTTATGTTTCACTCTGTGTAGAGCTTTATCAAGTTATGTTTCACGCTGTGCAGAGCTTTATCAAGTTATGTTTCACTCTGTGTAGAGCTTTATCAAGCTATGTTTCACTCTGTGTAGAGCTTTATTAAGTTATATCTCACTGTGTAGAGCTTTATCAAGTTATGTCTCACTCTGTGTAGAGCTTTATTAAGTTATGTCTCACTCTGTGTAGAGCTTTATCCAGTTATGTCTCACTCTGGGTAGAGCTTTATCAAGTTATGTTTCAATTTGTGTAGAGCTTTATTAAGTTATGTCTCACTCTGTGTAGAGCTTTATCAAGTTATGTCTCACTCTGTGTAGAGCTTTATCAAGTTATGTTTCACTCTGTGTAGAGCTTTATCAAGTTATGTCTCACTCTGTGTAGAGGTTTATTAAGTTATGTCTCACTCTGTGTAGAGCTTTATCAAGTTATGTCTCACTCTGTGTAGAGCTTTATCAAGTTATGTCTCACTCTGTGTAGAGCTTTATCAAGTTATGTCTCACTCTGTGTAGAGCTTTATCAAGTCTCCTTGTGTGTGCTCTACCAACATTCATTATTTTATCCTGTCAAAGCCTGGGTTTTGTACACAATATAAAAAATATATAGCGAGGCTTGATGCATCAGTCTGACGCACGTCAGTCTGACGTACGTCTGTCACTGCATCAGATTTAGGCCATCAATTGTCAAATCTTTTCTTTCAATTTCTGTAACAAAATGGAATTGAAACCAAACTATAATTGTGGATTCTGTACAACTTTGTATATTAATGCTCACCTCCCTTGTACACACTGAGAGATATACATCTGTTGGATGTATACTGAGAGATATACATCTGTTGGATGTATACTGAGAGATAAATTAGACACAAGTGAAACTCTTGGGTATCTTTATTGAGGAAACGTTTCGCCACACAGTCGCTTCATCAGTCCATACGTAGGGGAAACTTGAAGAACAGGAGGAGAATTAGGTAATCAGTCCCTCAACCTTGAGGGATGGACTGATTGATGGACTGAACACATCGACTCAAGGTTGAGGGACTGATTACCTCATTCTCCTCCTGTTCTTCAAGTTTCTCCTACGTATGGAGTGATGAAGCCACTGTGTGGCGAAACGTTTCCTCAATAAAGATACCCAAGAGTTGCACTTGTGTCTAATTTATCAACATGTCGGTTCTCTGAACCATTCATCTACAAATACTGAGAGATATACATCTGTCTTATATACACGGAGATATATACACCTTTTTTTGTATATATATCATGTCAATGATTATTAAAATAGGTGAGTCACACACTTCGCGGCGCTTGTCCTTCGCTGCGCGAGTCAGTCCCTTCGTAGCGCCAGTCAGTCCCTTCGTAGCTAGAGTCAGTCCCTTCGCTGCGCGAGTCAGTCCCTTCGTAGCGCGAGTCAGTCCCTTCGTAGCGCGAGTCAGTCCCTTCGTAGCTAGAGTCAGTCCCTTCGCTGCGCGAGTCAGTCCCTTCGTAGCGCGAGTCAGTCCCTTCGTAGCGCGAGTCAGTCCCTTCGTAGCGCGAGTCAGTCCCTTCGTAGCTAGAGTCAGTCCCTTCGCTGCGCGAGTCAGTCCCTTCGTAGCTAGAGTCAGTCCCTTCGCTGCGCGAGTCAGTCCCTTCGTAGCGCGAGTCAGTCCCTTCGTAGCTAGAGTCAGTCCCTTCGCTGCGCGAGTCAGTCCCTTCGTAGCGCGAGTCAGTCCCTTCGTAGCGCGAGTCAGTCCCTTCGTAGCTAGAGTCAGTCCCTTCGCTGCGCGAGTCAGTCCCTTCGTAGCTAGAGTCAGTCCCTTCGCTGCGCGAGTCAGTCCCTTCGTAGCGCGAGTCAGTCCCTTCGTAGCGCGAGTCAGTCCCTTCGTAGCTAGAGTCAGTCCCTTCGCTGCGCGAGTCAGTCCCTTCATAGCGCGAGTCAGTCCCTTCGTAGCTCGAGTCAGTCGTGTCGTCAACCAGTCTCGGTCCGCAAGTCAATCGCCTGGATGCTACTCGGTAATTAAGCCTCGGCGTTAGTCGGGAACTGCTTGAGCATCTCGCGGCGTGAATAAGTCATCTCGCGGCTCCAGCGAGTTGCCGCGGAGCAGTCAATCAATCTGTCACTTGACGGTGCGAGACAGCAGTCACCAGCCTCCTGACAGCTCCTGTTTTTTTCAAACACACACACACACACACACACACACACACACACACACACACACACACACACACACACACACACACCTCTGCTTTAACACGTTCATAAATAACACTGAACGAAGGTTGAATATGTTGACGTGTGAAGAACGTTCAGGGTTTAGGAGGAAGGCTGAGGAAGAGGAGAACAAGGAGAACGAGGAGGAAGAGGAGGGGGGGAAGAGAAGGAAGACAGAAAAGAGGAGGAAAACAATTCTCTTTTACATATTTCTGCCTACGGTGTGGCTAGTTTCATGTGCATTTCTCAGAAATCATCCTTTGGATAGAACCCAAACTTTAAATGCCACACAAGATCATTAAAATCAGGAAAGAATTGACATTATTAATCTAATGTGTTTAATCGAAAGCATCTTATACATATATATATATATATATATATATATATATATATATATATATATATATATATATATATATATATATATATATATATATATATATATATATAAAGTATATATGGGAGTGTTTGTAGAGTGAACGGAACTGAGGGGAAATATGATCTTATGTTTTCGTCAGTGAGGGAAGTAACCAGCCAAGGTGGTCAGGAGGGATGACAGATCTCTCTCTCTCTCTCTCTCTCTCTCTCTCTCTCTCTCTCTCTCTCTCTCTCTCTCTCTCTCTCTCTCTCTCTCTTTTTACACAGGGTTTGACAAGGTTAAGGATCCCTAGCTTTATTGACAGCTATATTGCAGGTTAAGGATTCCTAACTTTATTGGCAAGCTAAGAGCTGTTACCTACATCAGCTCATTTGAAAGCATTTTTATTGTTAATATCATTTGAGTGTGTAAGCTTGGATTTTCTATTATTTTTTTTCGAATAGCTCAAGAACTGGAAGTCAGAAATTTGCAGATAGATAGATAGATAGATAGATAGATAGATAGATAGATAGAGAGAGAGAGAGAGAGAGAGAGAGAGAGAGAGAGAGAGAGAGAGAGAGAGAGAAGTGAATTTGGTCCCGTGAGAACAGTTTAGCCACTACAATTCCTGGGTTCACCTGACTAAAAGAAACAACCACAACAACCACCACACAACCACAATTACAACACCTCCCTACCACAACTTCATGACCTTGCTGCCACAATTTAATTTCCTCCCTACCACACCCTCCATGCTAGCTACACACCCTACTTTCACACCACACCTTCCTTTCACACCTCTATACCTAATTCTTACCCTCTCTATATACTCACCTCTGTATCCTCTCTCATTCCCCTCCCCACTCCTCTCTCACTCATTCCCCTCTCCACTCCCCTCTCCCTTATTCCCCTCTTCACTCTCTCACTCATTCCCCTCTTCACTCCCCTCTTCACTCCTCTCTCATTCATTCCCCTCCTCACTCCTCTCTCACTCATTCCCCTCCTGGAGAGCGAAACGTTGCCACAATAAATGTCACATTAGTTGCACTTGTGTCCTTTTACTTTACGGAGAGAATTGTTGAGATTAGAAAGACCGGAAATGTAGGGAAGGCAGAGGATAGAAGAGTTCTCATGAGTAGAGAGTTTGGGAGAGAAGAAATTGCGTTTAGCACGTGAGAGGGCAGAGTCTATGAAATGGGAAGGGTAGCCAAGACGGGAGAACGAATTATGAAGAGTGGAAATTTCTGCTGGAAGGAACTGAGGATCACGGATGCGGAGGGCACGGAGAAAGAGGGAGATAAGAACACTGGTCTTCTGCTAAAACTGTCTTCCCTACTTCCCACTCGAACAGTCGCCGTCTAGTTGAATCCTCTCTAATACACAACTTTCCTTGTATGAACCTGAGTCCTGGCTTCGTCTCTGTAGATGCCTTCCTCTCCCACTACATTGCAAAATGCTCCAAACTTCAGAACACCCGTGACTTAACCTGAATCCTCATTTTTTCTTTTTTCTTTTTCTGTTTCTTCTTCTTCCTCTTCCCCTTTCCTCTTTCCTTTACTCCTCTGGGTTGTCTTTCTCTCTCATGTCTCGTGTTTCTGTTCCTTCTTCATTTATTTCACCACTTCCCTTTCACGCACCTCTGTGCGCTTGCTCTCCCTCTGTGGGCACCTAGCTCTCTTGCAGTGCTCCCCTTCCTTTGTATTTGACTAGCTCGTCCTTTTCCCACTTCTACCACTACCACTACTACTACCTCTTCTTCTTCTACTACTACTACAACTACTGATGAAATTAAGACATATGTGCGGCGTCTGGTTGCCTTTGTTGTGGACGTTTCGCCATCCAGTGGCTGGCTGGATGGCGAAACGTCTATGATGGGGATGCCCGGGTGTTGTGCATGTGTCTTAATTTCATCTTGTCTGTATTATATACAACTCTTGTACTACTACTACTACTACTACTACTACCACCACCTCTTCCTGCCTATATATAGCCGTCCTGCTCCACCTCTGTTAGTGTGACTTTGTCAATGGTCCAAGTCGGACCGAAACGTCGTCGTAAGCTTCTCTCTTTTATGTGCGGGTTATTTGTGTATCACTCCTCTCTCATTCCCCTCCCCACTCCTTTCTCACTCATTCCTCTCCCCACTCCTCTCTCACTCATTCCCCTCCCCACTCCTCTCTCATTCCCCTCCCCATTCCTCTCTCACTCATTCCCCTCTCCACTCCGGTTTCATTTATTCCCCCCTCACTCCTTTCTCACTCATTCCCCTCTCCACCCCTCTCTCACTCATTCCCCTCCCCACTCCTCTCTCACTCATTCCCCTCCCCACTCCTCTCTCATTCCCCTCCCCACTCCTCTCTCATTCCCCTCCCCACTCCTCTCTCACTCATTCCCCTCCCCACTCCTCTTTCATTCCCCTCCCCACTCCTCTCTCACTCATTCCCCTCTCCACTCCTCTCTCACTCATTCCCCTCCCCACTCTTCTCTCATTCCCCTCCCCATTCCTCTCTCACTCATTCCCATCCCCACTCCTCTTCCATTCCCCTCCCCACTCCTCTCTCATTCCCCTCCCCACTCCTCTCTCACTCATTCCCCTCCCCACTCCTCTCTCATTCTCCTCCCCATTCCTCTCTCACTCATTCCCATCCCCACTCCTCTCTCATTCCCATCCCCACTCCTCTCTCATTCCCCTCCCCACTCCTCTCTCATTCCCCTCCCCACTCCTCTCTTATTCCCCTCCTCACTCCTCTTTCACTCATTCCCCTCCCCATTCCTCTCTCACTCATTCCTCTCCCCACTCCTCTCTCACTCATTCCCTTCCCCACTCCTCTCTCATTCCCCTCCCCATTCCTCTCTCATTCCCCTCCCCATTCCTTTTTCATTCCCCTCCTCACTCCTCTCTCACTCATTCCCCTCCCCACTCCTCTCTCATTCCCCTCCCCACTCCTCTCTCATTCCCCTCCCCATTCCTCTCTCACTCATTCCCCTCCCCACTCCTCTCTCACTCATTCCTCTCCCCACTCCTCTCTCACTCATTCCCCTCCCCACTCCTCTCTCATTCCCCTCCCCATTCCTCTCTCATTCCCCTCCCCCATTCCTTTTTCATTCCCCTCCTCACTCCTCTCTCACTCATTCCCCTCCCCCACTCCTCTCTCATTCCCCTCCCCACTCCTCTCTCAGTCCCCTCCCCATTCCTCTCTCACTCATTCCCCTCCCCACTCCTCTCTCACTCATTCCCCTCCCCACTCCTCTCTCATTCCCCTCCCCACTCCTCTCTCATTCCCCTCCCCATTCCTCTTTCACTCATTCCCCTCCCCATTCCTTTTTCATTCCCCTCCTCACTCCTCTCTCACTCATTCCCCTCCCCACTCCTCTCTCATTCCCCTCCCCACTCCTCTCTCATTCCCCTCCCCATTCTTCTCTCACTCATTCCCCTCCCCACTCCTCTCTCACTCATTCCCCGCCCCACTCCTCTTTCATTCCCCTCCCCATTTCTCTCTCATTCCCCTCCCCACTCCTCTCTCACTCATTCCCCTCCCCACTCCTCTCTCACTCATTCCCCTCCCCACTCCTCTCTCACTCATTCCCCTCCCCACTCCTCTCTCACTCATTCCCCTCTCCACTCCTCTCTCTCTCATTCCCCTCCCCATTCCTCTCTCACTCATTCCCCTCCCCACTCCTCTCTCACTCATTCCCCTCCCCACTCCTCTCTCTCTCATTCCCCTCCCCACTCCTCTCTCACTCATTCCCCTCCCCACTCCTCTCTCTCTCATTCCCCTCCCCACTCCTCTCTCACTCATTCCCCTCCCCACTCCTCTCTTACTCATTCCCCTCCCCACTCCTCTCTCACTCATTCCCCTCCCCACTCCTCTCTCTCTCATTCCCCTCCCCACTCCTCTCTCACTCATTCCCCTCCCCACTCCTCTCTTTCTCATTCCCCTCCCCACTCCTCTCTCACTCATTCCCCTCCCCACTCCTCTTTCATTCCCCTCCCCACTCCTCTCTCACTCATTCCCCTCTCCACTCCTCTCTCACTCATTCCCTTCCCCACTCCTCTCTCAGTCCCCTCCCCATTCCTCTCTCATTCCCCTCCCCATTCCTTTTTCATTCCCCTCCTCACTCCTCTCTCACTCATTCCCCTCCCCACTCCTCTCTCATTCCCCTCCCCACTCCTCTCTCATTCCCCTCCCCATTCCTCTCTCACTCATTCCCCTCCCCACTCCTCTCTCACTCATTCCTCTCCCCACTCCTCTCTCACTCATTCCCCTCCCCACTCCTCTCTCATTCCCCTCCCCATTCCTCTCTCATTCCCCTCCCCATTCCTTTTTCATTCCCCTCCTCACTCCTCTCTCACTCATTCCCCTCCCCACTCCTCTCTCATTCCCCTCCCCACTCCTCTCTCATTCCCCTCCCCACTCCTCTCTCATTCCCCTCCCCATTCCTCTCTTTCTCATTCCCCTCCACACTCCTCTCTCACTCATTCCCCTCCCCACTCCTCTCTCATTCCCCTCCCCACTCCGCTCTCATTCCCCTCCCCATTCCTCTTTCACTCATTCCCCTCCCCATTCCTTTTTCATTCCCCTCCTCACTCCTCTCTCACTCATTCCCCTCCCCACTCCTCTCTCATTCCCCTCCCCACTCCTCTCTCATTCACGTCCCCCTTCCTCTCTCACTCATTCCCCTCCCCACTCCTCTCTCACTCATTCCCAGCCCCACTCCTCTTTCATTCCCCTCCCCATTTCTCTCTCATTCCCCTCCCCACTCCTCTCTCACTCATTCCCCTCCCCACTCCTCTCTCACTCATTCCCCTCCCCACTCCTCTCTCACTCATTCCCCCTCCCCACTCCTCTCTCTCTCATTCCCCTCCCCATTCCTCTCTCACTCATTCCCCTCCCTACTCCTCTCTCACTCATTCCCCTCCCCACTCCTCTCTCTCTCATTCCCCTCCCCACTCCTCTCTCACTCATTCCCCTCCCCACTCCTCTCTCTCTCATTCCCCTCCCCACTCCTCTCTCACTCATTCCCCTCCCCACTCCTCTCTGACTCCTTCCCCTCCCCACTCCTCTCTCACTCATTCCCCTCCCCACTCCTCTCTCTCTCATTCCCCTCCCCACTCCTCTCTCACTCATTCCCCTCCCCACTCCTCTCTTTCTCATTCCCCTCCCCACTCCTCTCTCACTCATTCCCCTCCCCACTCCTCTCTTACTCATTCCCCTCCCCACTCCTCTCTCTCTCATTCCCCTCCCCACTCCTCTCTCACTCATTCCCCTCCCCACTCCCTCTCTCTCTCATTCCCCTCCCCACTCCTCTCTCACTCATTCCCCTCCCCACTCCTCTCTCACTCATTCCCCTCCCCACTCCTCTCTCTCTCATTCCCCTCCCCCACTCCTCTCTCACTCATTCCCCTCCCCACTCCTCTCTTACTCATTCCCCTCCCCACTCCTCTCTCTCTCATTCCCCTCCCCACTCCTCTCTCACTCATTCCCCTCCCCACTCCTCTCTTACTCATTCCCCTCCCCACTCCTCTCTCTCTCATTCCCCTCCCCACTCCTCTCTCACTCATTCCCCTCCCCACTCCTCTCTCTCTCATTCCCCTCCCCACTCCTCACTCATTCCCCTCCCCACTCCTCTCTCACTCATTCCCCTCCCCACTCCTCTCTCACTCATTCCCCTCCCCACTCCTCTCTCTCTCATTCCCCTCCCCA
>NC_091364.1:3110840-3123340 GCF_038502225.1 Cherax quadricarinatus | reverse complement strand
ATCAACTCATTTTCATTTACATTCCTATTTATATGTTCAAGTCATCCAGTGACTATTTTTAGAGTTAAACCCATAGGAGATAATCAGGTTTGATCCGAGGAAGAGGAACGGAGCTTAAGCTCTTTGAATCAAGAGCCCTCGGGAGAATCAAGAGCCCTCGGGAGAATCAAGAGCCCTTGGTAGAATCAAGAGTCCTTGTCAGGTTTGTCAGGCCAGAAGTACTTGTAACGAAGCCTAAGTCTAGCTACTACGACATCAGTATTTACAGTGTTTACGAAATCGTAGTGACTGCATTGCTAACAAACCACACCACGGACGGGGTTAGAACCCGCGGTCAGAGTCGTGAAACTTCAGACAGACGGGTTAACCACTGAACCAGCTGGCTACAATAAAATTCATCCAGCTAGGTATATTTATACACCATCCTATACACTTGTTGTAACCAGCTGGCCCAGTGGCTAACGCGTCGGTTTGCAGTTTCACGTCTCTGACCGCGGGTTCTAACCCCACCCGTGATAGCATTTACTCACTTTCATTATTTACTTCTCTCCTAATAATATTCCTAATACTAAACACAGACGCACCAAAGTTATATTCCACATTGTCCTTCAGTGTTCTTAGACGAACTTACAGATTTAATAATAATGGAGTAATTCAATGTGTGATGGAATCCATGGCAATTATACATTAATTCCTTCGTCTCTGATCTGTGTGTATCTATATCTGGTTTTTGCATTAAGCAGATGTTGATAATTAAGCATATGTTGATAATTAAGCAGATGTTGATAATTAAGGCACATGTGCAACACTTACGCATCTTTATTTCGAAACGTTTCGCCTACGCAGTAGACTTCTTTAGTCGAGTACAGAAGAGTTATCGATACTCGACTAAAAATGGCTTGACAAAGTACCTGGAGAGCGAAACGTAGCCACAGTAAAAATGTTGTATTAGTGTCTTTTTATCTAAGAGTGATAATCATAGACAGCAACAGTCTAAGGGATCTATGAAATTTTGACTTTTAGTGTGAGATTACTTGGAAGGAGGGAATTGAGGGGGACGGAGGGAGGGGAAGGGGTAAAGCGTGCCCATCGGGTAGGAGGGGGGTCGCTCATTAGGGTGGTGTGGTGTGGGCGGAAGTGTGGGCGTGAGTGAAGCCAGGCGTGGGCGGCACAAGGCCGCCTCTGACACCACCCACAAGACTGTGAGTCTTGTACTGCAATGTTCTCCTTCCCTCCCTCCACGTCCTCCCTCCGTCCCTCCTTCCCTCTCTCCCTCCTTCCCTCCTTCCCTCTCTCCCTCCTTCCCTCCTTCCCTCTCTCCCTCCTTCCCTCCCTCCCTCCCTGCACGCCCTCACATCAGCCTCCCATCTTTTCAAACATGCTCGATCTTACATTCTTCACCTCATCTCACTGCCACCAGTACCTATATAGGTTCCAGGTCTTAGGTGCAACCAGGTACTAGGTGCTAGAAGGTTCTAGGTGTCACCAGGCCTTTGCTGCACCCCTACTTAAAGGAAGGAGGCTGCCAGGGGCAGCAGACGTTCCTGGGTGTTCCTGTGTACTCCTGAGTGCTCCTGGGTGTTCCTGGATGCTCCTGAATGTTTTTTTGTGTTGCTGGGTGCTCCTGTGTGCTCCTGTGTGCTCCTGGGTGCTCCTGGGTGCTCCTGGGTGCTCCTTGGCCCCGCTCTGTGCTGCCACAGGTCGGGTTGAGATGAAGAGATTGTGTACTGAGGCGGATATGTACGTGTGTGTGTGTGTGTGTGTGTGTGTGTGTGTGTGTGTGTGTGTGTGTGTGTGTGTGTAACAATGTAACTATCATATAGAATAGTGTAGCAACACACAGCAGGTGTTTCCACACCCTCCTTTCCCCCCCTCTCTCCCTCTCTCTCCCCGCCCTCTTCCCGCCCTCTCCTCCCTACAGGTTAATCAAGGTGGTTAACCCCACCTGTGGGAATCACATGCTCAATTTCCCCTCCTGTAACCACTTGTCAGGCACCTGCTGGGACCACCTGGGACCACCTGCGACCACCACCAGCTCCACCCACCTTGTAAGGTGTGGCGGGTGGGTGGGGGGTGGGGGGAGGGAATGGAGGGGGAGGGGTTTCATGTCCTGTATGACTGCCTGTGAGCGTATTATAGCTCGTCAGAGGAGGGGGGGGAGAGAGGAATGTACGAGGCCCTGCGGGTTTAGCGCTTAAATGGATTGTCAGGTGAGGAAGGTCGCGTCTCGTTCACTCTTGTGTTGTTGTTGTTGTTGTTGTTGTTGTTGTTGTTGTTTTTGTTGTTCTTGTTATTGTCGTTGTTTTTGGTTTGTCTTTGTTGTTTTGTTTCTTGTTTTAGCTGTTGTTTTTGTTTGTCGTTTCTGTTGTTTGTTTTGTCTTTTTTTGTTGTTGTTTTCGTCTTTGTTACTTTTGTTATTTGCTGTTTTTGTTTTTCGTTGTTTTTGCTTTTTGTTTGTTGTTTTTGTTGTTGATGATCGTAGTCTTGACGTAGCAAGGACCTGGCAGGATAAACACACACAAACAAGGGGCCAGGAGCTATGAATCGACCCCCACAATCACAATTAGGTGAATACACAGCTGTAATTAAATTTACAAGCAGATATTATCTCTACCATCACAAGACCGAGACTAAAATTATTAAAATTTTCTAAGCGTTGTAGAGAGGCAGTTTTTCCCACCTTCAATAATGTAATTCAATAATTTAATCTATATATATATATCGCTTATAGGTAGTAGGTTGGTAGACAGCAACCACCCAGGGAGGTACTACCGTCCTGCCAGGTGAGTGTAAAACGAGAACCTGTAATTGTTTTACATGATGGTAGGATTGCTGGTGTCCTTTTTTCTGTCTCATGAACTTGCAAGATTTCAGGTACGTCTTGCTACTTCTACTTACACTTAGGTCACACTACACATACATGTACAAGCACATATATACACACCCCTTTGGGTTTTCTTCTATTTTCTTTCTAGTTCTTATTCTTGTTTATTTCCTCTTATCTCCATGGGGAAGTGGAACAGAATTCTTCCTCCGTAAGCCATGCGTGTTGTAAGAGGCGACTAAAATGCCGGGAGCAAGGAGCTAGTAACCTCTTCTCCTGTATATATTACTAAATGTAAAAGGAGAAACTTTCGTTTTTTCTTTTGGGCCACCCCGCCTCGGTGGGATACGGCCGGTGTGTTGAAAGAAAGAAAGATATATATCGCTTAGAAAATCTTGATTAATATGGGAGAGGATGAGACTGCAGTGTAAACTCCCACTGTGGAGGAGACTCGGGTCACTTACATCCTGCCAGTACCTGTCCTGTACCTGCCCTGTACCTGTCCTGTACCTGTTCTGTACCTGTCCTGTACCTGCCCTATACCTGTCCTGTACCTGTTCTGTACCTGTCCTGTACCTGCTGCAGTGTATGATAACAAGTGAATACTAAATGGTTATAATTATGGTACAAACCTTGGTAATAAATACCGACAAGTTGGTTTAGAAAGACACGTAAGCAAACACTATAACATATTTATTAGAAAACGTTTCGGTCCTGGGACCTTGATCACTTCTAACATACAGAGGTAGAAAGACATTATATATATAGGCGGAGAGTGAGATGTGACGCACGTGACCTGAGGAATGTCATAAGAACATAAGAACTTCTATAGCAAGCGTCTACACTATCCCCTGTGGGTTCTGTCCCAGGAAATATGTAGGCGAGACAGGCAGAGATCTTCCAGTCCGCCTGAATGAGCATCGAAATGCCTCTAACAGAGACGATGTAAGGTACGCCTGTGTCCTCCACAGAGACTCCACGGGGCATTTGATGAACTGGAACGAGGCACAACTCGTTCTCACCGAACCAGACCTCAGACGCCGACGGTGCCTAGAAGCCTCACTAATCGCCGTCACCGACACTATAGAACGCAACACTGGAAACTACAAAATTTCAAAAACATTGGCATACATGATACTTAAGCAACACCAACCCAACAACACAGGAGTCACATGATTTCATCGTCTACCCGTCCTCATCATAGGCAGAGGTTGTTTTGATAAGGACCTGCCTCGCATGGGCCAGTAGGCCTTCTACAGTGTTCCTCCATTCTTATGTTCTTATGACATTCCTCAGGTCACGTGCGTCACACCTCACTCTCCGCCTATATATATAATGTCTTTCTACCTCTGTATGTTAGAAGTGATCAAGGTCCTAGGACCGAAACGTTTTCTAATAAATATGTTATAGTGTTTGCTTACGTGTCTTTCTAAACCGGTTATAATTATAACCATATTTTTTTAAAGGGGTGGAAAGGTAAGCTAGTGGAAGGCCTCGGTCAGATGACCAAAAGCTCCAACTGCGGGTCATCATATGACTCAGACTCGCGTCAGGAAAGAGTTGTCCAGTTTCCTGACGAACGTGACCTAACCTAAAGAACAAATCAGAAGCATCATGCAGCACCTACATGGGAGGGGATATATAGTATTCAGGTTTGAGGATGGTAGTAGCTCCAGTTCCTTGAATCAAGATGACTGGAACAACGACCTTAGGAGTGAGGTTAATTTTTTGAAATGTACCATTATTACGGCACAGCATGAGTGGTACTGTCCTCGTCCCTTAAAAAAAAAAATCGCCCCTCGGGGAAATATGTAAATCTAAAAAGAAACTAGGGATATTTACTTAGAATATTTGATGTCTTATTTTCATTGATAAGATATCCTGATATATCACATAGGTTATTGTACTGTCTATCTCTGTATTGCTTAATAATGGAACACTGAAGCATATAGTGTTGACCATAAGACTGGTCACATATTTTGCATTTAGTTTGATCATGTGTGTGTCTGTCAGACTGCCAGAAGTACCTGTAACCAAGTCTAGGCCTAGCTAGTCAGTTTGTGCAACTGCCAGAGGTATTTGCAATCAAGCCAAGCCTAGGCCTAGCTAGTCAGTTTGTGTCTGTTCAACTGCCAGAAGCATTTGCAACCAAGCCTAGGCCTGGCTACTACATCAATCAGTTTGTTTAGATTGCAAGTTGCTCCGTAAATGTGCCTATCTACGTTTATGTTGTCATGGCGGGATGTAGATATACTCAGCCTTCTGACTGTATTCTCATCACATTCAGATTCACTATTTAACTCTTCAATCATCAGTTAGTCGTAAACACGAAGGGCAGAGTCGACCTTTTTCATCAAATTACAATCTTTGACATTTTTTTCCAACCTTATTTCAAAATAAGTCAGTGTGAGATGTCATTCAGTCTGCTAAGTGTATTTGTAACAGCCGAGCCTAAGCCTGGTCATATTTTTCAGTCTGTTTATACTGCAGGATGCCAGGATGCTCTGTAAATGTGCTTATCTCCGTTCAGTCTTGCACGCAAAAACACTACCAAGCCCAAAGAGCGTATATGCCGTGTTTACTGGGTTCTCTCGTTGTTTGTGTACTCAGGGAAGGTCCTACTACAAAGTTTTCGTTTTAAAACCAGGCGCTGAGGCGATAATTTCAACGTTTATTTGTTGCGTGTAGTCATGGCTAAGGACGGAGCAACATTTTTCGACGGGTCGGCCGCCGCCTCCGGATCTGAAAATTACGAGCTTGTTACTTCACAGGAGTCCAGTCACGACTTCTCTGCTCTGCTACGCATTCCATGGGACCGTCGAAGGGACGTGCGCTCGCAGATGGCTGTGACCTCAGATAACCCGGTCGCTGGGACGCCAAGGATGCTGGGATAGGAAAGGGTGTGTGTGTGTGTGTGTGCTGGGGGCTAGGAGGGAACACGAAGCAGACGCCGCAGTCAAAACAGCGAGTCCAGAAGCGGGCGGCACCAATGTTTGTGTTGTGGAGATTTAGGTGGGCAGATGGCAGGCCTCCCGTCTTCCGCCCGCCCTCCCCGCCCACCCTCCGCCTCTCATTATCACCTTACGCCCGTCTCCGTCCGCCCTCCGCCCCCCTCATTATCACCTCACGACCGCCTCTGCCAATATTTGTCTGGCGAAACTTCTGCCGGGAGAGAGAGACGGAGAATATTTCCCATCTGTCGACGAACTTCTTATTTATCAACCTAAATACTCCTCCCCAGTGGGAAATATAGACGGGTGGTAATATTTCACAGCCACTGAGGCGTATTCCCCTTTCCCAATATATCATAGACAGGGAGAAAGATAATATGTAAGGGCAGGAAAAAAAACATACGTGAGTAGACACATTGAAAAGAGATTTGGAAAAAACTGTGTGGTCCATATTTTGGCTTGTACGTTTTGCCGAGAAATGTGGTAGAGAGAGATGTTTCGCTCTGTGTAGAGCTTTATCAAGCTGTTTCGTTCTGTGTAGAGCTTTATCAAGACATGTATCGAATGGCTTGAGCTCTGGAGGTGGGAAGTAGTGCCTGCACTCTGAATCGAAGCAATAGGACATCGGCGTTCCAGCCAGATGTCGTGCCACCCAGATAGCGTATCAGCCAGATGGCGTATCAGCCAGTTGGCGTATCAGCCAGTTAACGTTCCAGCCAGTTGGCGTATCAGCCAGTTGGCGTTCCAGCCAGATGTGTCAGCCAGTTGGCGTTCCAGCCAGTTGGCGTATCAGCAGTTGGCGTTCCAGCCAGTTGGCGTTCCAACCAGATAGCGTATCAGCCAGTAGGCGTATCAGCCAATTGGCGTTCCAGCCAGATAGCGTATCAGCCAGTTGGCGTATCAGCCAGTTGGCGTTCCAGCCAGATGGCTTACTCCAACTTTCACAGCGTCTCGTAAATTGTCAGCAGTAATCTCTGTGTTTATTTTAAAGCACCGTCTTCCTTATGCGGTTAATAACTTTCACGAGCGAAACATTCTGAGAAAGACCATAAAAAATGGTTGATGACAGCGATAAATTTTACCTTTCTTAAACACGCTGGTCTAGGGTCTGTAAAAATAAAAATGTGAGATTTATACGTGTCTTTTGGAATTTAGAGAAAAAATATGTGTATACAGAAAATACTAAACACACACACACACACACACACACACAAAGAGGCGGGGCCAGTAGCTGTGACTCGACCCCTGCAAACCACAACTAGGTGAGTACTCACACACGTGTGTGTGTGTGTGTGTGTATATATATATATATATATATATATATATATATATATATATATATATATATATATATATATATATATATATATATATATATATATATATATACATACATATATATAGGCCTTTCGTGTTGCAATCATCACATCTTCAAGATAATGCAATGTTCACAAAAGGCCTATAGCTATGATTCAACTCCTCCTGTGATTGCTCTGAACCCTTGTCAATGTTCAAGTGAACCCTCGAGAAGACATACACGCGAAATCTGAGAAGCTCCGATGAGGGTGTCAGCTGGGGATCGAAATATATACACGTATCTGCTATGGGGTTTGTCAGACATGGTTCAGTCTTCTGTTTATTAGCTGACAGCCATTCATTACGACTTGGGTTTATGGCTTCTGTTGTGTAGCATTACCGTTGGCAACGGTGAACGGGAGGGAGTCAATGTGGGTTACACGCCAGAGGGAGTTTTTTGGACAAGTTCAGCTTTTCTCGGCTGTGGCTTGAACACCGCCATCCTCTGGTGGTATTTTATACGGTGGATTATGTCTGTTAGCTGAGACCCTGAGCTGAGACACTGAGCTGAGACCCTGAGCTGAGACCCTGAGCTGAAACCCTGAGCTGTGACCCTGAGCTGAGACCCTGAGCTGAAACTCTGAGCTGTGACCCTGAGCTGAGACTCTGAACTGAGACCCTGAACTATGACGCTGAGCTGTGACCTTGAGCTGAGACTCTGACCTGTGACCTCTGACTGTAGCTTAAAATAATATATCCGTATGTAAGCTTATTTAGGCAAAGGTACACATAAGTCCAATTATCATACATAGTGTAAATTACCTTCCAGGAAACCCCCCAAAAAAAGATCAGACAAAGTGACTTATTTCCATTACTTTTGAGGTTAAATTAGAGCACTCCGGGAACGAGGCAGCTGACGTGTCCCTAGAAACAGATGACGAGTCTGATTCGTCAGTATTGACGAGAACCAGCAATTCTATTCTCAGAGAACTACCGTATTTTGCGGCTTATTAGACGCATTTTTTTCCATAAAATGTCTCCAAAAACCACCCTATAAACTGAAGGTTAGTGACGGGAGTTGTAAGTTTGGGGTTTGGGGTAGGTTGTAGCTCTCCCAGTTACGTCCGATGCCGCGTCTTATAAGCCGCGAAATACGGTACTCAGAACTACAGCCCTCCCCCTCCCCCCCCAACGAATTTTTTTTTCCTATTTTATTTATAACATACAATACCTTAACAAAATCATACAGTATGAGAGCATCGACAGACAATATAAATTCATCAATTTCTATACACTGCAATATGCAGTAATATGTCAAATACTTATACACTTCATGCAGCTGATAGGTGAATACTGCCATATACATAATTAATTACTACAAAATATAACTATTCAAGTAATACAAAATAAAGAATCCTCTTACTCCTTCCCGACTGCTAATTTCAATATCCACACACAATTACATGCCGCAAAAAATGCAAGCAGTATAACCCCCCCTATTTACCCCAGCTCACCAAAATGTATAGCATTTCACCGTTGTTTATTTAACTTATAAACTAACCATACTAAATTAAACTTAAGAACATATTATATTGAAAACAATAACAACTCTACAGTAGTGAAAATGCCAGCTGCTGTCCTAATATTATTTATATATACATATGTATATATATACATTAGAAACTGAATTAGTTTACAATGGGAGTCAACCCCCAACGAATTAAGGAGAGACAGCATGCACACACCAGGAGGCTATAACCTCAGACCACAATACTCCGCACGCAGCAACAACGCAAAACACACTAAATAATGGGGATCATGATTTTACAGCCTAACATCCAACACTTCAACAACCGCTACCTGCTAGAAACAGAACTATGCAACCACAACCCGGACATTATATACCCCATGAACGAGACAGCAGTCAAACGCTTCTTCCACAAGGAGAACTTCCCGAGACCAATGATCCTGAGTGATCTCCCCGAAGAGATAAAAGATTGGGTAACACCTGGACCATTCTATGTTCTCCCAGGATAATGCTTGAAACAGTCACGGCTTACAACTGACCTTGTATCATTTGCAAGCAACCTTTACAGGACATCACCTCAGATACAGCTAAGCCAATCAACAACTCCAGAAAAAAATAACAATTGCAAAAAGTATATACCTCCTTCCAACTCAGCAACATACAAGTATGCAGCTGGTATAACTGTGTGCAGCTGATAGGAAGTGGGGTATACCCCATCCTATGAATTTTATGTATTCATGAAGAACACTACACACACATACATACACACACACACACACACACACACACACACACACACACACACACACACACACACACACACACACACACACCTATATTAAAATGCTCCTAAGTGGTTAGGTCACTTACCTTTATTATCCCTCTTCCCCTCCCCCACCCACCCTTTTCCTATATTTCCATCCTGAACCATCTTTCTTCCTTACCCATCTTACCAAAACTAGTAATTCATGTCCCTGTACTTGTTAGAATTTCGTTAAAAATCGACACAAAAACAGTGCAGAATTAATAATAATAATAATAATAATAATAATAATAATAATAATAATAATAATAATAATAATAATAATAATAATCATAATAATAAAATACAACTGCTGCTCTGCTACTACTATTACTACTATTAATAATAATAATCGTCATAGGAGGCGTGGTCAGGGACTGGACCACGGGGGCAGTGACCCCCGGAAGTCACTACAGGTGACCTACACCTTTTTACTCCCCTCAGGTGTGTGTTTGTCTGTCTTTGTCTGTGTCTATCTGTCAGTCTGTCAGTCTGTTCCTCCCCCCAAGTAAAAGCCAAAGAATTCCCAGGTCTTATCAGCTGACTCCATTCGCGCGCAGGGATTACGCGTGTCCACTTCCCGCCAGAGTTGCCCGCGCTTTTTGTCGTCACGTGACCTATTTACCCGCCATTAATCCACCAATCCCGTGTCACTTTATCTTTCCCGCCACTCAACGTCACTTCCGCTCCGACAGTTTCCAGATGGCGATTTATTTTTTTTTCCTTCACCGACACACTAAATTATATATCACCCTACTGATTATATACATTACTTTGACTTTGTAGTTATAAGGGTTACAATATATATATATATATATATATATATATATATATATATATATATATATATATATATATATATATATATATATATATATAGTATATATAACCACATAATTTTTTTTTACACAGGGTTTGACAAGGTTAGGTTAAGGATCCCTAACTTTATTGACAAGCTAAGAGCTGTTACCTATATCAGCTCATTTGAAAGCATTTGTGTGTACTCTCTCTCTCTCTCTCTCTCTCTCTCTCTCTCTCTCTCTCTCTCTCTCTCTCTCTCTCTCTCTCTCTCTCTCTCTCTCTCTCTCTCTCTCTCTCTTTCTCTCTAAGCGTGGGAACTTCAATAAAACCTCATTGATTAAAACCAATGAGTGAGAGAGAGAGAGAGAGAGGGAGAGGGAGGATCTCGTGAGAGAGCTCAAAGAGGAGAGGATCCTCTTAATTCATGATCCTGATCCCCTTCTCACCTCCCTTTCTCGCAACTTTAATCAATTTTCGTCCTTGATTACAAAACCTATGTACGTGATTCGCCCCCCTATGTCCTTGATTTTTCAAACTTTTACACTTGACTCGAATCCCTTAGGTACGCGATTCTATTTGCGTAGGATTCGAATCCCTTTAAGCGTAATCATTTGTATCCCGGAGATTAGTTTATAATCCTAATACCTCTGTACTTTATTTTATGTTTTGTACGTATTTTGTATGTGTTTCTGATCCATTTGTTGGTTAACCTTATGCATTATATTGCTGCATATATGTACGTTACTTACTACCTATGTACGTTATTGTGAGCTGTTTGTATCTTATTTATCCCTGTGTACGTGATAGATCTCCACGTACGCTACACGGCTTCACGGTTTGGCCACTCGTGGGGATACGGTCCTCTTAACTAATGTACACAAGTGTCCTTTTTCACATGTACGTAGAACATATGTAAAACCTACTGGCCCATACTTGGCAGGTCAATCTCAAACCCAAACCCCCTAGACTGAGGGACTGACCACCTCAAATATTTTTTTTCCAAGGTTGATGGATTGATTACATCATATTTATTTCATTTCTACTGCTCCCTTTGTATTTGACTGAAGAAGCCTACTTTGTGAGCGAAACGTTTCATCAGTATAGATACCCAACTGTTGCACATGTATCTTAATCTAACCAATTATCAACGATACCCTAAGGAATAAGCTTGTATAACCCTATTAACTCGTGTGCAAGTCCCACTCAACTCCAACTCCTCTCACTCATGCATTTCTCTAACCTGAATTTAAAATCACCTAAGGTTTTAGCTTCAATAACCCTACTAGGCAGACTTCCACTTATCGACTATTCTATTTCCAAGCCAATACTATCGTATATCCTTTCTAAATCTAAACTTATCTAGCTTGTATCCATTATTTCAGGTATTTATCTAACCTAAATTTGATGCTGTCCTCCCCCTGTACCTATTCCATTTTAAGAACGTCAGAAAGGAGGAACACTGCAGCAGGTCTGCTGGCCCATAATTGGCAGGTCCTTCTGAAACACAAACCCACTAACAAAAATCTTTACCCAACTCATTATCAATGTTACCCAAGCAATAAGCTTTGTAATTTTTTTCTTTCGTGACCACTAATGTGCGTGTCCTTGTCCGTGCCACAGGTGGTGATATCGCAGCAGGTGGACGTGGCAGGACCTCTGCTGGCCGTGTCTGACAACATGTTCGTTCACAACAACTCGAAGCACGGAAGGAGAGCCAAGCGGCTAGACCCTACAGAGGGTATGTTTGGTGAGTAATGGTCTGGATAAGGAGGGATAGGTGAGGATAGGCCTTGTGGAGAGGGGGGAGAATGGTGAGTATACTCCTGGGGGAAGAGATCTGTCTATCTGGAGATAGTTCCAGGGGTCAACGCCCCCATTGGTCCAGTCCTTGACCAGACCACGAAGGTAGTTGAATTCCACGATTTTATTTTCCATTTCTGTTGTGGTCAGAATTCTTGTTATGGTTCCCATGACCCATTATCACTCTTCGAGGGTACTACTGCCAGCCTCCCCATTCAACAGTTGCCCATTATTGAGTTCATTAACATCCAAAAGGGATGGATATCCAAGGGATACCTGTATTCATTACGTGCAGGTTTTGAGGATATATCTAGCAAGTTCAGGTCTGGAGTATGTTCAGGTCTGGGAGGGGTATGATTGGTTGGAACAGGTCAGGGGGAAGTGTGATTGGTTGGAACAGGTTTGGGGGAAGTCTGGTTGGAACAGGTCTGGGGGAAGTCTGGTTGGAACAGGTCTGGGTGGGAAGTATGATTGGTTGTAGCAGGTTTGGAAGCGTAA
>NC_091364.1:3090840-3105840 GCF_038502225.1 Cherax quadricarinatus | reverse complement strand
TGTTGTGTTGAATTGTGCCATTAAAACCACCTCAAAACACCAGAGCTCATTTAAAAACCAACCTCGAGAACTGTCACTAAAACCGGTTGAAACATTTCTAAAGAAGCAACATTTCTGAATTACCAAAACCAATTCGAAACATCGGCGTAATTCGTCTAAAAACCAAAGTCGTGTATCAGACTCTATATATCGTGGTTTTTATCAGGCAGGAGAGATCATGAGAGAGAGAGACACGTCATTGGGAAACAATAAAGCTGGAGGCCGCTTTAACGAGGTGATTGTGAGGGTGGTGATTGTGGTGGTGGTGGTGGTGGTGGTGATTGTGCTGGTGGTGGTGATTGTGCTGGTGATTGTGCTGGTGATGATTGTGCTGGTGACTGAGATTGTGATTGTGATGGTGGTTGTGGCGGTGGTGATTGTGGGGGTGGTGGTGATTGTTGTGGTAGTGGTGATTGTGGTGGTGGTGGTGATTGTGGTGGTGGTGGTGATTGTGCTGGTGATTGTGCTGGTGATTGTGCTGGTGATGATTGTGCTGGTGACTGAGATTGTGATTGTGATGGTGGTTGTGGCGGTGGTGATTGTGGGGGTGGTGGTGATTGTTGTGGTAGTGGTGATTGTGGTGGTGGTGGTGATTGTGGTGGTGGTGGTGATTGTGGTGGTGGTGGTGATTGTGGTGGTGGTGGTGATTGTGGTGGTGGTGGTGATTGTGGTGGTGGTGATAGTGGTGGTGGAGGATGAGGAACAAGAAGAAGAAGAAGAAGACGGCGTCTTGGCGTGTGGTAAAGAAGGCTAAGATCGTTAGTCTTTTGTTGTGTAAGATGTTGTATGATGTTTGTGTGTGTACTCACCTAGCTCTGCATGCGTGGGTCGAAGCATAGCTCCTGGCCCATCCTATGTTGATGGGTAGACTTGCAACTACCTATTTGTAATTACAGGGAGTCGAGGCCATAGCTCCTGGTCTAGCCTGTGTTTGTAGATAGAGTGCTACTCAATTATGGTTACTGGAGTTGAGGCACATCTCCTGGCCACCCTTGTTTTCAAGGTAGACTTATACTAACCAAGTTATGATTGCAGGGGTTAAGACACAGCTCCTGGCCCACCCTGTGTTTGTAGATAGACTTGTACTGACCTAGTTGTGTTTAGCGGGGGTCCAGACAAAGCTAATTTCCCCGTCTGTTTAACATTGCTTGTGGTTGATAGATTTGTTTGGTGATGGATAGACTATTGTTTGTAGATGGATAGACTATTGTTTGTAGATGGATAGACTGTTGTTTGTAGATGGATAGACTATTGTTTGTAGATGGATAGACTGTTGTTTGTAGATGGATAGGCTGTTGTTTGTAATAGTCTGTGATGCTCAGATCTGTTCAGGAAACCGTTTGTCTATTGTCATATCTGTTGTCTTGTCCTGTTGATAACTGTTGACAACTGTTGATAACTGTTTTTGAAACTCGACTATTGGACGCTTTTTTTTAAATGGGCAAAACATGTTTTTGCTGTTTTTATCACTGATTTTGCTAGCTGGTCAGGCCGTTTGACTATTTTTTATGGATTAAGCGATTTTAGAATTGACTTGATAGACGGGATGACGTCTTGGTTGAGTGGGTTGAGAAAACAGGAGAGAGATGGAGGATAGAAGTGAAGTTGAATAGAAAGATAATGATCTTGTGAGCCAGGAGAGAGAGAGAGAGAGAGAGAGAGAGAGAGAGAGAGAGAGAGAGATTAAAGCATCCTCATCTTTCTCTTCTCCAATTCCTTCCTCACCCTTTACCCCCTCTCCTCCCTCGCTTTTATCCCCCCCATCACCCTCCTCCCTCTCTCCTCTTCTTCCCTCTTATCTCCCCTCATTTTCACCCCAATTTCCTCTCCCCATCTCTGACTCATCAGGTCAATCCTCACCTTACGAAGAGATCATTTGTAAGATGCTGGGGAGGAGAGGGATGAGAGGGAGGGGCGGGAATGAGAGCTGGGAGAGGGGAGGAGTGAGAGGGGTAGTGAGAGGGGAGGTAGCAGGGAGCAGTATACACAGACTCTCTAATACAAGTATAAACAAAATGATATTTCGAACATAAACAATATCCAGAATATTGGAAAATACAGAGATTGTTCTCTCCCTTGGAGGACAGAGAGAGAGAGAGAGAGAGAGAGAGATCATAAGACATGCGCAACAGTTGGGTATCTTTATTGATGAAACGTTTCGCCTACACAGTAGGCTTCTTCAGTTAAATACAAAGGCAGCAGTGAAATAAATACGATGTAATCAGTCCGCCAGCCTTGGAGAAAAAGTATTTGAGGTGGTCAGTCCCTCAGCCTGAGACTCCGTTCTCAACCTTCAGCTTCATATCGTTCCAGATCATGGAGCTCAACTCTTCTCCAGGCTGAGGGACTGACCACCTCCTTCCAGACCATGGAGCTCAACTCTACTCCAGGCTGAGGGGCTGACCACCTCGTTCCAGACCATGGAGCTCAACTCTACTCCAGGCTGAGGGACTGACCACCTCGTTCCAGACCATGGAGCTCAACTCTACTCCAGGCTGAGGGACTGACCACCTCGTTCCAGACCATGGAGCTCAACTCTACTCCAGGCTGAGGGACTGACCACCTCGTTCCAGACCATGGAGCTCAACTCTACTCCAGGCTGAGGGACTGACCACCTTGTTCCAGACCATGAAGCTCAACTCTACTCCAGGCTGAGGGACTGACCACCTTGTTCCAGACCATGAAGCTCAACTATTCTCCAGGCTGAGGGACTGACCACCTTGTTCCAGACCATGGAGCTCAACTCTTCTCCAGGCTGAGGGACTAACCACCTTGTTCCAGACCATGGAGCTCAACTCTTCTCCAAGCTGAGGGACTGACCACCTTGTTCCAGACCATGAAGCTCAACTCTTCTCCAAGCTGAGGGACTGACCACCTTGTTCCAGACCATGAAGCTCAACTCTTCTCCAGGCTGAGGGACTGACCACCTTGTTCCAGACCATGGAGCTCAACTCTTCTCCAGGCTGAGGGACTAACCACCTTGTTCCAGACCATGAAGCTCAACTCTTCTCCAGGCTGAGGGACTGACCACCTTGTTCCAGACCATGGAGCTCAACTCTTCTCCAGGCTGAGGGACTAACCACCTTGTTCCAGACCATGGAGCTCAACTCTTCTCCAAGCTGAGGGACTGACAACCTTGTTCCAAACCATGAAGCTCAACTCTTCTCCAAGCTGAGGGACTGACCACCTTGTTCCAGACCATGGAGCTCAACTCTTCTCCAAGCTGAGGGACTAACCACCTTGTTCCAGACCATGGAGCTCAACTCTTCTCCAGGCTGAGGGACTAACCACCTTGTTCCAGACCATGAAGCTCAACTCTTCTCCAAGCTGAGGGACTAACCACCTTGTTCCAGACCATGAAGCTCAACTCTTCTCCAAGCTGAGGGACTGACCACCTTGTTCCAGACCATGGAGCTCAACTCTTCTCCAGGCTGAGGGACTAACCACCTTGTTCCAGACCATGGAGCTCAACTCTTCTCCAGGCTGAGGGACTAACCACCTTGTTCCAGACCATGGAGCTCAACTCTTCTCCAGGCTGAGGGACTAACCACCTTGTTCCAGACCATGAAGATCAACTCTTCTCCAAGCTGAGGGACTGACAACCTTGTTCCAAACCATGAAGCTCAACTCTTCTCCAGGCTGAGGGACTAACCACCTTGTTTCAGACCATGGAGCTCAACTCTTCTCCAAGCTGAGGGACTGACCACCTTGTTCCAGACCATGAAGCTCAACTCTTCTCCAAGCTGAGGGACTGACCACCTTGTTCCAGACCATGAAGCTCAACTCTTCTCCAAGCTGAGGGACTGACCACCTTGTTCCAGACCATGAAGCTCAACTCTTCTCCAAGCTGAGGGACTGACCACCTTGTTCCAGACCATGGAGCTCAACTCTTCTCCAGGCTGAGGGACTAACCACCTTGTTCCAGACCATGGAGCTCAACTCTTCTCCAGGCTGAGGGACTAACCACCTTGTTCCAGACCATGGAGCTCAACTCTTCTCCAGGCTGAGGGACTAACCACCTTGTTCCAGACCATGAAGCTCAACTCTTCTCCAAGCTGAGGGACTGACAACCTTGTTCCAAACCATGGAGCTCAACTCTTCTCCAGGCTGAGGGACTAACCACCTTGTTTCAGACCATGGAGCTCAACTCTTCTCCAAGCTGAGGGACTGACCACCTTGTTCCAGACCATGAAGCTCAACTCTTCTCCAAGCTGAGGGACTGACCACCTTGTTCCAGACCATGAAGCTCAACTCTTCTCCAAGCTGAGGGACTGACCACCTTGTTCCAGACCATGAAGCTCAACTCTTCTCCAAGCTGAGGGACTGACCACCTTGTTCCAGACCATGAAGCTCAACTCTTCTCCAAGCTGAGAGACTCTCCACCTCAGATACTTATTCATCACATCACAAGACAGTGTTCTCTCCACTAGAGAAGAGACTGACAGTGGCGTCTGCCAGACAGCCTCCTGTACCACCGTCTCCAGTATTCTCTTTCTCTGCATTGCACTGGCAAACCCACTGGTGGGCGAAAGGTCTCTGCAATCAAGATACCCAAATGTTGCACACACACCTCTCTCACACACACCTGCCTGCCGGACTGACACATCTTCCAGACCTCTCTCTCACGCACACCTGCCTGCCGGACTGACACATCTTCCAGACCTCTCTCTCACACACACCTGCCTGCCGGACTGACACATCTTCCAGTCCTCTCACACACACCTGCCTGCCGGACTGACACATCTTCCAGACCTCTCTCTCACGCACACCTGCCTGCCGGACTGACACATCTTCCACACCTCTCTCACACACACCTGCCTGCCGGACTGACACATCTTCCACACCTATCTCTCACACACACCTGCCTGCCGGACTGACACATCTTCCACACCTCTCTCACACACACCTGCCTGCTGGACTGACACATCTTCCACACCTCTCTCTCACACACACACCTGCCTGCCGGACTGACACATCTTCCACACCTCTCTCTCACACACACCTGCCTGCCGGACTGACACATCTTTCACACCTCTCTCTCACACACCTGCCTGCCGGACTGACACATCTTCCACACCTCTCTCTCACACACCTGCCTGCCGGACTGACACATCTTCCACACCTCTCTCACACACACCTGCCTGCCGGACTGACACATCTTCCACACCTCTCTCTCACACACACCTGCCTGCCGGACTGACACATCTTCCACACCTATCTCTCACACACCTGCCTGCCGGACTGACACATCTTCCACACCTCTCTCTCACACACACCTGCCTGCCGGACTGACACATCTTCCACACCTCTCTCACACACACCTGCCTGCCGGACTGACACATCTGCCACACCTCTCTCTCACACACACCTGCCTGCCGGACTGACACATCTTCCACACCTCTCTCACACACACCTGCCTGCCGGACTGACACATCTTCCACACCTCTCTCACACACACCTGTCTGCCGGACTGACACTTCTTCCACACCTCTCTCACACACACCTGTCTGCCGGACTGACACATCTTCCACACCTCTCTCACACACACCTGTCTGCCGGACTGACACATCTTCCACACCTCTCTCTCACACACACCTGCCTGCCGGACTGACACATCTTCCACACCTCTCTCACACACACCTGCCTGCCGGACTGACACATCTGCCACACCTCTCTCTCACACACACCTGCCTGCCGGACTGACACATCTTCCACACCTCTCTCACACACACCTGCCTGCCGGACTGACACATCTTCCACACCTCTCTCACACACACCTGTCTGCCGGACTGACACTTCTTCCACACCTCTCTCACACACACCTGTCTGCCGGACTGACACATCTTCCACACCTCTCTCACACACACCTGTCTGCCGGACTGACACATCTTCCACACCTCTCTCTCACACACCTGTCTGCCGGACTGACACATCTTCCACACCTCTCTCTCACACACACCTGCCTGCCGGACTGACACATCTTCCACACCTCTCTCTCACACACACCTGCCTGCCGGACTGACACATCTTCCACACCTCTCTCTCACACACCTGTCTGCCGGACTGACACATCTTCCACACCTCTCTCACACACACCTGCCTGCCGGACTGACACATCTTCCACACCTCTCTCACACACACCTGCCTGCCGGACTGACACATCTTCCACACCTCTCTCACACACACCTGCCTGCCGGACTGACACATCTTCCACACCTCTCTCTCACACACACCTGCCTGCCGGACTGACACATCTTCCACACCTCTCTCTCACACACACCTGCCTGCCGGACTGACACATCTTCCACACCTCGACTACACAGAAATACGAATGTAAACAAAAAGATTAAAAGGCCTTTTTTAAAATGGCTCTTAAACCATTAATCAAGAGTCATTTTTATTAAATGGCTTTTACACCATTAACCAAATTTTTATGCATTATTTTTTAAAGTCATTTAGGAAATTTTTTTGCATATATATATATATGCATATATATATATATATATATATATATATATATATATATATATATATATATATATATATATATATATATATATATATATATATATATATATATGTCGTGCCGAATAGGCAGAACTTGCGATCTTGGCTTAAATAGCAACGCTCATCTTGCCATATAGGACAAGTGAAAATTTGTGTATGCAATAATTTCGCCAAAATCATTCTGAACCTAACGAAAAAAATATATTTCACTGTGTTTGTTTAGTATTAAATTATTGTAAACAAATCTAAAATATATTTAGTTGGGTTAGGCTAAAATAAATTGTTCTTGATATAATAAGGTTAGTTAAGTTTTCTAAGTTTCTTTTGGTGCAAAATTAAAAAAAATTACATTAACATTAATCAAAAAAATATATCTTTATACGTATAAGAGAAAATTTTAGAAAGGACTAAATTTTAAAAGTTCTTGCTAATTGACCAGTTCTACATATTCGGCACGACATATATATATATATATATATATATATATATATATATATATATATATATATATATATATATATATATATATATATATATATATATATATATATATATATATATATATATTTATATATATATATATATATATATATATATATATATATATATATATATATATATATATATATATATATATATATATATATATATATATATATATATAAATTAAAGGAGGTTTGGAAAGCTTTATGTCTGGGTGTATTTGGGTTGACTTGTTAATAATGGGTTAATTCTGGTTGCTAATTTTTTGTGGTTTAGGTTAGTTAGGTTAATTTCGTGTTTTAAGATTTTTTTTTTTTTTTTTTTTTTTTTTTTGGTTAATGTTAATCGTTACTGGCTGTTGTGCGGGTTTAACTGCCTCTCGTTATCTTGGTAATTGTCTCTTATTCTTTATACTTTCTTCCCCCTCCCCTACCTCTCTCTCTCTCTCTCTCTCTCTCTCTCTCTCTCTCTCTCTCTCTCTCTCTCTCTCTCTCTCTCTCTCTCTCTCTCTCTCTCTCCTCACGATTCTCCTTCCCCTCATTCCTCTCCTTCCCCTCTTTCTCTCCCCCCATTCTTCCGTCTCACTATTCCCCCTCTCCGTCTCCCCCTCCTCTCCCCTTCCCCCTTCCCCCTCCCCCTCTTCCCCAACTTCTCGGACATTTGCTTCGTGTTATTTCCCGCGTGTAAAATAATGCTGACCTTATTTGATTCTGACCGCCACTCTCTTACTGTTTCCCCTTTGTGGTGGTGCTTGTGGTGGTGCTTGTGGTGGTGCTTGTGGTGGTGCTTGTCGTGGTGGTGGTGTTGGTGGTGCTTGTGGTGGTGCTTGTGGTGGTGCTTGTGGTGGTGGTGCTTGTGGTGGTGCTTGTGGTGGTGGTGGTGTTGGTGGTGCTTGTGGTGGTGCTTGTGGTGGTGCTTGTGGTGGTGCTTGTGGTGGTGCTTGTGGTGTTGGTGGTGCTTGTGGTGGTGGTGCTTGTGGTGGTGCTTGTGGTGGTGCTTGTCGTGGTGGTGGTGTTGGTGGTGCTTGTGGTGGTGCTTGTGGTGGTGCTTGTGGTGGTGGTGCTTGTGGTGGTGCTTGTGGTGGTGGTGGTGTTGGTGGTGCTTGTGGTGGTGCTTGTGGTGGTGCTTGTGGTGGTGCTTGTGGTGGTGCTTGTGGTGTTGGTGGTGCTTGTGGTGGTGGTGCTTGTGGTGGTGCTTGTGGTGGTGCTTGTGGTGGTGGTGCTTGTGGTGGTGCTTGTGGTGGTGGTGGTGTTGGTGGTGCTTGTGGTGGTGGTGCTTGTGGTGGTGTTGGTGGTGCTTGTGGTGGTGGTGCTTGTGGTGGTGTTGGTAGTGCTTGTGGTGGTGGTGTTGGTGGTGCTTGTGGTGGTGGTGGTGCTTGTGGTGGTGGTGTTGGTGGTGCTTGTGGTGGTGGTGCTTGTGGTGGTGTTGGTGGTGCTTGTGGTGGTGGTGTTTGTGGTGCTTGTGGTGGTGTTGGTGGTGCTTGTGGTGGTGGTGTTGGTGGTGCTTGTGGTGGTGGTGCTTGTGGTGGTGTTGGTGGTGCTTGTGGTGGTGGTGGTGTTGGTGGTGCTTGCGGTGGTGGTGGTGGTGGTGCTTGTGGTGGTGGTGTTGGTGGTGGTTGTGGTGGTGGTAGTGGTGCTTGTGGTGGTTGTGTTGGTGGTGCTTGTGGTGGTGGTGCTTGTGGTGGTGGTGTTGGTGGTGCTTGTGGTGGTGGTGTTGATGGTGCTTGTGTTGGTGGTGCTTGTGGTGGTGGTGTTGGTGGTGCTTGTGGTAGTGGTGTTGGTGGTGCTTGTGGTGGTGGTGGTGGTGGTGGTGCTTGTGGTAGTGGTGTTGGTGGTGCTTGTGGTGGTGGTGTTGGTGGTGCTTGTGGTGGTGGTGGTGGTGGTGGTGGTGGTGGTGGTGTTGGTGGTGCTTGTGGTGGTGGTGTTGGTGGTGCTTGTGGTGGTGGTTGTGGTGGTGGTGCTTGTGGTAGTGGTGTTGGTGGTGGTGGTGTTGGTGGTGATGGTAGTGGTGGTGGTGGTGGTGGTGGTGGTGCTTGTGGTGGTGGTGTTGGTGGTGATTGTGGTGGTGGTGTTGGTGATGCTTGTGGTGGTGGTGTTGGTGGTGCTTGTGGTGGTGGTGGTGGTGGTGGTGTTGGTGGTGCTTGTGGTAGTGGTGGTGGTGCTTGTGGTGGTGGTGTTGGTGGTGCTTGTGGTAGTGGTGGTGGTGCCTGTGTTGGTGGTGTTGGTAGTGCTTGTGTTGGTGGTGCTTGTGGTGGTGGTGTTGGTGGTGCTTGTGGTGGTGGTTTTGATGGTGCTTGTGGTAGTGGTGGTGGTGGTGCTTGTGGTAGTGGTGGTGGTGGTGCTTGTGGTAGTGGTGGTGGTGCTTGTGGTGGTGGTGCTTGTGGTAGTTGTGGTGGTGGTGCTTGTTGTGGTGGTCCTTGTGGTAGTGGTGGTGGTGCTTGAGATGGTGGTGGTGCTTGTGGTAGTGGTGGTGGTGCTTGTGGTGGTGCTAGTGGTGGTGCTAGTGGTGGTGGTGGTGGTGCTAGTGGTGGTGGTGGTGGTGCTAGTGGTGGTGGTGGTGGTGGTAGGTGAGTCACCACCACCACACCTCTACAAAATAAGGATGGAGAATAAGCAAGAGTACAGAATATATATGTAAAATTGAAACAGGAAGAAGATCAGTTGGAGGTGAGACACCTGTCTAGCTAAAACACCTGTCTGGCTAAAACACCTGTCTGGCTAAAACGCCTGTCTAGCTAAAACGCCTGTCTAGTTAAAACACCTGTCTGGCTAAAACACCTGTCTGGCTAAAACACCTGTCTGGCTAAAACACCTGTCTAGCTAAAACACCTGTCTAGTTAAAACACCTGTCTAGCTAAAACATCTGTCTAGCTAAAACACCTGTCTAGTTAAAACACCTGTCTAGCTAAAACACCTGTCTGGCTAAAGCATCTGTCTAGCTAAAACACCTGTCTAGCTAAAACACCTGTCTAGCTAAAACACCTGTCTAGTTAAAACACTTGTCTAACTAAAACACCTGTCTAGCTAAAACACCTGACTAGCTAAAACACCTGTCTAGCTAAAACACCTGTCTAGCTAAAACATCTGTCTTGCTAAAACACCGGTCTAGTTAAAACACCCGTCTAGCTAAAACACCTGTCTAGCTAAAACAACTGTCTAGCTAAAACACCTGTCTAGCTAAGACACCTATCTTGCTAAAACACCTGTCTAGCTAAAACACCTGTCTGGCTAAGACACCTGTCTTGCTAAAACACCTGTCTAGTTAAAATACCTGTCTAGCTAAAACACCTGTCTAGCTAAAACACCTGTCTAGCTAAAACACCTGTCTAGCTAAAACATCTATCTATCTAAAATACCTGTCTTGCTAAAACACCGGTCTAGGTAAAACACCTGTCTAGGTAAAACACCTGTCTAGCTAAAACACATGTCTAGCTAAAACACCTGTCTAGCTAAAAGACCTGTCTTGCTAAAACACCTGTCTAGCTAAAACACCTGTTTGGCTAAAACACCTGTCTGGCTAAGACACCTGTCTTGCTAAAACACTTGTCTAGCTAAAACACCTGTCTAGCTAAAACACCTGTCTGGCTAAAACACCTATCTAGCTAAAACACCTGTCTGGCTAAAATACCTATCTAGCTAAAACACCTGTCTGGTTAAAACACCTGTCTTGCTGAAACACCTGTCTAGCTAAAACACATATCTAGCTAAAACACCTGTCTACCTAAAACACCTGTCTAGCTAAAACACCTGTCTAGCTAAAACACCTGTCTAGCTAAAACACCTGTCTAGCTAAGACACTTGTGTTGCAACCCCTGAATGGTTGCAATGATTATTATGTATATATATAATTATTATTTTTTCATTTAATTTTATATTGCTTATATTTGCGATAATAGCTAAATCGTAAATGTATTGCTTTATATTGTTATTTGACGTAGTTTCCTTTGTTAGGTAGGATGTAACATATGTGCTCAGTTCAAGTCTTGATTGTCTAACTACTGTAATTATCGCTGTTTGCTCGTTATATTGCCGGCTTCTTGCTGGGCGACTGCTGCCCACGGAGCTATCACGTGATCGAGGGGGGGTGTCCTCACCTCGCCTGAAGTATTCAGTCTGCTCTAGACTCGCTTGGAGGTTGGACAGATTGTCTGTCTCATTATTCTTGTTAGTTCTGTAGAACTCTGTTCACAGAACCTTGTATAGACTTAGTGATTTTCGACGTTGTACTGAGGTTGTGTGTCTCTTAGACACTCCGAGCATCTCAGGTCCTGAACTATAGCTTATGACCTAATTTGTACTGGTTTCTGTGTATTGTCACAGTCGGGTATTTTCTTATGCTGAACTTAGATTCAATAGTATGGGAGTTTCGTAACTTTTGTGGAGGATCTGCAGATGGTCCCTACTTAGTGTCGTTATATTATCTCCTTGTTCCTGATTCTGTGTCACAGTTGCTTGTTATATTGCTATTGGGCTTAGCATTCTTTTTATTGTTCAAGCAGACTGTTATGGTTGCCAGTCGGTCAAGAAGTTAGTTTATTTGAGGACTTTGTCAGTCACTTGTTTAAGTCTAGTCGAGTCGTGAGATATAGTGAACTACTTAAAGCACTTACACACATACACAAACTTACTTGTACATATTTGTAATATCTTATTAAATGTTAATGTACCAGACGGTACTTAAGAATTATAAATGTGATATGTGCTTTCAGCACAATAATATTGAACTCGAGAGAAGTGATATTATTTTGATTACTGGGATTAATTTAATTTAATTTAATTTGATAATATACCTCTAGACTTAATAAATTTATTAAATTTTAATTTCTCTAGTTAGTAGCCTACCAGTTGTAATCCTGAAGCACTATTGAATCATACTGAATTTTAATGGATAATTGGACAAGGATACTGACTACTTGTTACGAAAACCCAGTAACAGGCTGGATGCTAGAAGGGCAGTCCTTTCTAGTATTACCTGGAGATCTCTAAGCTTTTAGAATCGCGTTTTTTGTAACAACTTGTCTAGCTAAAACACCTGTCTAGCTAAAACACCTGTCTGGCTAAAACACCTGTCTGGCTAAGACACCTGTTTGGCTAAAACACCTGTCTGGCTAAGACACCTGTCTTGCTAAAACACTTGTCTAGCTAAAACACCTGTCTAGCTAAAACACCTGTCTGGCTAAAACACCTATCTAGCTAAAACACCTGTCTGGCTAAAATACCTATCTAGCTAAAACACCTGTCTGGTTAAAACACCTGTCTAGCTGAAACACCTGTCTAGCTAAAACACATATCTAGCTAAAACACCTGTCTACCTAAAACACCTGTCTAGCTAAAACACCTGTCTAGCTAAAACACCTGTCTAGCTAAAACACCTGTCTAGCTAAGACACTTGTGTTGCAACCCCTGAATGGTTGCAATGATTATTATGTATATATATAATTATTATTTTTTCATTTAATTTTATATTGCTTATATTTGCGATAATAGCTAAATCGTAAATGTATTGCTTTATATTGTTATTTGACGTAGTTTCCTTTGTTAGGTAGGATGTAACATATGTGCTCAGTTCAAGTCTTGATTGTCTAACTACTGTAATTATCGCTGTTTGCTCGTTATATTGCCGGCTTCTTGCTGGGCGACTGCTGCCCACGGAGCTATCACGTGATCGAGGGGGGGTGTCCTCACCTCGCCTGAAGTATTCAGTCTGCTCTAGACTCGCTTGGAGGTTGGACAGATTGTCTGTCTCATTATTCTTGTTAGTTCTGTAGAACTCTGTTCACAGAACCTTGTATAGACTTAGTGATTTTCGACGTTGTACTGAGGTTGTGTGTCTCTTAGACACTCCGAGCATCTCAGGTCCTGAACTATAGCTTATGACCTAATTTGTACTGGTTTCTGTGTATTGTCACAGTCGGGTATTTTCTTATGCTGAACTTAGATTCAATAGTATGGGAGTTTCGTAACTTTTGTGGAGGATCTGCAGATGGTCCCTACTTAGTGTCGTTATATTATCTCCTTGTTCCTGATTCTGTGTCACAGTTGCTTGTTATATTGCTATTGGGCTTAGCATTCTTTTTATTGTTCAAGCAGACTGTTATGGTTGCCAGTCGGTCAAGAAGTTAGTTTATTTGAGGACTTTGTCAGTCACTTGTTTAAGTCTAGTCGAGTCGTGAGATATAGTGAACTACTTAAAGCACTTACACACATACACAAACTTACTTGTACATATTTGTAATATCTTATTAAATGTTAATGTACCAGACGGTACTTAAGAATTATAAATGTGATATGTGCTTTCAGCACAATAATATTGAACTCGAGAGAAGTGATATTATTTTGATTACTGGGATTAATTTAATTTAATTTAATTTGATAATATACCTCTAGACTTAATAAATTTATTAAATTTTAATTTCTCTAGTTAGTAGCCTACCAGTTGTAATCCTGAAGCACTATTGAATCATACTGAATTTTAATGGATAATTGGACAAGGATACTGACTACTTGTTACGAAAACCCAGTAACAGGCTGGATGCTAGAAGGGCAGTCCTTTCTAGTATTACCTGGAGATCTCTAAGCTTTTAGAATCGCGTTTTTTGTAACAACTTGTCTAGCTAAAACACCTGTCTAGCTAAAACACCTGTCTGGCTAAAACACCTGTCTGGCTAAGACACCTGTCTAGCTAAAACACCTGTCTGGCTAAAACACCTGTCTGGCTAAGACACCTGTCTGGCTAAAACACCTGTCTGGCTAAGACACCTGTCTAGCTAAAACACCTGTCTAGCTAAAACACCTGTCTGGCTAAAACACCTGTCTGGCTAAGACACCTGTCTGGCTAAAACACCTGTCTAGCTAAAACACCTGTCTGGCTAAAACACCTGTCTGGCTAAGACACCTGTCTGGCTAAAACACCTGTCTAGCTAAGACACCTGTCTAGCTAAAACACCTGTCTAGCTAAAACACCTGTCTGGCTAAAACACCTGTCTGGCTAAGACACCTGTCTAGCTAAAACACCTGTCTGGCTAAAACACCTGTCTGGCTAAAACACCTGTCTAGCTAAAACACCTGTCTGGCTAAAACACCTGTCTGGCTAAGACACCTGTCTGGCTAAAACACCTGTCTAGCTAAGACACCTGTCTAGCTAAAACACCTGTCTAGCTAAAACACCTGTCTGGCTAAAACACCTGTCTGGCTAAGACACCTGTCTGGCTAAAACACCTGTCTGGCTAAGACACCTATCTGGCTAAAACACCTGTCTAGCTAAAACACCTGTCTAGCTAAAACACCTGTCTGGCTAAGACACCTGTCTAGCTAAAACACCTGTCTGGCTAAGACACCTGTCTAGCTAAAACACCTGTCTAGCTAAAACACCTGTCTGGCTAAGACACCTGCTAACTTTTACTGTAAACTGCGTATAACACAAGCATTTACACACTCGCTTAAGAAAAACTTGCTGCCTCTTCCCTCTTTCACGGAAGTTCCCAGTAGGTTAGGTCAGTTTTGTCAGGAAACAGGACAAGTGTTTCCTGACGCGGGTCTTAGTCATATGATGACCCACAGATGGAGCTTTTGGCCATCTGACCGAGGCCTTCCGCTGGCTTACCCCTCCACCCTTTAAAAATTATGGCTGTGATTGTAACCATTAGTTGCCAGTATGGGGGGGGGGGAGAACGAGCCAGAATGCACATGCTTACGACGCCTTTACCGAAGACGTTTCGGTCTTGGTGACCTTAAATGCATGAAGTATTTCAGGCGATCAAAGTCCAATGATCGAAACGTTTCCGATCATTGGACTTCGTACCTGGAATGTACTCGACCCTGTTTCACTCGTGTCGTCAACACTTGTTTGTCTCTATTGCTCCATCAACTTGTTCCGACACTGTCATCAATGACCTGCTGGTCCAGCATGGGCCAGCCGGTCCTATCCAGCATGGGCCAGCCGGTCCTGTCCAGCATGGGCCAGCCGGTCCTG
>NC_091364.1:2955840-3085840 GCF_038502225.1 Cherax quadricarinatus | reverse complement strand
GAAGTACTTGTAACCAAGTCTAAGTCGGCCTACTTCAACATCAGTCAGTCTGTGTGTCTGTCAGACTGTCAGAAGTACTTGTAACCAAGTCTAAGTCTGCCTACTTCAACATCAGTCAGTCTGTGTGTCTGTCAGACTGTCAGAAGTACTTGTAACCAAGTCTAAGTCTGCCTACTTCAACATCAGTCAGTCTGTGTGTCTGTCAGACTGTCAGAAGTACTTGTAACCAAGTCTAAGTCTGCCTACTTCAACATCAGTCAGTCTGTGTGTCTGTCAGACTGTCAGAAGTACTTGTAACCAAGTCTAAGTCTGCCTACTTCAACATCAGTCAGTCTGTGTGTCTGTCAGACTGTCAGAAGTACTTGTAACCAAGTCTAAGTCTGCCTACTTCAACATCAGTCAGTCTGTGTGTCTGTCAGACTGTCAGAAGTACTTGTAACCAAGTCTAAGTCTGCCTACTTCAACATCAGTCAGTCTGTGTGTCTGTCAGACTGTCAGAAGTACTTGTAACCAAGTCTAAGTCTGCCTACTTCAACATCAGTCAGTCTGTGTGTCTGTCAGACTGTCAGAAGTACTTGTAACCAAGTCTAAGTCTGCCTACTTCAACATCAGTCAGTCTGTGTGTCTGTCAGACTGTCAGAAGTACTTGTAACCAAGTCTAAGTCTGCCTACTTCAACATCAGTCAGTCTGTGTGTCTGTCAGACTGTCAGAAGTACTTGTAACCAAGTCTAAGCCTGCCTACTTCAACATCAGTCAGTCTGTGTGTCTGTCAGACTGTCAGAAGTACTTGTAACCAAGTCTAAGCCTGGCTACTACAACATCAGTCTGTTATCACTGCAAGTTGCTCTGGTAATGTGGCCGTCTACGTTTAGATATGCTCAGACTTTTAATTGCATTTCTACGACTTCCAAAGTCATTTTTACATCTGCAAATGTCACAATTCTTGACGCAGACTGACGCGTGCGAATGGTTTGGAGCCCATCTACTGCACGAGGGTCATTAAGGTTATAAATCTCTCACCTTTACATTGTCAATTAGGAACGTTATAGTCTCTTAAAAAAGGTCTAAGTTAAACTGTTGTGGTACTGCTTCCCATTTTCTTTGTGTATATCTTTCCATTTTCTCTGTTGGATTGTCTTCCTTCTTGGTAACTTTACTCACCACTCGTTCTAGCTGGTGACACTGTGACATGTGCTCCCTCCCTTCCTTCTTGTCTCCCTCTCTCCTATTCTCCCTACCTCCCTCCTTTTCTCCCTACCTCCCTCCCTTTCTCTCTTCTTCTCTCATTTCCTCCTTATCTCCCACTCTCCGTCCCTCCTCTCTCTCAATTTCTCTCTCTCTCTCTCTCTCTCTCTCTCTCTCTCTCTCTCTCTCTCTCTCTCTCTCTCTCTCTCTCTCTCTCTCTCTCTCTCTCTCTCTCTCTGTCCTCTCATGTACACAATGGGCGGGGTTTGCGGGCGCCACCACGCCCACAAACACAAGACTGCCGCCTCCTTCTAAGTTTATAAGTTTGGAGAGTGTTTATGTACTTGTTGGTCCGTTGCTGTCTCCCATCTCTCTCGCCTGCCTTCCTATCTCTCTCTTTATTTCTTTAACTTATTCTCTTTTTTTCTTTTTCTTTTTTGGAGGAGGAGGGGAGAATTTGGACTTTTACAAGTTTCTCCATGAATTTTTTTTAGTAGCTAAGACTCTCTCTCTCTCTCTCTCTCTCTCTCTCTCTCTCTCTCTCTCTCTCTCTCTCTGTCTCTTTCTCTCTCTCTCACTCAGCATATCGTAGAAGATTCCTCGGTATTGATTGGTCTTGTCTTCGGGTCACAGCTGGTTGATCATTTAGAATATGGCAGAGAAAAATTGTGTTCCCACAATGTAACTATCATACAGAACAGTGTAGCAACACTGCTGGTGTTCCCACAATGTAACTATCACACAGAACAGTGTAGCAACACTGCTGGTGTTCCCACAATGTAACTATCACACAGAACAGTGTAGCAACACTGCTGGTGTTCCCACAATGTAACTATCATACAGAACAGTGTAGCAACACTGCTGGTGTTCCCACAATGTAACTATCATACAGAACAGTGTAGCAACACTGCTGGTGTTCCCACAATGTAACTATCATACAGAACAGTGTAGCAACACACTGCTGGTGTTCCCACAATGTAACTATCATATAGAACAGTGTAGCAACACTGCTGGTGTTCCCACAATGTAACTATCATACAGAACAGTGTAGCAACACACTGCTGGTGTTCCCACAATGTAACTATCATATAGAACAGTGTAGCAACACTGCTGGTGTTCCCACAATGTAACTATCATACAGAATATCTACAGAGTACCTCAGTCAAACATTAGCCGTTTTAGTGACAACCTAGGAAGTATGATAACTGATACACGCATGAACAAATATCACTTACTACTCTCAGGTGACTTCAATATAAATCTCCTGCAAGACCAGGACCCACACGTTACTGAATTCACAAACACTATGAGTAACTGCATGTTGCTACCAACAGTAACAAAACCTACAAGAATTACAGAGACTAGTGTTTCCCTACTAGACCACATCTGGACCAACACCATATCCCCCTTAAGATCAGGCATAATCGCAGATAATACCACAAACCATTATCCTACCTTCCTCATAACAAACCTTGGCAAATTACCCCCAGACACTACTAAAGTCACTTTCAGACTTCACAATGAGGCAGCTATCAATAACTTCACAACAGCAGTGACACACTGGCACACTGAGCTAGAAATCTATACAGATATTGACGAATGTATTAATAATTTTCTAAAAAAAGACCCAATACCTCTATAACAAGCATTGCCCTAAAAAACTAAACAGATGACAGCTAAGAGACTGAACAGTCCCTGGCTAACACCCAGTATCCTCAAATCCATAAATACAAAGAACCTATATGAAAAACAGTACAGAATGGGTCACATAACCAGAGGCCAAACAAAATGTTACTCGTCAGTCCTAACCAGCCTTATAAGAAGGGCTAAAGAATTGTATTATGAGAACAGATTATCCAACTTACGAGGTGACATAAAAAAAGACCTGGAAAACCCTATCAGAAATACTAGGAACAAAAAAGATAACACGAAATAGCGAAATTGAACTAACAAAACCAGATGAACCCCAACTCCCACCAACTGAAACAGCAAACAGACTCAATGATTTCTTCTCCACTATAGGAAAAAACCTTGCCAATAAAATCCCAAGCTCAAATACCCCACCCAATGACTACCTCACTGGCAACTACCCGAACACCCTTTTCCTAGCTCCGACTAACCCAACAGAAGTCTCTCTTATTATCAACACACTAAAAAACAAGACAGGAGATTTAAATACCTTACCACTCTTTATATACAAAAATAGTGTTGCAAGTGCTGTCACCAATCATTGCAACACTCTTTAACAAATCCATTGAATCCTCTACCTTTCCTACAGTTCTCGAAATAGCGAGGGTCACCCCGATCCATAAAGGAGGAGACCACACAGACTTGAATAACTATAGGCTAATATCCAACTTACACACTCTCTCTAAAATCTTTGAAAAATTAATCCATAAGCGTATCTATTCCTACCTCATCTCCCACAACATACTCAACCCCTGTCAATTTGGGTTCAGGCCTAATAAAAATACTAATTATGCTATTATCCACATGCTAGAACATATTTATACAGCAATAGAGAAAAAAGAAGTCCCACTGGGGATCTTCACTGACTTACGTAAAGCTTTCGATACAGTTGACCACGACTTGCTCCACATAAAATCGTCGCACTATTGTATAAGAGGGCACTCCCTCAACTACCTAAAGTCTTACCTCAGCAACAGAAGCCAATATGTGTACACAAATGGGGCAAACTCTTCCGCACAGCCAATTACAGTTGGTGTCCCACAGGGAAGTGTCCTTGGCCCTCTTCTCTTTCTCATATACATAAATGACCTACCAAATGCATCGCAACTACTCAAACCCACACTATTTGCAGATGACACTACATACGTCTACTCTCACCCGAGCCCAGTCATGCTAGCCAATACTGTGAATACCGAATTACAGAAAATATCAACCTGGATGAGGACCAACAAACTTACACTAAACATTGACAAAACCTACTACATTCAGTTTGGTAACAGAGCTGCAGATGTGTCTCTTAACATAATGATAAATGGATCACCTATCACAAAACTCACAGAGGGAAAATTCCTAGGAATCCACCTTGATAATAGACTCAAATTTCAAACACATATACAACAAATTTCCCAAAAAAATTCCAAGACCGTTGCCATACTATCGAAGATACGGTACTACTATGTTCCACAGTCAGCCCTCCTGGCCCTATATCACTCACTTATTTACCCCTATCTCACCTTTGGAATTTGTGCATGGGGCTCAACAACAATAAACCATCTCAGACCACTAATCACCCAACAAAAGGCTGCAGTCAAAATGATAACAAATTCCCACTACAGGCAGCACACTCCACCAATATTCAAAACTCTAAACCTACTCACAATACAAAACATCCATACTTATTATTGTACCTACTACATACATAGAACACTTAACTCTGACATAAACCCTCCCCTCAAACATCTCCTTACCAACCTCAACAGAACACATGACCATAACACAAGACACAGATCACTCTTTGATGTTCCTCGTGTCCATCTCACGCTATGCAAAAACTCAATGCACATAAAAGCCCCTAAAATCTGGAATTTATTACCTGTGAATATAAAAGAAACACTGTCTGTTTATAAATTCAAGTATCTTCTCAAAAATCACTTACTCACCCACAACTAAATAAATACTGAATAATTGTATCTCACAAATTGTATCTCATATATGTATCTCATTATTGTATCTCATAAATGTCAACCTGTGACCCAATCAAACTTTGTTACTATTTAACTTCATTACCTAACAGAATACTCCATTCTACTGATTACACAACAACACAGTAAATGACCATATGACCTGTCTTTGTAATACTCATTTGTACTAAATTGTTATCTATTTAACAATAATTTTTGTACCACTGAATATATCATTGCTTAGTTAATCTTAAGTTAATTTTAAGCCTGCCCATAATGCTCTGCATACAAGGGACTTTGGCATGTTACACTTTAAAAATTGTATTCCTTGTACTTCTCTGTATTATGTTCAAATTAAATTAATAAATAAATAAATAAATACTGATTGTACAGCAATGCATGCAACCATACGACCTGTTTTTGTAATACTCATTTGTGCTTAATTGTTCTCTGTTTACAATAATGTTTTACCACTCAATACGTCATTGCTTAGTTAATCTTAAGTTAATTTTAAGCCTGCCCGTAATGCTATGCATACAAGTGGCTTTGGCATCCTGCACTTAACTGCATTCTTTTGTACTTCTCTGTATCATGTTCAAATTAATAAATAAATAAATAAATAAATAAACTGTGTAGCAACACACTGCTGGTGTTCCCACAATGTAACTATCATACAGAACAGTGTAGCAGCACACTGCTGGTGTTCCCACAATGTAACTATCATACAGAACAGTGTAGCAACACACTGCTGGTGTTCCCACAATGTAACTATCATACAGAACAGTGTAGCAACACACTGCTGGTGTTCCCACAATGTAACTATCATACAGAACAGTGTAGCAGCACACTGCTGGTGTTCCCACAATGTAACTATCATACAGAACAGTGTAGCAACACACTGCTGGTGTTCCCACAATGTAACTATCATACAGAACAGTGTAGCAGCACACTGCTGGTGTTCCCACAATGTAACTATCATACAGAACAGTGTAGCAGCACACTGCTGGTGTTCCCACAATGTAACTATCATACAGAACAGTGTAGCAACACTGCTGGTGTTCCCACAATGTAACTATCATACAGAACAGTGTAGCAACACTGCTGTTGTTCCCACAATGTAACTATCATACAGAACAGTGTAGCAACACACTGCTGGTGTTCCCACAATGTAACTATCATACAGAACAGTGTAGCAGCACACTGCTGGTGTTCCCACAATGTAACTATAATACAGAACAGTGTAGCAGCACACTGCTTGTGTTCCCACAATGTAACTATCATACAGAACAGTGTAGCAACACACTGCTGGTGTTCCCACAATGTAACTATCATACAGAACAGTGTAGCAGCACACTGCTAGTGTTCCCACCTTCGTATAACACATGAGAAGGATACACAATAACACATGTGCTCTTCCTGCCCAGGTCTATATCCGCCACTACCAGCCACTCCGTGTATCAAGGCCATCTCTCCCTCCGAGGGTTGGACAACTGGAGGCGCTACGGTCATCATTATTGGTGATAACTTCTTCGACGGTCTTCAGATAGTATTCGGTACTATGCTGGTCTGGAGCGAGGTGAGTTGCGCGTGAATGCTGGTGTTTGAAGAATGTTTGGATGTGTTTTTATAGTGTTTGGAAGTCACCGATGGTAGTTTGTTGTGCGTTTTGAATAAGTTTGGACGTGTCTGAGTGATAAGTAATGTTTGTATGTATTGAAGAGTGTTTGGAAGTGTGTAGGGAGTGTTTGGAAGTGACTGGAGATGTTTTGGTGTGTGTTTTGGAGTTTATTTTTAAATGTGATGTTTGGATTTGTTTGGATATTTGAGTGTATTTAGAAGTGTTTCTGGGTGTTTGAGAGTGTTCGCTGTTGTCACTGTTTTATGTTTGGAAATGTTTGGTGATGCCTATAAGTGTTTGATGCTGTTTGTAAGTTTTCTGTTTAAGAGACTTGTATGGCTGGTGGTCCTTGTGAGTGTTTGGTGGTGTTTTGAACGCGTTATGTTTGTGGTGTTTTTTCTGCTTGGGCATGTTTGATGTGTTTTCTTATGGTGTTTGAATAGTTTTTTTGGAATACTTGGGAAATGTCTAAAAGAGACGTGTTTGGTAGTGTTTGGCAGTGTTTGATGATATTTTGTGTTTTTTTTTTTTTTGGGGGGGGGGCTGTGTTTGAAATGTTTACTCTTTACTGTGTTTAGAGATTTTTCTTATATTAGTTGCTTTCTTTTGCAGTATTTCAGAGTTTTTGGTGTTGAAAAATGTCCACAGATGTTTTAATGAGTTGTTGGTGTTTGTTTATTGCTAGTTGGTGTTTTTATTAGTTTTTAGTATTTGGCATTCGTTGTTGGTGTTTGGTGATTGTCAGACCTTCGTTGGTGGTTGAGTGTGTTTGTCATCATGTGATACTATTTAAAGAGTGTTTAGTGCTTGTTGGAGGTGTTTGGTGTTCATCTGTGGTGTTTGGTGTTCATTTGGGATGTTTGATGTGTTCGCTTGAGGTGTTTGACGGGAGTTTTGTGTTAACTGGAGGTGTTTGACTGGTGTTTGTTGCTCCCTGGAGGTGTTTGACGGGTGTTTGTTGCTCCCTGGAAGTGTTTGGCGGGTGTTTGTTGCTCCCTAGAGGTGTTTGACGGGTGTTTGTTGTTGGCTTGTGGTGTTTGGATGATTAGTGTTGACTGTAAGCAGGAGATGAGCGTCTCGGGTCCCAGACTCCAAGATGGCGTCTAAGCGGGTGTAAACAAGAGAGAGAGAGAGAGAGAGAGAGAGAGAGAGAGAGAGAGAGAGAGAGAGAGAGAGAGAGAGAGAGAGAGAGAGAGAGAGAGAGAGAAATACAAGAGATGTTATATAACTAAAAAAATATCCAATAATTACCCCTTTTCAAGCTGTAAATTGATTATTGTGTCCTGAGCCAACTGTCAAGATTCAATTACTTCGCAAATCATCTTCTGTTTTACAAATTATAATGTCCCTCTAGCTGAAGATGTGGGTCTGTTCTTATACACATTATATCTCTGTTTTCCAGTTGGTCACGTCACATGCCATCAGAGTTCAGACACCTCCTCGTCACATCCCTGGTGTGGTTGAAGTAACTCTCTCGTACAAGTCAAAGCAATTCTGTAAAGGAGCTCCCGGGAGATTTGTCTATGTTTGTAAGTCACTGATATTCTCTTTGTTGTATATGGTATAAAATACTGACGAGTTGAAGAATAAGACACATGTACAACAGTTGGGTATCTTTATTGAGGAAACGTTTAGGCTACACAGTAGACTTCTTCAGTCAAATACAAAGGGAGCAGTGGTAGTGAAATAATGATGATGTAATCAGTCCTTCAACCTTGGAGAAAAAGTATTTGAGGTGATCAGTCCTTCAACCTGAGGGACTGACCACCTTGAGGCTTCAAGGTACTGAGCACCTTGAAGCTTCAAGGTACTCGAAGCTTCAAGGTACTCGAAGCTTCAAGGTACTCGAAGCTTCAAGGTACTCGAAGCTTCAAGGTACTCGAAGCTTCAAGGTACTCGACACTTCAAGGTACTCGAAGTAAAAAAAGAACATTTTCTTGCCACTGTTGGAGTACTTTTGATTTACCACCTGTTTTGCGCCTTTTTCACACGTTTAACAACGTCGACAGTGAGCTCAAAACATCGACAGATACGTTAAAACGTGTCAAAGACTTGACCACTCCTCCCTTGATCGTTTCCAGCACTGACGGAACCCACCATCGACTACGGGTTCCAGCGACTCCAGAAGCTCATCCCGCGGCATCCAGGTGACCCGGAGAAGCTGCCGAAGGAGATCATTCTGAAGAGGGCAGCCGACCTGGCCGAGGCTCTCTACTCCATGCCCAGGAATAACCAGCTGGCCCTGCCGGCCCCCAGGTCGCCAGCCATGAACCAGACGTCGGCCATGACCGGATTTAACACCTACACAGGCCAGCTGGCCGTCAGTGTCCAAGACACAGCCAACACGCAGTGGGGCGAAGGTAATTATTGTCTCTTCAAGATTTAAATTAACACCTTTGATTTTCATTTTAAATTGTCTAAAACATTTTGAGATTCAAATTTGCATTCATATTCTAAGTTATCATGTTAATGTAGTGTTGCCAAGCTTAAATTTATCATATACAGTGTTGCCAAGTCATCAGTGATATTAATACAGTGTTGCCAAGTCATCAGTGATATTAATACAGTGTTGCCAAGTCATCAGTTATATTAATACAGTGTTGTCAAGTCATCAGTTATATTAATACAGTGTTGTTAAGTCAAGGGGTAATGTAAACACAGTGTTGCCAAGTCAAAGAATAATATTAATACAGTGCTGAAAAGTCCTCAGTAATATTAACAACAGTGGTACCAAATCCTCAGTAATATTTATAACAGTGTTGCCAAATCCTCAGTTACATCAATGCATTATTGCCAAATACTCAGTTATATCAATGCAGTGTTGCTAAGTCTTCAGTTTTATAATAACAGTTTTGCCAAGTCCTCGGTTGTATTAATGAAGTGTTGCCAAGTCCTTAGTTATATTGATATAGTATTGCCAAGCCATCAGTAACATTAACAGTGTTGCCAAGTCCTCAAGTATAATAATTATGATGTCAAATCTCCAGTTATATTAATACAGTGGTGCCAAGTCCTAAATAATATTATTAACAGTATTGCCAAGTCCTCAGCAATGTCAATAACAATGTTGCCAAGTCCTCAGTAATATTAATAACAGTGCTGCCAAGTCCTCAGTAATATTAATAAGTGTTGCCAGACCTCAGTAATATTAATAACAGTGTTGCCAGACCTCAGTAATATTAATAACAGTGTTGCCAGACCTCAGTAATATTAATAACAGTGTTGCCAGACCTCAATAATATTAATAACAGTGTTGCCAGACCTCAGTAATATTAATAACAGTGTTGCCAGACCTCAGTAATATTAATAACAGTGCTGCCAGACCTCGGTAATATTAATAACAGTGTTGCCAGACCTCAGTAATATTAATAACAGTGTTGCCAGACCTCATTAATGTTAATAACAGTGTTGCCAGACCTCAGTAATATTAATAACAGTGTTGCCAGACCTCGGTAATATTAATAACAGTGTTGCCAGACCTCAGTAATATTAATAACAGTGTTGCCAGACATCAGTAATATTAATAACAGTGTTGCCAGACCTCAGTAATATTAATAAGTGTTGCCAGACCTCAGTAATATTAATAACAGTGTTGCCAGACCTCAGTAATATTAATAACAGTGTTGCCAGACCTCAGTAATATTAATAAGTGTTGCCAGACCTCAGTAATATTAATAACAGTGTTGCCAGACCTCAGTAATATTAATAACAGTGTTGCCAGACCTCAGTAATATTAATAACAGTGTTGCCAGACCTCAGTAATATTAATAACAGTGTTGCCAGACCTCAGTAATATTAATAACAGTGTTGCCAGACCTCAGTAATATTAATAACAGTGTTGCCAGACCTCAGTAATATTAATAACAGTGTTGCCAGACCTCAGTAATATTAATAACAGTGTTGCCAGACCCTCGCCGAGCATATAACTGACGTACTGGTTGTTCTTACTTGTAGGTTTTTTCTTCTAGAGGACTACACGCGTGCCCAGGGCCCCGGCGTGGGCATATCCTCGCCCAGGGGCGCCGCCTTCCCCTCCAACGCCTCCACTCCCCACTCCTCCTCCACGGGCTCCTCCTCCTCCTCCTCCTCCTACGGTGCCTCCATCAACACCTCCGGCTACGCTTCTCCTGCGAGTCTGGCTAACATGAGCGCCTCACCCAACCTCTTCAACAGCACTTCCAGTAAGTTGAGCTAGCTCTCTCTCTCTCTCTCTCTCTCTCTCTCTCTCTCTCTCTTAAAACTTTAATAATTTAGAATAAGGTAGCAGCACACTGATGATATATCCAATTTTACTAAAACATCTCCCTTTTTCTCCCTATCTTCTCCCTATCCTTGTCTCCCTATCTTCTTCATATCCTTGTCTCCTTATCATCTCCCTATCCTTCTCTCTTCCTTCTCTTAACATCTTTCAAACCATTAACAATGTTATTAACTTCTGTTTACACATATTAACGGAACTTTTGATTTAAACAGTACATAAACAGTAATGACCAATAACAGGCAATAAATAGTAATAAACAATGGAACACGGTAATAGTTGCAAACAGTAATAAATAGCAAACAGTAATAAACAGTAAAAAACAGAAATAAACAGTAGTAAACAGTAGCAAACAGTAATAAACAGTAAAAAACAAATAAACAGTAGCAAACAGTAATAAACAGTAGCAAACGGTAATAAACAGTAGCAAACAGCAATAAACGGTATATTCTATCCATTATGCTTTTAATATTTTAAATCATTCTTTGTTGGTATCCCTGATTTAGACTTCAATTGTTGGTACCCATGATTTAGATTTCCAGTGTTGGCACCCCTGATTTAGACTTCCATTGTTGGTACCCTTGATATAGACTTCTTATTGCTAGTACCCATGATTTAAGTTTCCATTGTTGGTACCCATGATCTAAGTTTCCATTGTTGGTACCCATGATTTAAGTTTCCATTGTTGGTACCCTTGATTTAAATTTCCATTGTTGGTACCCATGATTTAAGTTTCCATTGTTGGTACCCATGATTTAAGTTTCCATTGTTGGTACCCTTGATTTAAGTTTCCATTGTTGGTACCCATGATCTAAGTTTCCATTGTTGGTACCCATGATCTAAGTTTCCATTGTTGGTACCCTTGATTTAAGTTTCCATTGATGGTACTCCTGATTTGGATTTTTATTGTTGGTATCCCTTATTTATATTTCTATTGTAAGTATCCCTTATTTAGATTTCTATTGTTGGTACCGCTGATTTTTTTAATTGTTGGTACCCCTGATTTTGTTTTTATTGTTGGTACCCTTGATTTTTATTTTTATTGTTGGTACCCCTGATTTTTATTTTTATTGTTGGTACCCCTGATTTTCATTTTTATTGTTGGTACCCCTGATTTTTATTCTTATTGCTGGCACCCCTGATTTATTTTTTTATTGTTGGAACCTCTGATTTTTATTTTTATTGCTGGTACCCCTGATTTTTATTTTTATTGTTGGTACCCCTGATTTTTATTCTTATTGTTGGTATCAATGATTTTTATTCTTATTGTTGGTACCCCTGATTTTTATTTTTATTGGCGGTACCCTGAGTTTTATTCTTATTGTTGGTACCCCTGATTTTTATTCTTATTGTTGGTACCCCTGATTTTTATTTTTATTGGTGGTACCCTGAGTTTTATTCTTATTGTTGGTACCCCTGATTTATTTATTTTTTTTCACCCTCGTAAGAAACTGACTAAATAATAACCAGTTAAAACTCTGGAAATAGTGAAATATAATCAGCTGTTCATAAATAATATTCACTTAACAATATAAACGGCATCCTTGGCTCACCCCCCCCCCCCCCCACCCGTGCCAGGAGCTGTAACTTGATCCCTGCAACTACATACACACACATACACATAACCGAGGAGTATCCATGCCCCTTGGGGGTACGGTAACCAAATAATGGGGGTACGAGACTCGATCTCTGAACAGTTAAAACAGAAAGGTTGTTAAATCAGAATAAACTACTGGTACGTAATAGGACTGGTGATGTTAGTGACTGTAATATCCACAATCTGGTGAAGGTGGTATGAGCACTTGTTGGGTAGTCCATTGTGTGTCTGTAATCATTAAAAGGCTGACACTTCCCCCAGCATCATACTGGGTCGGGTGAAGTATCGTAGGTCAGGTGATATCTCAGCCTTATAAACCTTCTACTGTTCTTTTATTTTTGTAAGTATACACAAATAACCCGCACTTAAAAGAGAGAAGCTTACGACGACGTTTCGGTCCGACTTGGACCATTGACAAAGTCACACTAACCAGAAGTGGAGCAGGACGGCTGGTTGTCTTTGTTGTGGACGTTTCGCCATTCAGTGGCTGGCTGGATGGCGAAATGTCTACGATAGGGATGCCCGGGTGTTGTGCATGTGTCTTAATTTCATCTTGCCGGTATTATATCCCATTCTTGTACTACTACTACTACTACTACTACCACCACCTCTTCCTGCCTATATATAGCCGTCCTGCTCCACTTCTGGTTAGTGTGACTTTGTCAATGGTCCAAGTCTCTTCAAGACAGATAACACTCACAATATACCACACAGTATACCACAAGGACTTGTCCAGTATGATGGGCCAGTAGGCCTGCCGCAGTGTTTCTCCTTTCTTATGTTCTTATATGTGTTCCACCAGCTATAAGCTGAATATGAAAATATCTGCATTATCTAACAATGTGATCTGAAAATGAAGATAATTTGTCCCAATAGTGATTTCTTGGATCTGATTCTTAAGTGGTGGAAACACTCGCCTGTTTACACTCTACTAACAGTTGCCAATGTAGCGAATGGATGTAGAAGTCACCACTTTTGTGGGACCACGGATGGTGAAGAAGTGATGGGTATTAGATCGGTGGTAGTGATAGTGTGTCTTAGGTCAGTGATAATGTGTATTGGATCAGTGATAATTGGTGTTAGAGATACTGCTTGCAAGAACGGTGATGCTGCGTGTTAGATCAATGATAGTGAATGTTAGATCAGTGATAGTGAGTGTTAGATCAGTGATAGTGAGTGTTGGGGGTGAGGGGAAGGTCTGATGGATCACAGTGACTGATGGTGTTCCTCCCTCCATCCCACTACTGCTGGTACAGCAGCAGCGGCACCAGCAGGCGGCCCTGGGGGACACCACCACCACCATCACCACCACCACCACCACGGAGCCTGGGGCATCGCGGCTACCTCCTGCCCAGTTTCCTCCTCCTCCACCTCCTCCGCAGCTCTCTTCTCCCAGTTCACGGCCAATATGAATACCAAACAGAGGAGCGCCTTCGCTCCAGTGATCCCCAGTCTGCCGGCCACACCTCCCCTCACTCCCATCACCACCGTCAACAACAGCGTAGCTCCCTGGCAGCAGCTACTCTCTTAGTGTTAGTGTCAACAACTGCATGTAGTCTTCTAGGCGTTGTATTAGCCTCTACGGCCTTAGCAATCTCCCATGAATTATAATGTTAATAATGGTGACATATGCATGCACCACCCACCTGCCTTGTATTGTTCTGCTGCTGCTGCTGCTGCTGCTGCTGCTGCTGCTGCTGCTGCTGCTGCTGCTGCTGCTGCCACTGCTGCAGTAACTACAATCAAGTCAACGTTGCAAACTTCATCTCATTAGCACCATTTGTGAACTGAACAGTAACAGTAGCTCATGTGGCCTTTACTATATTGGTTCCTGAGTCTCACTGAAATACGTATATAAGCTAAATACGCAGAGCCGGATTAAGATTTTGTTGGCCACCAGTGATATTTTGAAAAGGAAACAAAAATTAATCACAACAGTCCATCAAATACGTGATGTAATAACATACTATAATTATAAACTTACTGCAGTAACTGTGAATACTTTTCACTTAATCACTGGAGGGCCTCCTGCTGGCGGAGGACCCTGGGCTGCAACCCCTAAAACCCATGCCTTAATCCGGCCTTGCAAACACGGATGTGTAATGAACACTGGTCAGTGGAACAAGCAGTCCCACATCGAGACACTAAAATAGAAGAGAAAACTTCTGTGTATTTCAACTTATAACTTGTCTTTCAGAGACTGAAGAGGTCCTCAGTTGGAGGCCGAAATATGCAAGCCTCTTCTTCGGTTTAATTTTCCTCCATGTGAGACTGTTTGTTCCTCATTAGATAATAATAATGTCCACAGTATATGTAAGCTGGTAGTTCGTGTTTTGCCTTAGAGGATGACTATTATTGATCGTTACGACGTCAGTACTAATTCGTCCTCTCTCTCTCTTTCTTGCAGGAATGGGCGGGTTCATGTCCTCTGCCTTCTCCTCCATGGGTCACTTTGCCCTACCTCCCTGCGGGGCCCAGCCCTACGGTCACTCCCTCGTCCACTCCCCAGCTAAGTGATAGTGAGCCCCACCCTGCACCGCCCCACGGGGCCCAGCACTACGCCTGTTACCTGATTGCAACTCCACAAGAGCCTTCCTTGAGCTGAACGTGGCTCTCTATCGAAGATCGAACATTTCCGAGGCACGGCCTGAGTCAGCCTGTGAGTCTTACTACGAGTCTCTTCTAAAGAAATCTTGTGACGTCGTATAGGAAAGTTACATAACACGTCTGATAAATTTACGGGTGGCGTCTGCTGCACACACACACACACACTCACACACACACAAGTAGTTCTTTGGTCTGAAGAAGAGCAGAAGTTAGATGGTCAGTCTATCGAAAGCAGCATTATGCTGAGATGCAAGATCTCTGTGGTCTGAATTGTGCAGTGCTTCTCACTCTCAGCAAAACGAAAGCACAGCAGATCATTGGTTGACAGTGAAAAGAAACCAACAGCGTCATACCAGGAGTGCCAGAACGTCATCATACCAGGAGTGCCAGGGACTCATCATACCAGGAGTGCCAGAGATTCACATTATATTCATTATTTTCACCAGTTAGTGACTAGCAACAACAGAAAACATTCATTCAGTGATAGTTGTCGAACACTGGGCATGCCAGGGTGTCCTATTATCCACATCAGGTGGTGTGGGAGGGTAGTGGTGAGGAGGATCAACAGTGGATATCACGGACGTGAATGATGGTGATAAAGTGAAGTGTAGGAAACCACGAACCTGTTGAAACTAATAAAAAAATAATGTTGGTCAGATTACGAGGCTATGAAGTGGATGAAGAAAGTGGATAGCGAGGTCTCTCCGAAGAGAATGGAGGAAGAGGATGACTGGTCAATCCGAAGTTGAATCTCAATGGCGTGTTACCGAAAAATTAGGTAAAGAAAAGACACAGGCTGCAGAACGAGCTTTTATCGGGACATCGTTTTGCTCTGTGTAGAGCTTTGTCAAACCAAGTCAAGGCGTTGCCTCATTCAAGTTCGTTGTACAACCTGTCTTTTCCACAGTGTCTTCGCCGAGGCTGAGGAGCACGGACAGCACTTCTCTCTATCCGAAATATTGTACAATGTCAACATTTGATATTTTCTAAATTTTTACATAATTGGTAATCTTGCATTCTCAGTAAACTTTGAATCCCTCTCATTTATCCCTTGTGTGAGCTATAAAAAACTCGAAACTATGTCTGTGGCAATCGAGCGATTTTTCTTTTATCTTTCTCATTCACATTTATTCACCCAAGACTCATTGTCAGGTTTGTTCGATAGCTGTTACGGCTAAATAACATCCTCCTCTCATGGGTAACGTTAAGCTGAGTTAAATTAAGCTAAGTTAATCTGTCACAATTTAATCGTAAACTTGAGATTATTCGATTAAGGAGGATGTTATCGGGATGGAACAGCTACCGATTTAAAGGATGAGGATGCTAGGATTAGCATATTTTGGGAAGGAACTGTTTTCATATGTGGATTTTTGCAGGATCTATAACTCAAAATCCCCCCATCCCCATTTTTTTATATTCTTCTGATGAAGACTGGTTGTGGGTTGTCGAGTCTCCACAACGCATCGTTCATCAAGAGGCCTACAGATTAATTTTAATAAGCGTTGAACACCAGGTGGAAAATTTGCTTTCCGAAGTTGCTTGAGAAAGTTCGTGATTTGTGGTGAGCACGGCAGTGCCAAAGCCAAAGCCAAAGCCAAGCCTAGGGTTGGCTTCGGCTTCGGAGCAAGCTCAAGCCGTCTCTCTCAAGCTGGGAACTGTTATTAACCACTGGAAATATCCCACAACACTAATTCGGTATATAGATATTTATTCTCTAAAAAAAAATAATCAGCTTTAAAAAAAAAACAGCACTGATGAAATTGCCATAGCAGAGAGAAACAGAAAAAACGTGGAAAAAAGACACTAGAGGGGGAACTAGGATAGTCCCAGTCAGGTCCCTGGGTCGCTACAACGCTGCCAGACCAACATGGGCACACCACATTAAATGTTAATTTCACCTGTCGAAATCTCACCTTACCACGAAAGACTTGACGTTGAAGTCTTGAGCTGCAACGTTGTGGGGACCCCAACTCTTCAGTGAGGATTGCAAACTTGTTTCTTTTGTTTGTTGTGCCGGGCGAAACGTGCAAACGAGAAAGTGAAACACCATTACCTTACACAATCTAATTATATGACTGCAGCCTGTGTAGGCCTCAACTGTAACTAACCAGCCTTGTAAACTATGTTTGTATATATATGTACATTTTGAGTCGCTGTAATCGAACACCTCTGTTAAGTTATTTAATGATTATATTTTTTTTTATGGACGTTAACGATTATTCAATTTTTAATTACTTAAATATTGTTAACAAATCGCTTATCTTTGTTTAACGTAAACATGGATGATTATTCAGGCCTACGTCTGGTTGTCGATCTCCGACCATGTACGTCTTACTACGTCTGAAAGGACAGGAAGGTACAGTACCATGACTGGAACAATACACAAGCCGCTCATGGAAGAGTGGAACTTTCGACAGCGTTTCGGTCCTACTTGTACCATTTACAAAGTCACACTAACACATTAGAGTGAGGGAGCCAGTATATATAGGCGAGGGGGGACAGGGACGGAACCAAGAGAGGAAGAACAAGAAATAGTGGTAGTGGTAAGGCTGGTGCTTCCAGTACCTCGCCTATATATATACTGACTCCCTCACTCTTTCGTGTCAGTGTGACTTTGTAAATGGTCGAAGTCGGGCCGAAATGTCGTCATAAGTGTCTCCTACGTGCGGGTTATTTAAGTACTACGTTTTGTTCTGAAAATCAGAAGTGCCAATGAAGACTCGTAAAATAAAAATCAGCCTCGTTTTAACCACAACGACCATGTTTTGTTTTTTTATGTGTGTGTTTTAACAGAGTTTTATTGACAGATTGACCTTCCAAACACAATCCTCAGCTTCTCTGCTTTTCAACGATGTTTTTTTTCTGAGTGATTACAAAATAAAGACTTTTCGAAAGACAATAAACGGTTCCAATACTAAACTTTTCTATCGTACTTGTATATAGTGGTGATTATACATATCATTTACAAAATACTCAAATTATATATGGGTGTGCGGATGTGCAGTGGTCCAAGTGACCAAATGGTCTAAATGGTCTCCGCTAGACCGCAAGAATCAAGGCTTATTCAGGAATTTGTATACTAAGGAAAGTGGTCTGGGCTTCGGTCTGCTCGGTACTCCTCACGGTCCGCGCGGTGCCACATTCAGCTGGCACACTTCATCTGCCAGAAGTGAGTTAAATGAGTATACCTGGAAATACCTGGAAAGGGTTACGGGGGTCAACGCCCCCCGCAGTAAACTTTATCCAATAAAATCCTAAAGGGGATTAACAGAAAAAGATCAAATACACTCGTAGATATGGAATACAATCTTAATGGGGGGCTAAATATTTAACTAGAGTGTAATGACCACTTGTCAGTGATCATTAACAACCAACATGGAGACAGAAACACAGACAATTAATTGATCTGTATATTTCGATCCCCTTCTGGGATCCTCATCTGTTGAAGAGGATCCCAGAAGGGGATCGAAGTATACAGATCAATTAATTTCATAAAGTGTTCAGTACACTTTAGTTTTCCATTTAATCCCATTTATTAAAGAATTTATTCCATATCTAGGAGAGTGTTTTATTTTTTTCTTTATTACTTCCGTTTAGGATTTTATTTCATTCCTTCAAGACGTTTTTCCTGTCATTCACAAGAACGTAAAGATGGAGGATCACTGCAGAAGGCCTACTGGCCCATGCTAGGCAGGTTCCTCTCAAATCCAACCACTTCTACCTACATATTTGTGCAATCCACTCACAAAAGTTGTCACAGGAGGTTATACAGCATCCGAGGAATCATGTTTGATCTGAAGAAGGGGCAGCGGTCGCTCAGATTCCTTGGCTCAAGAGACTTAGATCAATTATGACCCCTGGCGTTTTCGTAATCCCCAGTTCCTTGTGGGTCACCAGTCGTAGCCCCCCTTACCTTTATACCTTTGATATGCCTTGGAAGAGTTTCGAGAGTTTCACTACTCTCGGAGCCCGGCCATGGGCCAGGCTCGTCTGGTGCTTGCCTGGTCAACCAGGCTGTTGCTGCTGGAGGCCCACTGCCCCATATATCCATTACAGTCTGGTTGAGCCGTAAACGATCTCTGCATTTGTTCCAGCTCCGATATTTCTCTTGCTTTGAACGGGACCGTCAACACTGAGCAGTATTCTAAGTGAGGGAGCACTAGTGATTTGAAGAGTGTCACCATCGGCATTATTTCCCTTGTTTTGAAAGTTCTCAATACCCATCCCGTCATCTTCTTGGCTGTCGTGATCTTTGTCTTGTTATGGTCTTTAAAAAAAGGTCAGCTAGACTCCTTTTAACACCTTAGGACCCCCTTCTGTAGGTAGAATAATTGTGGCTGACCCCAGTGTTTGGGACTGACCCCAGTATTTGGGACTGACACCAGTATTTGGGACTGACACCAGTATCTGGGACTGACACCAGTATTTGGGATTGAAACCAGTATCCGAACTAAACTCCCAATATTCGCGACTGATCCCTTAGCATTCGCGACTGCCCCCAAATATTCGAGACTGACCTCCTTCAATTCGTGACCGACCCCCAATAATTCGTGACCGACCCCCAATAATTCGTGACTGACCCCCAATAATTCGTGACCGACCCCCGAACATCCACAACTAACCTCCCCGCAGCCCCAACCCTCGCCACTGATAAGGAACCACCGACAAGTACCAGGTCCTGAGCAGACCGACGCCCGGCGCACTTTCCGCCACGCGGGGCGCATGAACGCGCGCGCGTGCTCGCGTGCGCGACATCATCACCCAGTACGTTAAGACGGTCGCATCGCTGTCGTAAGTGTGATAGTTCCACACTTACTTTTAAATGTCTAGACTAAGAAACAGATAAATGTGTTCCCTCTCTTGTACAGAAATTGAATTTTCAAACCTACCATACTATAGGTGTATAATAAATTTTTAAAAAATCTATTAAGGGTTTTTGTGGTTTTAATTGTCCTCCCTCGCCCATTTTTCCCATTTAGAGTTGATGTCATGGGTCGGTTATTGGGGGATGGAAGCCTATCTACTACACGAGGGTCATTAAGGCTGTGTGTCACCTGTTCACCATATGTCAAGAATACTTTGATGCCTAAAATATAGATTAATGTAAACTCTCAGTGTATATACACTGAGAAATGTACACCTCAGTGTATATACACTGAGAGATATATACCTCAGTGTATATACACTGAGAGATATATATATCACTGAGAAACATACGCCTCAATATATATATACACTGAGAGAGAGATGTATCCCTGTGTATATACACTGAGATAGCACAGTGTATATAAATCGAGAGACATACACCTAAGTGTACATACACTGAGAGAGATATCTGTGTACATATATTCTGAGAAATGTACACCTCTTGGTGTATATACACTGAGAAACATAGACCTCTCAGGGTAAACAGTAACAGATGATGTCACGACATGCAAAACAACCCCTATGAAAAGAAAAATAGTGAACTTCCAAGCGCTTTCGTGATTTCTCACATTATCAAGGACCTGTGAAAATAATAGAATAGCTAGAGGCCTTATAAGGCTGAGATATCACCTCACATTACGCCATTACGCCCGTCCCAGTATGACGCTGGGACGGGTGTATATACACATACACCTCTCAGTGTATATACACATACACCTCTCAGTGTATATACACACACACACCTCTCAGTGTATATACACACACACCTCCCAGTGTATATACACTGACTTTAATAGTAACAACAACGATTATGAAAAAATAGAAAATGATTAGGATAAACGCCGATAATAATAATAATAATAATAATAATAATAATAATAATAATAATAATAATAATAATAATAGTAAAAACAATAATTAAATGATAATTATCATTATTAATGATGAATTCACTTATAATGATTATAATACAATTATAATGTAAAACAATGTGCGGAATGGTGAAGAACTCTTGATCCGAGGAAGTGGAGCTACTCTTCCTCGACTCAAACCTGATTAAATTTCCATCCTCCCCCAGGGGTACTGTGATTCCCTGCGGGTTTAGTGCTTCCCAAACAATTGAGTAAAAAAAAAATAGGTTTGAAACATGTACTTGACTGTATGTGGTTGCTGGGGGTCGAGCCTCAGCTCCTGGCCCCTCCAGTGTCATGCTGACTTCATGGGAGAGGATGTCAGTGCAATGCTGGCTTTATGGGAGAGGATGTCAGTGCAATGCTGACTTCATGGGAGAGGATGTCAGTGCAATGCTGACTTTATGGGAGAGGATGTCAGTGCAATGCTGGCTTTATGGGAGAGGATGTCAGTGCAATGCTGGCTTTATGGGAGAGGATGTCAGTGCAATGCTGACTTTATGGGAGAGGATGTCAGTGCAATGCTGACTTTATGGGAGAGGATGTCAGTGCAATGCTGACTTTATGGGAGAGGATGTCAGTGCAATGCTGACTTTATGGGAGAGGATGTCAGTGCAATGCTGACTTCATAGGAGAGGATGTCAGTGCAATGCTGACTTTATGGGAGAGGATGTCAGTGCAATGCTGACTTCATGGGAGAGGGTTATCAGTGCATTGCTGACTTCGTGAGAAAGGATGTCAGCATTAGTACTCTCATCATACTCACTAGCTGACTGCAAATAACTTAGACTCATCCAGCATTAACTTCTGATGTGCGTCCGTAACGTCAGTCAGGTCGTTTTAGCTTGTTCCAGTGACAGTTGGTGTCAGCGTTACCTTGCTAACTATCGTTGCCTCCTGTTAACCACCTTGTTAAAGTTAAAATACCGTGTAAAAACCTACGCCAGCAAGAATTATACGAATTGCATTATACGGAATTTGCAGTAACATTGGATTTTAGAATGGGTTAACCGGTGTGGGGGAAAAGTGGGCACTTTTCGCCCATACCCTTCAAGTTAATATTCCCCCCCCCCACCCAGTGTTTACTTTCTGGCTGGTGGGGTTCAACAGTCAGTCTGAGACGATTGTATCCACGGTGTTAGTGAAGGAAGCGACACGGTGTTGACGACCTCGTTGACGGAACAAGTTAAGAAAGAACGACAAACTAGTGTGAGACGAGAGGACACTTGTAGACACTTGTAGACGCCTGTGGACACTTGTGGACTCTTATGGACACGTGAAGGCTACACCTGAGCTAAAATACAGTGTAAAGGAGATCTGCATCACACCTGTTGTGTGATCCAGGTGTGGCTGTGTGATCCAGGTGTGGCTGTGTGATCCAGGTGTGGCTGTGTGATCCAGGTGTGGCTGTGTGATCCAGGTGTGGCTGTGTGATCCAGGTGTGGCTGTGTAATCCAGGTGTGGCTTCAACTACCAGCTAAGTTACACCTCCTCCTTTAGGCTTCATAGGCACAGTCGCTCAAAAGTGCCAAACTGACTCGTAGGATAGATCTTTTGTTATATATATATATATATATATATATATATATATATATTTATATATATTTGTAAGCCAATATGTTATATAAATTCACATTTTTAACCAAGGCTACTTCTACCTATCCTTGTTAGGACCGATACATGGTCACACATATCATTCTATGTGCGGGGTATTTGTACAAGTTGGATTGAACGTCTACACGCGGACCAGGTCCAGGAAATTGCTGGGACAGCTCTTCAAAGCCGTACCGTGTGTCAATCATAGCTGTGACGGGGGTCTTTCACAGTGGATGCTGTGGACGTTTTTGGCCACAATTCACTTCATAAAACACCACTCCCACTGTCGAAGATTCTTCCCACTGAACAGAAACCAGCCTGTTGCATTTCCCGACTAAGTCCAACACGCAAATCTACCAAGATGGAATAACCGTTTCAAAATATGGATCATTCACGACCTGTGAGCTTTACTATCATACCATTGTCTCCAGGAGAACCATGGTAGCTATCCCTGGACTCTGGTACGTTGGAGACAATGGTGAGGCTCCTAGAAGATGGCAGGAGAAATATAATGTATATAATTCAAGGTAAGCGCTAAGCCCATGTGTGTTACTCAGCGCAAGACGTGGTGGAGGCTTGATCCTCCGTCTGCTGAGAACCAGACAGACGTGCTTCCTGTTTGTACTCGCCTGGATGTGCCAAGATGGCAAGGAGAGAAACATTGGTGGGAGTTGGTACTCAGTCACAAAGAAGGATGGAGATAATATAAAATACAAACATGATGGAAAAATAAACACAATGCAGTATTGACAACGTTTCGCCCACACAGTCGACGTTATCAAGTCACAAATAGATCTGTTTGTAACATGATACAGGCCACTGTGTGAGCGAAACGTTGTCAATAAAGGATTACATTAAAGAGCATTTGTGTTCATTTTCCCAAAGAAAGAACCGGAAAAGTGAGACACTTGTAAGAACACAAAAAAGGAGGAGCACTGCAGCAGGCCTACTGGCCCATACTAGGCACGTTCTTCTCAAAGCCAAACCACCCACTGTCAGCCTACCAAGACTCCCAACAATATATACCTAAAAATTACATATAAATCATTGCAAAAAAACACAGAAAACATTTACTTCAAATACAGTTTGCTGTATAGCCCTTGTGGCTTAGCGCTTCTTTTTTGATTATAATAATAATAATAATTCAAATACAGTAATATAATTTGTCTTACTTTTCTCCATAAAATGTAAGTTTCGATTAACATTGTGATAATTTACGCATTTTAACTAGAAAAAGATGTTTTGAGACTGACCGCGGGTTCAAGCCCCACCCGTGGTGTGGTTAGGTTTGCTTATGCAAGGGATGAGCCACAAGTTCGTCTCCCGCTTCTCCTCCACGGGAAAGAACGCATCAACTACCATGATAATTAAATGGTTATAACAATAAAACATAAGAAAGAAGGAACACTGCAACAGGCCTACTGACCCATGCGGAGCAGGTCCATGTCCCCCCCCCCGGATTAGCCCAATGACCCACTAAGTCTGATCATCTCCACTCAAGGATGGAGCACTGCACCAGACCCAGCAGCACAAACTAGTCAGGTCCAACTCACACCCACCCACACCCACTCATGTATTTATCTAACGTATTTTTAAAACTACACAACGTTTTAGCTTCTATAACTGTACTCGGGAGTTTGTTCCACTCATCCACAACCCTATTACCAAACCAGTGCTTTCCTATATCCTTTCTGAATCTGAATTTTTCCTTATGTTCTTATGTTAAATTTTAAAGGGGTTGACCTGTAAGCCAGCGGAAGGCTTCGGTCAGATGACCAAAAGCTCCAACGGCGGGTCATCATCTAAGACCCGCGTCAGGAAACACTCGTCCTGTTTTCTGACGAACCTTACCTAGGCTAACCTGGAAATAAATGGTATCAAATACCGACACAGTGGAAATATAAACACATATGCAGTATAATGTGAACCTTTATTGACAACGTTTCACCCACACAGTGGGCTTTTTCAAGTCACACACAGATCTACCTGGGGTGGAAGGTACGGGAGTATTTATAGTCTATCGTCTATAGTCTTGTAATAACTGCAACAAATTATATGTGGGCGAAACATCAAGAGACCTCCAAACACGTATTTCAGAACACCAATATGCAAGCAGGACTGACGATACAAGGAATACCTGTGTACAACATCGCAATTCACACAACCATTTAATTAACTACAGAAACTCAAGACTTATCGCCACAGAAGACAACACTCAATACAGAAGAATCCTGGAATCATCGCTTATCTCTATAACCAACAATTTCAACCAGAACAACGGCTTCTATAACATAGCTGAACCACTCGCCAAGAAACTTCTTCATCGCTATCCCACATAAGAACATAGAACACTGCAGAAGGTCTACTCACAACTTGTCCAAGCTACCCAAGACTCTATAACTCCACCTGGTAGATCATCAGATGCAGCATTCTCCACCTGACCTCAACATTCTGAACCTGACTATAAACACTCCCGTACCTTCCACCCCAGGTAGATCTGTGTGTGACTTGAAAAAGCCCACTGTGTAGGTGAAACGTTGTCAATAAAGGTTCACATTATACTGCATATGTGTTTATATTTCCACTAGGCTAACCTACCATGATTAACCATGGCATGGAATTAACCCGAAATTCTAGGAAAGATTCATTTTTTTTATTTAGGAAAACATAATATAACAGCAGTGTACTGCTACCTTACTCTTATATGTTGGGATCAGTAGTGCCATCCTGAGCTGGCACACTTCAGTAGTGCCATCCTGAGCTGGCACACTTCAGTAGTGCCATCCTGAGCTGGCACACTTCAGTAGTGCCATCCTGAGCTGGCACACTTCAGTAGTGCCATCCTGAGCTGGCACACTTCAGTAGTGCCATCCTGAGCTGGCACACTTCAGTAGTGCCATCCTGAGCTGGCACACTTCAGTAGTGCCATCCTGAGCTGGCACACTTCAGTAGTGCCATCCTGAGCTGGCACACTTCAGTAGTGCCATCCTGAGCTGGCACACTTCAGTAGTGCCATCCTGAGCTGGCACACTTCAGTAGTGCCATCCTGAGCTGGCACACTTCAGTAGTGCCATCCTGAGCTGGCACACTTCAGTAGTGCCATCCTGAGCTGGCACACTTCAGTAGTGCCATCCTGAGCTGGCACACTTCAGTAGTGCCATCCTGAGCTGGCACACTTCAGTAGTGCCAACCTGAGCTGGCACACTTCAGTAGTGCCATCCTGAGCTGGCACACTTCAGTAGTGCCATCCTGAGCTGGCACACTTCAGTAGTGCCATCCTGAGCTGGCACACTTCAGTAGTGCCATCCTGAGCTGGCACACTTCAGTAGTGCCATCCTGAGCTGACACACTTCAGTAGTGCCATCCTGAGCTGACACACTTCAGTAGTGCCATCCTGAGCTGGCACACTTCAGTAGTGCCATCGTGAGCTGACACACTTCAGTAGTGCCATCCTGAGCTGACACACTTCAGTAGTGCCATCCTGAGCTGGCACACTTCAGTAGTGCCATCCTGAGCTGGCACACTTCAGTAGTGCCATCCTGAGCTGGCACACTTCAGTAGTGCCATCCTGAGCTGACACACTTCAGTAGTGCCATCCTGAGCTGACACACTTCAGTAGTGCCATCCTGAGCTGGCACACTTCAGTAGTGCCATCGTGAGCTGACACACTTCAGTAGTGCCATCCTGAGCTGACACACTTCAGTAGTGCCATCGTGAGCTGACACACTTCAGTAGTGCCATCCTGAGCATTAACTGCATTAACGATAAACAACTATAGCAACTGCAAGAGTGTGGGTGCAACATGGCCCCAGTGACCACGTAATCATGTTTCAAGACCTGCACACTGAACTACCTTCATGCAACACATACTGAGACCCTGCAAGGTTCTTGAGCCACTGTTCTAACTCCCTGAGGGATTACTGTAATCCCAATTTTAGGGACTGAGGTATCCTTGATAGTTGATATACCTTGATAGTTGGTATACCTTGATAGTTGATATACTTTGATAGTTGGTATACCTTGATAGTTGGTATACCTTGATAGTTGATATGCCTTGATAGTTGGTATACCTTGATAGTTGATATACCTTGATAGTTGATATGCCTTGATAGTTGGTATACCTTGACAGTTGGTTTACCTTGATAGTTGGTATACCGTGATAGTTGGTATACCTTGATAGTTGGTATACCTTGATAGTTGGTATACCGTGCTAGTTGGTATACCTTGATAGTTGGTATACCTTGATAGTTGGTATACCTTGATAGCTGGTATATCTTGATAGCTGGTATAACTTGATAGTTGGTAAACCTTGATAGTTGATATACCTTGATAGCTGGTATACCTTGATAGCTGGTATACCTTGATAGCTGGTATACCTTGATAGTTGGTATACCTTGATAGTTGGTATACCTTGATAGCTGGTATACATTGATAGATGGTATACCTTGATAGCTGGTATCCCTCGATAGCTGGTGTACCTTGATAGCTGGTACACCTTGATAGTTGATAGTTGGTATACCTTGATAGCTGGTATACCTTGATTGCTGGTATACCTTGATAGCTGGTATACCTTGATAGCTGGTATACCTTGATAGTTGGTATACCTTGATGGTTGGTGTACCTTGATAGCTGGTATACCTTGATAGCTGGTATACCTTGATAGCTGGTATACCTTGATAGCTGGTATACCTTGATAGTTGATATACCTTGATAGCTGGTATCCCTTGATAGCTGGTTTCCCTTGATAGCTGGTATACCTTGATAGTTGGTATACCTTGATAGTTGGTATACCTTGATAGCTGGTATCCCTTGATAGCTGGTATACCTTGATAGTTGATAGTTGGTATACCTTGATAGTTGGTATACCTTGATAGTTGGTATACCTTGATAGCTGGTATACCTTGATAGCTGGTATACCTTGATAGCTAGTATACCTTGATAGTTGGTATACCTTGATAGTTGGTATACCTTGATAGCTGGTATACCTTGATAGCTGGTATACCTTGATAGTTGGTATACCTTGATAGCTGGTATACCTTGATAGCTGGTATACCTTGATAGTTGGTATACCTTGATAGCTGGTATACCTTGATAGCTGGTATACCTTGATAGTTGGTATACCTTGATAGCTGGTATACCTTGATAGTTGGTATACCTTGATGGTTGGTATACCTTGATGGTTGGTATACCTTGATGGTTGGTATACCTTGATGGTTGGTATACCTTGATGGTTGGTATACATAATATATACTGCCTTAATGACTCTCGTTTATTATTATTATTATTGTTTATCGTTATTTGAAAATATCTAAACCCACATGGGTCAGTGTTGACTGACCCTCGTGTAGTCGATAGGCTTCAAACTCTCCCTCTCCTCCAATTATTTTAATTACTTTACACAGTGGCATTGATTAGTAAGCTGAATAATGATTAATTCATCAATAATTCGATGCTGATTTACCCCATGTGATTACTCAGATCAAATAATTATGAGCTAATCAATAATTGATAATTTTTATGTTAGCGTAAAAAAATGATTTGATGCCGGCGAAGGGTTCTTGATTCTAGGACTTGGAGCTTCCCGTCCGTTCCTCGGATCAAACCTGAGTGCCTTCCATTCCCCTAGGGGATCTTTGATCCCCCTCCCCCTAGGGGGGTGTCGTTAGACACTCGGCAATAAATGTGTGTGGTTGCAGGGGTCGATTCACAGCTCCTGGTCCCGTTTCTTTGCTGGTCGCTACTAGGTCCAGTCCTTGCTGCGTGAGCTTTATCGTACCTCTTCTTAAAGCTATGTATGGATCCTGCCTCTACTGTGTGTACGCACCTATTTGTACTCACCTATTTGTGGTTGCAAGGGTCGAGTCATAGCTCCTGTGTGTGTGTGTGTGTGTGTGTGTGTGTGTGTGTGTGTGTACAGTGAGAAACTGTATATACCGCCAAAGATAACTATCTCGTATATATGTTGAGAGAAATTCCTGAAGATACGCAACACAGTGTATATACCATGAAAGAAACTTACCTCAGTGTATATACCATGAACGGGTGATCAGCTGCTTAGTGGAGTTTAAAATCTATCGACTACACGAGGGTCATTAAGGCTGCATGTCGACTGTTCACCACCAGTCAAGAATACTTTATACCTTAAAAGAGAATTAAACTCTGTGTATGTAAAAGGATTAAGATAATCTCTGTGTATACACGGAGAGACATACACCTCTCAGTGTATACACGGAGAGACATACACCTGTCAGTGTATACACGGAGAGACATACACCTGTCAGTGTATACACGGAGAGACATACACCTGTCAGTGTATACACGGAGAGACATACACCTGTCAGTGTATACACGGAGAGACATACACCTGTCAGTGTATACACGGAGAGACATACACCTCTCAGTGTATACACGGAGAGACATACACCTGTCAGTGTATACACGGAGAGACATACACCTGTCAGTGTATACACGGAGAGACATACACCTGTCAGTGTATACACGGAGAGACATACACCTGTCAGTGTATACACGGAGAGACATACACCTCTCAGTGTATACACGGAGAGACATACACCTGTCAGTGTATACACGGAGAGACATACACCTGTCAGTGTATACACGGAGAGACATACACCTGTCAGTGTATACACGGAGAGACATACACCTGTCAGTGTATACACGGAGAGACATACACCTCTCAGTGTATACACGGAGAGACATACACCTGTCAGTGTATACACGGAGAGACATACACCTGTCAGTGTATACACGGAGAGACATACACCTCTCAGTGTATACACGGAGAGACATACACCTCTCAGTGTATATACGGAGAGACATACACCTCTCAGTGTATATACGGAGAGACATACACCTCTCAGTGTATACACGGAGAGACATACACCTCTCAGTGTATACACGGAGAGACATACACTTCTCAGTGTATACATGGAGAGACATACACCTCTCAGTGTATACACGGAGAGACATACACTTCTTAGTGTATACATGGAGAGACATACACCTCTTAGTGTATACATGGAGAGACATACACCTCTTAGTGTATACATGGAGAGACATACACCTCTCAGTGTATACATGGAGAGACATACACCTCTCAGTGTATACATGGAGAGACATACACCTCTTAGTGTATACATGGAGAGACATACACCTCTCAGTGTATACATGGAGAGACATACACCTCTCAGTGTATACACGGAGAGACATACACCTCTCAGTGTATACATGGAGAGACATACACCTCTCAGTGTATACACGGAGAGACATACACCTCTCAGTGTATACACGGAGAGACATACACCTCTCAGTGTATACATGGAGAGACATACACCTCTTAGTGTTCAAACATTATCTCTCAGTCCACAGCAGGATCCAAACTTGCACACACTGTATCAAGGTACACAGTACTTTCGCCTCTCAGCCAGATCCCAGAGCCCTGGCTGAGTGACGAAAGTATTGTGCACTTTGATACAGTGTACAGGTTCGGATCCTGTTGTAGACTGACAGATAATGCTTGTTAAAAATTCTCCCGTTTGCGAATTAAGCGCCTATAGTTGTTTATATGCTATACTGACCATGCAAGATGCATTGCAGACAAGAATGCATATATTTGCCCTACAGAACAAGCGGTTTAATAAGACACACAAGCGTCCCGTAGCTCGGTTGGTAGCGCTCTCAGCTCACACAGTGAGGTCCTTGGTTCGATCCCCGGTACGAGTGGAAAGATTGGCGGCGTGTTTCCTTAAAACACCTGCTGTCCATGTTCACCTAGCAGTAAGTAGGTTCTTGGGTGATAGTTGAGTGGTGTGAGTCGCATCCTGGGAATAAAAATAACCAGGAACATTCATATAGTAATATGTCACTGATGTCAGCTATGGTCTGTATAAGTTGTATCATGTACTTGTAGAAATAAAGATTATTATTATTATTATTATTATTATTATTATTATTATTATTATTATATTATTATTATTATTCAACTTGTCGGCTTTATGAACTATTTATCAAGCAATTAGCGAGGCAACATTTCGCTCTGCGTTGATCCTTATGAAGAGACCTACACGGGGGGGGGGGGAGAACGTTTTCCCCACAAAAGCTCTCCCTGAGGCTCTTGAGTTTCGCCAGCATCAAAACAGTCCATCTGCCGCAGACCAGAGTCAACAACACAGGCTCCAGGTGGTGACTAAATACCACCTCGGAATACGAACTTAATTCATTCCAGAAGGCTGTTCGAGTGCCGATACCGAACGAATTTGTTCCTATAATGAATAATGTAAATTAGATTAATCCATTTCAGACCCCCAAAAATACACTTACAAAAACACTTACATAAATACACTTACATAACTATTCGAATTTCGAGCTGTTCGTAACCCGAGGTGCTGCTATATATTGACAAAAAAAAGCTGACATGAGTTATAAATATCCTCTCTGACAGAAAGCTCTCTAAGCATCAATGATTTCCGAGGACACAGCATCTCTCTGGGGGCCCACGGCTCGTTAAATGATTTCATTTCACAATTATAAATACGTAGATCTTTGATTCATGATGCCAGCATATTTGATCAAAGATGCGTGTGTATGTATTATTAAGTACGCGTAAATGAGTTGTTAAAGATCCCTAGATATTATAGTTCAGTGTTTTATTACGATGGGGTAATTAGATGTCCCTGGAGGAACAGGGACATCTAATTACCCCATGTCGGGTATATATGTCGTGTCGAATGGGTAAAACTGGTCAATTAGCAAGAACTCCTTTAAAATTAAGTCCTTTCTAAAAAAATTTTGTTATACTTTTAAGGATATATATTTTTTTATATATGTTAGTGTAAAAAAAATAATAATTTTGTACCAAAAAACACTTAGAAAACTTACCTAACCTTATTATAAGTTTACAATAATTTAATAATAGACAAACACAATAAAACATATTTTTATCGTTAGGTTCAGAATGATTTTTGCCAAATTAGTGCATACACAAATTTTCGCTAGCCTTATTCGGCAAGAAGAGCGTTGCTTTTTAAACCAAAATCGCAAGTTTTACCTACTCGGAATGACATTATGTGTGTGTGTGTGTGTGTGTGTGTGTGTGTATGTCTCTGTGTGTGTATATGTCTGTGTGTATGTGTGTGTGTGTGTTTGTGTATGTGCGTGTCTGTGTGTGTGTGTGTGTGTATGTCTGTGTGTGTATATGTCTGTGTGTGTGTGTGTATGTGTTTGTTTGTGTGTGTGTGTGTGTGTGTGTGTGTGTGTCAGCAGTCGTGGGGTGACTGCTACTCTCACTCTCCAATTTTCCCCTAAAATGGAACTGCCCCGGAGAATTGGGGCCAAATTTCCCAAGTGGACCTCTCAAAATTGAAGGTAAGAGGGAGGAGGGGAAGGATAGAGAGGGGGACGAGGTGGAAATGGAAGGACAGGGAGACGGGTGTTGGGTTAGACATTGGGGGAGAGGGAGGGGAGAGGGAGGGGGGAGAGAGAGGGGAGAGGGAGGGGAGATATGTTAGGCACAGTATATGTTTGAGATATGGCTCTTCTGTCTGTTGCTGAGAAGGAAGAATAGGAAGGTGAGGAAGGGACAGTAATGGCTAGTTGACCTATCCTCCCTGGAGGCTGTGGTGGGGTGGGGTGATCTATCCTCCCTGGAGGCTGTGGTGGGGTGGAGTGATCTATCCTCACTGGAGGCTGTGGTGCGGTGGAGTGATCTAACCTCCATGGAGGCTGTGGTCGGGTGGGGTGATCTATCCTCCCTGGAGGCTGTGGTGGGGTGGAGTGATCTATCCTCCCTGGAGGCTGTGGTGCGGTGGAGTGATCTAACCTCCATGGAGGCTGTGGTGGGGTGGAGTGATCTATCCTCTCTGGAGGCTGTGGTGGGGTGGGGTGATCTATCCTCCCTGGAGGCTGTGGTGGGGTGGGGTGATCTATCCTCCCTGGAGGCTGTGGTGGGGTGGGGTGATCTATCCTCCCTGGAGGCTATGGTGGGGTGGAGTGATCTATCCTCCCTGGAGGCTGTGGTGGGGTGGAGTGATCTATCCTCCCTGGAGGCTGTGGTGGGGCGGAGTGATCTATCCTCCCTGGAGGCTGTGGTGGGGTGGGGTGATCTATCCTTCCTGGAGGCTGTGGTGGGGTGGGGTGATCTACCCTTCCTGGAGGCTGTGGTGGGGTGGAGTGATCTATCCTCCCTGGAGGCTGTGGTGAGGTGGGGTGATCTATCCTCCCTGGAGGCTGTGGTGGGGTGGAGTGATCTATCCTCCCTGGAGGCTGTGGTGGGGTGGAGTGATCTATCCTCCCTGGAGGCTGTGGTGGGGTGGGGTGATCTATACTCCCTGGAGGCTGTGGTGGGGTGGGGTGATCTATCCTCCCTGGAGGCTGTGGTGGGGTGGGGTGATCTATACTCCCTGGAGGCTGTGGTGGGGTGGAGTGATCTATCCTCCCTGAAGGTTGTGGTGGGGTGGAGTGATCTATCCTCCCTGGAGGCTGTGGTGGGGTGATCTATCCTTCCGGGAGGCTGTGGTGGGGTGGAGTGATCTATCCTCCCTGGAGGCTGTGGTGGGGTGATCTATCCTCCCTGGAGGCTGTGGTGGGGTGGAGTGATCTATCCTCCCTGGAGGCTGTGGTGGGGTGATCTATCCTTCCGGGAGGCTGTGGTGGGGTGGAGTGATCTATCCTCCCTGGAGGCTGTGGTGGGGTGGAGTGATCTATCCTCCCTGGAGGCTGTGGTGGGGTGATCTATCCTTCCGGGAGGCTGTGGTGGGGTGGAGTGATCTATCCTCCCTGAAGGCTGTGGTGGGGTGGAGTGATCTATCCTCCCTGGAGGCTGTGGTGGGGTGATCTATCCTTCCGGGAGGCTGTGGTGGGGTGGAGTGATCTATCCTCCCTGGAGGCTGTGGTGGGGTGGAGTGATCTATCCTCCCTGGAGGCTGTGGTGGGGTGGGGTGATCTATCCTCCCTGGAGGCTGTGGTGGGGTGGGGTGATCTATCCTCCCTGGAGGCTGTGGTGGGGTGGGGTGATCTATCCTCCATGGAGGCTGTGGTGGGGTGGGGTGATCTATCCTCCCTGGAGGCTGTGGTGGGGGGTGATTTATCCTCTCTGGAGGCTGTGGTGAGGTGGAGTGATCTATCCTCCCTGGAGGCTGTGGTGGGGTGGAGTGATCTATCCTCCCTGGAGGCTGTGGTGGGGTGGAGTGATCTATTCTCCCTGGAGGCTGTGGTGGGGTGGAGTGATCTATCCTCCCTGGAGGCTGTGGTGGGGTGGGGTGATCTATCCTCCCAGGAGGCTGTGGTGGGGTGGAGTGATCTATCCTCCCAGGAGGCTGTGGTGGGGTGGAGTGATCTATCCTCCCTGGAGGCTGTGGTGGGGTGGGGTGATCTATCCTCCCTGGAGGCTCTGGTGGGGTGGAGTGATCTATCCTCCCTGGAGGCTGAGGTGGTGTGATCTATCCTCCCTGGAGGCTGTGGTGGGGTGGGGTGATCTATCCTCCCTGGAGGCTGTGGTGGGGTGGGGTGATCTATCCTTCCTGGAGGCTCGGTGAGGTGGGGTGATCTATCATCCCAGGAGGCTGTGGTGGGGTGGAGTGATCTATCCTCCCTGGAGGCTGTGGTGGGGTGGGGTAATCTATCCTCCCTGGAGGCTGTGGTGGGGTGGGGTAATCTATCCTCCCTGGAGGCTGTGGTGGGGTGGGGTAATCTATCCTCCCTGGAGGCTGTGGTGGGGTGGAGTGATCTATCCTCCCTGGAGGCTGTGGTGGGGTGGAGTGATCTATCCTCCCTGGAGGCTGTGGTGGGGTGGAGTGATCTATTCTCCCTGGAGGCTGTGGTGGGGTGGAGTGATCTATTCTCCCTGGAGGCTGTGGTGGGGTGGAGTGATCTATCCTCCCTGGAGGCTGTGGTGGGGTGGGGTGATCTATCCTCCCTGGAGGCTGTGGTGGGGTGGAGTGATCTATCCTCCCAGGAGGCTGTGGTGGGGTGGAGTGATCTATCCTCCCTGGAGGCTGTGGTGGGGTGGGGTGATCTATCCTCCCTGGAGGCTCTGGTGGGGTGGAGTGATCTATCCTCCCTGGAGGCTGAGGTGGTGTGATCTATCCTCCCTGGAGGCTGTGGTGGGGTGGGGTGATCTATCCTCCCTGGAGGCTCTGGTGGGGTGGAGTGATCTATCCTCCCTGGAGGCTGAGGTGGTGTGATCTATCCTCCCTGGAGGCTGTGGTGTGGTGGGGTCATCTATCCTCCCTGGAGGCTGTGGTGGGGTGGGGTTATCTATCCTCCCTGGAGGCTGTGGTGGGGTGGTGTGATCTATCCTCCCTGGAGGCTGTGGGGGGGTGGGGTAATCTATCCTCCATGGAGGCTGTGGTGGGGTGGGGTAATCTATCCTCCCTGGAGGCTCTGGTGGGGTGGAGTGATCTATCCTCCCTGGAGGCTGAGGTGGTGTGATCTATCCTCCCTGGAGGCTGTGGTGGGGTGGGGTGATCTATCCTCCCTGGAGGCTCTGGTGGGGTGGAGTGATCTATCCTCCCTGGAGGCTGAGGTGGTGTGATCTATCCTCCCTGGAGGCTGTGGTGGGGTGGGGTAATCTATCCTCCCTGGAGGCTGTGGTGGGGTGGGGTAATCTATCCTCCCTGGAGGCTGTGGTGGGGTGGGGTGATCTATCCTCCCTGGAGGCTGTGGTGGGGTGGGGTAATCTATCCTCCATGGAGGCTGTGGTGGGGTGGGGTAATCTATCCTCCCTGGAGGCTCTGGTGGGGTGGAGTGATCTATCCTCCCTGGAGGCTGAGGTGGTGTGATCTATCCTCCCTGGAGGCTGTGGTGGGGTGGGGTGATCTATCCTCCCTGGAGGCTCTGGTGGGGTGGAGTGATCTATCCTCCCTGGAGGCTGAGGTGGTGTGATCTATCCTCCCTGGAGGCTGTGGTGGGGTGGGGTAATCTATCCTCCCTGGAGGCTGTGGTGAGGTGGGGTAATCTATCCTCCCTGGAGGCTGTGGTGGGGTGGGGTGATCTATCCTCCCTGGAGGCTGTGGTGGGGTGGGGTAATCTATCCTCCATGGAGGCTGTGGTGGGGTGGGGTAATCTATCCTCCCTGGAGGCTGTGGTGGGGTGGAGTGATCTATCCTCCCTGGAGGCTGTGGTGGGGTGGGGTAATCTATCCTCCCTGGAGGCTGTGGTGGGGTGGGGTAATCTATCCTCCCTGGAGGCTGTGGTGGGGTGGAGTGATCTATCCTCCCTGGAGGCTGTGGTGGGGTGGAGTGATCTATCCTCCCTGGAGGCTATGGTGGAGTGGAGTGATCTATCCTCCCTGGCTGTGGTGGGGTGGGGTGATCTATACTCCCTGGAGGCTGTGGTGGGGTGGGGTGATCTATCCTTCCTGGAGGCTCTGGTGGGGTGGAGTGATCTATCCTCCCTGGAGGCTGTGGTGGGGTGGGGTAATCTATCCTCCCTGGAGGCTGTGGTGGGGTGGGGTAATCTATCCTCCCTGGAAGCTGTGGTGGAGTGATCTATCCTCCCTGGAAGCTGTGGTGGAGTGATCTATCCTCCATGGAGGCTGTGGTGGAGTGGAGTGATCTATCCTCCCCGGAGGCTGTGGTGGGGTGGAGTGATCTATCCTTCCTGGAGGCTGTGGTGGGGTGGAGTGATCTATCCTCCCTGGAGGCTGTGGTGGGGTGGGGTAATCTATCCTCCCTGGAGGCTGCGGTGGGGTGGAGTGATCTATTCTCCCTGGAGGCTGTGGTGGTGTGGAGTGATCTATCCTCCCTGGAGGGTGTAGTGGGGTGGAGTGACCTATACTCCCTGGAGGGTGTGGTGGGGTGGAGTGATCTATACTCCCTGGAGGCTGTGGTGGGGTGGGGTGATCTATCCTCCCTGGAGGCTGTGGTGGGGTGGGGTAATCTATCCTCCCTGGAGGCTGTGGTGGAGTGATCTATCCTCCATGGAGGCTGTGGTGGAGTGGAGTGATCTATCCTCCTCGGAGGCTGGGGTGGAGTAGGGGTGATCTATCCTCCCTGGAGGCTGGGGTGGAGTTGTTGTGATCTATCCTCCCTGGAGGCTGGGGTGGGGTGGGATGATCTATCCTTCCTGGAGGCTCGGTGAGGTGGGGTGATCTATCATCCCAGGAGGCTGTGGTGGGGTGGAGTGATCTATCCTCCCTGGAGGCTGTGGTGGGGTGGGGTAATCTATCCTCCCTGGAGGCTGTGGTGGGGTGGGGTAATCTATCCTCCCTGGAGGCTGTGGTGGGGTGGGGTAATCTATCCTCCCTGGAGGCTGTGGTGGGGTGGAGTGATCTATCCTCCCTGGAGGCTGTGGTGGGGTGGAGTGATCTATCCTCCCTGGAGGCTGTGGTGGGGTGGAGTGATCTATTCTCCCTGGAGGCTGTGGTGGGGTGGAGTGATCTATTCTCCCTGGAGGCTGTGGTGGGGTGGAGTGATCTATCCTCCCTGGAGGCTGTGGTGGGGTGGGGTGATCTATCCTCCCTGGAGGCTTTGGTGGGGTGGAGTGATCTATCCTCCCAGGAGGCTGTGGTGGGGTGGAGTGATCTATCCTCCCTGGAGGCTGTGGTGGGGTGGGGTGATCTATCCTCCCTGGAGGCTCTGGTGGGGTGGAGTGATCTATCCTCCCTGGAGGCTGAGGTGGTGTGATCTGTCCTCCCTGGAGGCTGTGGTGGGGTGGGGTGATCTATCCTCCCTGGAGGCTCTGGTGGGGTGGAGTGATCTATCCTCCCTGGAGGCTGAGGTGGTGTGATCTATCCTCCCTGGAGGCTGTGGTGGGGTGGGGTAATCTATCCTCCCTGGAGGCTGTGGTGGGGTGAGGTAATCTATCCTCCCTGGAGGCTGTGGTGGGTTGGGGTGATCTATCCTCCCTGGAGGCTGTGGTGGGGTGGGGTAATCTATCCTCCCTGGAGGCTGTGGTGGGGTGGGGTAATCTATCCTCCCTGGAGGCTGTGGTGGGGTGGAGTGATCTATCCTCCCTGGAGGCTGTGGTGGGGTGGGGTAATCTATCCTCCCTGGAGGCTCTGGTGGGGTGGAGTGATCTATCCTCCCTGGAGGCTGAGGTGGTGTGATCTATCCTCCCTGGAGGCTGTGGTGGGGTGGGGTAATCTATCCTCCCTGGAGGCTGTGGTGGGGTGGGGTAATCTATCCTCCCTGGAGGCTGTGGTGGGGTGGGGTGATCTATCCTCCCTGGAGGCTGTGGTGGGGTGGGGTAATCTATCCTCCATGGAGGCTGTGGTGGGGTGGGGTAATCTATCCTCCCTGGAGGCTCTGGTGGGGTGGAGTGATCTATCCTCCCTGGAGGCTGAGGTGGTGTGATCTATCCTCCCTGGAGGCTGTGGTGGGGTGGGGTGATCTATCCTCCCTGGAGGCTCTGGTGGGGTGGAGTGATCTATCCTCCCTGGAGGCTGAGGTGGTGTGATCTATCCTCCCTGGAGGCTGTGGTGGGGTGGGGTAATCTATCCTCCCTGGAGGCTGTGGTGGGGTGGGGTAATCTATCCTCCCTGGAGGCTGTGGTGGGGTGGGGTGATCTATCCTCCCTGGAGGCTGTGGTGGGGTGGGGTAATCTATCCTCCATGGAGGCTGTGGTGGGGTGGGGTAATCTATCCTCCCTGGAGGCTCTGGTGGGGTGGAGTGATCTATCCTCCCTGGAGGCTGAGGTGGTGTGATCTATCCTCCCTGGAGGCTGTGGTGGGGTGGGGTGATCTATCCTCCCTGGAGGCTCTGGTGGGGTGGAGTGATCTATCCTCCCTGGAGGCTGAGGTGGTGTGATCTATCCTCCCTGGAGGCTGTGGTGGGGTGGGGTAATCTATCCTCCCTGGAGGCTGTGGTGAGGTGGGGTAATCTATCCTCCCTGGAGGCTGTGGTGGGGTGGGGTGATCTATCCTCCCTGGAGGCTGTGGTGGGGTGGGGTAATCTATCCTCCATGGAGGCTGTGGTGGGGTGGGGTAATCTATCCTCCCTGGAGGCTGTGGTGGGGTGGAGTGATCTATCCTCCCTGGAGGCTGTGGTGGGGTGGGGTAATCTATCCTCCCTGGAGGCTGTGGTGGGGTGGGGTAATCTATCCTCCCTGGAGGCTGTGGTGGGGTGGAGTGATCTATCCTCCCTGGAGGCTGTGGTGGGGTGGAGTGATCTATCCTCCCTGGAGGCTATGGTGGAGTGGAGTGATCTATCCTCCCTGGCTGTGGTGGGGTGGGGTGATCTATACTCCCTGGAGGCTGTGGTGGGGTGGGGTGATCTATCCTTCCTGGAGGCTCTGGTGGGGTGGAGTGATCTATCCTCCCTGGAGGCTGTGGTGGGGTGGGGTAATCTATCCTCCCTGGAGGCTGTGGTGGGGTGGGGTAATCTATCCTCCCTGGAAGCTGTGGTGGAGTGATCTATCCTCCCTGGAAGCTGTGGTGGAGTGATCTATCCTCCATGGAGGCTGTGGTGGAGTGGAGTGATCTATCCTCCCCGGAGGCTGTGGTGGGGTGGAGTGATCTATCCTTCCTGGAGGCTGTGGTGGGGTGGAGTGATCTATCCTCCCTGGAGGCTGTGGTGGGGTGGGGTAATCTATCCTCCCTGGAGGCTGCGGTGGGGTGGAGTGATCTATTCTCCCTGGAGGCTGTGGTGGTGTGGAGTGATCTATCCTCCCTGGAGGGTGTAGTGGGGTGGAGTGACCTATACTCCCTGGAGGGTGTGGTGGGGTGGAGTGATCTATACTCCCTGGAGGCTGTGGTGGGGTGGGGTGATCTATCCTCCCTGGAGGCTGTGGTGGGGTGGGGTAATCTATCCTCCCTGGAGGCTGTGGTGGAGTGATCTATCCTCCATGGAGGCTGTGGTGGAGTGGAGTGATCTATCCTCCTCGGAGGCTGGGGTGGAGTAGGGGTGATCTATCCTCCCTGGAGGCTGGGGTGGAGTTGTTGTGATCTATCCTCCCTGGAGGCTGGGGTGGGGTGGGATGATCTATCCTTCCTGGAGGCTCGGTGAGGTGGGGTGATCTATCATCCCAGGAGGCTGTGGTGGGGTGGAGTGATCTATCCTCCCTGGAGGCTGTGGTGGGGTGGGGTAATCTATCCTCCCTGGAGGCTGTGGTGGGGTGGGGTAATCTATCCTCCCTGGAGGCTGTGGTGGGGTGGGGTAATCTATCCTCCCTGGAGGCTGTGGTGGGGTGGAGTGATCTATCCTCCCTGGAGGCTGTGGTGGGGTGGAGTGATCTATCCTCCCTGGAGGCTGTGGTGGGGTGGAGTGATCTATTCTCCCTGGAGGCTGTGGTGGGGTGGAGTGATCTATTCTCCCTGGAGGCTGTGGTGGGGTGGAGTGATCTATCCTCCCTGGAGGCTGTGGTGGGGTGGGGTGATCTATCCTCCCTGGAGGCTTTGGTGGGGTGGAGTGATCTATCCTCCCAGGAGGCTGTGGTGGGGTGGAGTGATCTATCCTCCCTGGAGGCTGTGGTGGGGTGGGGTGATCTATCCTCCCTGGAGGCTCTGGTGGGGTGGAGTGATCTATCCTCCCTGGAGGCTGAGGTGGTGTGATCTGTCCTCCCTGGAGGCTGTGGTGGGGTGGGGTGATCTATCCTCCCTGGAGGCTCTGGTGGGGTGGAGTGATCTATCCTCCCTGGAGGCTGAGGTGGTGTGATCTATCCTCCCTGGAGGCTGTGGTGGGGTGGGGTAATCTATCCTCCCTGGAGGCTGTGGTGGGGTGAGGTAATCTATCCTCCCTGGAGGCTGTGGTGGGTTGGGGTGATCTATCCTCCCTGGAGGCTGTGGTGGGGTGGGGTAATCTATCCTCCCTGGAGGCTGTGGTGGGGTGGGGTAATCTATCCTCCCTGGAGGCTGTGGTGGGGTGGAGTGATCTATCCTCCCTGGAGGCTGTGGTGGGGTTTGGTAATCTATCCTCCCTGGAGGCTGTGGTGGGGTGGGGTAATCTATCCTCCCTGGAGGCTGTGGTGGGGTGGAGTGATCTATCCTCCCTGGAGGCTGTGGTGGGGTGGAGTGATCTATCCTCCCTGGAGGCTATGGTGGAGTGGAGTGATCTATCCTCCCTGGCTGTGGTGGGGTGGGGTGATCTATACTCCCTGGAGGCTGTGGTGGGGTGGGGTGATCTATCCTTCCTGGAGGCTCTGGTGGGGTGGAGTGATCTATCCTCCCTGGAGGCTGTGGTGGGGTGGGGTAATCTATCCTCCCTGGAGGCTGTGGTGGGGTGGGGTAATCTATCCTCCCTGGAAGCTGTGGTGGAGTGATCTATCCTCCCTGGAAGCTGTGGTGGAGTGATCTATCCTCCATGGAGGCTGTGGTGGAGTGGAGTGATCTATCCTCCCCGGAGGCTGTGGTGGGGTGGAGTGATCTATCCTCCCTGGAGGCTGTGGTGGGGTGGAGTGATCTATCCTCCCTGGAGGCTGTGGTGGGGTGGGGTAATCTATCCTCCCTGGAGGCTGCGGTGGGGTGGAGTGATCTATTCTCCCTGGAGGCTGTGGTGGTGTGGAGTGATCTATCCTCCCTGGAGGGTGTAGTGGGGTGGAGTGACCTATACTCCCTGGAGGGTGTGGTGGGGTGGAGTGATCTATACTCCCTGGAGGCTGTGGTGGGGTGGGGTGATCTATCCTCCCTGGAGGCTGTGGTGGGGTGGGGTAATCTATCCTCCCTGGAGGCTGTGGTGGAGTGATCTATCCTCCATGGAGGCTGTGGTGGAGTGGAGTGATCTATCCTCCTCGGAGGCTGGGGTGGAGTAGGGGTGATCTATCCTCCCTGGAGGCTGGGGTGGAGTTGTTGTGATCTATCCTCCCTGGAGGCTGGGGTGGGGTGGGGTGATCTATCCTCCCTGGAGGCTGTGGTGGGGTGGGGTAATCTATCCTCCCTGGAGGCTGTGGTGGAGTGATCTATCCTCCATGGAGGCTGTGGTGGAGTGGAGTGATCTATCCTCCTCGGAGGCTGGGGTGGAGTAGGGGTGATCTATCCTCCCTGGAGGCTGGGGTGGAGTTGTTGTGATCTATCCTCCCTGGAGGCTGCGGTGGGGTGGAGTGATCTATTCTCCCTGGAGGCTGTGGTGGGGTGGGGTGATCTATCCTCCCTGTAGACGGTGGTGGGGTTGGGTGATCTATCCTCCCTGGAGGCTGGGGTTGATTGGGGGTGATCTATCCTCCCTGGAGGCTGTGGTGGGGTGGAGTGATCTATCTTCCTTGGAGGCTGGGGTGGAGTGGGGGTGATCTATCCTCCCTGGAGGCTGGGGTGGAGTTGTTGTGATCTATCCTCCTTGGAGGCTGGGGTGGAGTAGGGGTGATTTATTCTCCCTTGAGGTTGGGGTGGATTGGGGGTGATCTATCCTCCATGGAGGCTGGGGTGTATTAGGGGTGATCTATCCTCCATGGAGGCTGGGGTGTAGTAGGGGTGATCTATCCTCCCTGGAGGCTGGGGTGGAGTAAGGGTGATTTGTCCTCCCTGGAGGCTGGGGTGGAGTAGGGTTGATTTATCCTCCCTGGAGGCTGGGGTGTAGTAGGGTTGATTTATCCTCCCTGGAGGCTGGGGTGTAGTAGGGGTGATCTATCCTCCCTGGAGGCTGGGGTGGAGTAGGGGTGATCTATCTTTCCTGGAGGCTGTGGTGGAGTGGGGGTGATCTATCCTCCCTGGGGGCTGGGTTGGGGTGGGGGTGATCTATCCTCCCTGGGGGCTGGGTTGGGGTGAGGTGATCTATCCTCCCTGGAGGCTGGGGTGGAGTGGGGGTGATCTATCCTCCCTGGGGGCTGGGTTGGGGTGGGGTGATCTATCCTCCCTGGGGGCTGGGTTGGGGTGGGGTGATCTATCCTCCCTGGAGGCTGGGGTGGGGTGGGGTGATCTATCCTCCCTGGAGGCTTCCCTCCCCACTTTCTACTTTACCACTACTACCACTAGCACTACCACTAGCACTACCACTAGCACCACCACTACCACTAGCACCACCACTAGCACCACCACTACCACTAGCACCACTACTACCACTAGCACCACCACCACCACTAGCACCACCACCACCACTAGCACCACCACTACCACTAGCACCACCACCACCACTAGCACCACTACCACTAGCACCACCACTACCACTAGCACCAGTAGTGGATTTTTCCTCTGGGGCGTCCCTTCCGGAAAAGGCCTTCCTCTGGGGCGTCCCTTCCGGTTTGGGCCTTCCACTGGGAGGTCCCTTCCGGTTTAGGCCTTCCACTGGGCGGTGTATCCGGTCTAGGACCAGCGGCTGGAGGGTCACCTTTTCACACCTAGGTGTTACTTCCGGTTTTGACCATGACCTCGCCCTCGAGACTACCTCACCCTTGACCCCCCCCCCCAACCAATACCCCCCGCCCACGACCCCCCCCTTCGCGACCCTCCTTCGCCACCCCGCCGTCGCGCCGCGCGCCGCGCCCGCGCGCCCGCCCGCGCGCCCCGCCCGCGCGCCCCACCCGCCCGCGCGCCCGCCCGCCCGCGCGCCCCGCCCGCGCGCCCGCCCGCGCGCCCGCCCGCGCGCCCGCCCGCGCCTTCTGCTGCGCCTTCTGCAGCGTCGTCCGGATCGCCCCCCGCGCCTCGAATTTTTTTCCGATTTTTGTCGAATTTTTTTTGAATTTCATTTTCTTGTGCTCTCCATCTCCTCGGATCAAATTTTTGAGGTTCCCCCTCCCACTTTCACCCCCCATCTCCAAATTTTCTCGATAATACAAGTTTTGGATACTCCCCCCCTATGGGGTTCTCAATATCAAATTCTCCACTTCCTCGGATCCCCCTCCCACTTTCACCCCCCCCCCCCCAACCCAAAAAATTTCTCGATATTACCAAGTTTTTGGATTCCCCCCTATGTGGGTTTCGAAAGTCTCCATCTCCTCGGATCAAGTTTTTGGATTCCCCCCTATGGGGGTTTTGAATTTCTTATGATCACCTTGGATCAAATTTTTGGGTACCCCTCCTATCACCCCAAATTTTCTCGACAATACCATGACTCCATCTCCTCGGATCAAGTTTTTTGGATCCCCCCCCATGGGGTTTTCGAAATTCTCCATCTCCTCGGATCCCTCTCCCACTTTCACCCCCCAACCCCAAAAATTTCTCGACAATACCATGACTCCATCTCCTCGGATCAAGTTTTTTGGATCCCCCCCCCCCCCCCCTATGGGGTTTTCGAAATCTCCTTGGATCAAGTTTTTTTGGATTCCCCCCTATGGGGTTTTCGAAATTCTCCAATTCCTCGGATCAAGTTTTTGGTCTGGGTATAAGCATTCAAATACTCCTCCTATGGGGGCATGCTTACTACAGGTCTAAACATCTTCCTCTTATTATTTTAAAATGAACTAAAAGTTTCCTCTCATTAAGTCAAATGAACTAAGAAGGGTGTTTACTCGGCGGTCAGTGACGTCACACATACAAGCTAAATCAGGTCGCCCCCCTATGTCAGTGACGTCACGCGCACACAGGTTGAATCTTGTCTACCCTTTTAGTTAATAAGGGGACATATTACATCAGAAAGACACATTTTTTCGTTAATACCCACATTTTCTTTACAACACAAGTCTAGACATTTTTTTAACTATTTCATCTCAGGTCACTCCCCCACGAAGTAACCTCCTCCCCACCCTCCCAAACCCTCACACTCCAACCAACACCTCACAATTTTCACTCATAACCCCCAATTTTTTCTCGTTTTAACCCTTTTAGTTCATTAAAGTGGGGCACATGCATCAGAAAGTCACCGCATCCACTTTCGTTAAATTCACTACTCACAATTTTACATATTACGAAGTTAAAAACGCACTTTTACTTTGAACACCTTCAGAACACTCTCTTAAATCATTTTGAATACTCAAAAAAAAATACCTTTATACATTTCCAAACAACACTGAAATACTCCAAAAACATCATTCGAACACCCCCAAATCACCTCTGAATACTCCCAGAACACCTTCATAAGTACTCTTGCACATCATTTGAACACCTTCATAAGTACTCTCATAATCATTTGTACACCTTCAAAAAACACCTTTGAATACTCACATAAACACCCTTGAACACCTTCAAAACACCTTCAAAGCACTCTCATAATCATTTGAACACACTCAAAACACCTTTGAATACTCACATAAACACCCTTGAACACCTTCAAAACACCTTTGAATAACCTCAAAAACACCTTTGAATACTCACATAAACACCCTTGAACACCTTCAAAACACCTTTGAATAACCTCAAAATACCTTTGAACACCTTCAAAACACCCTTGAACACCTTCAAAACACCCTTGAACACCTTCAAAAAACATCATTTGAACACCTTCATAAGTACTCTCATAATCATTTGTACACCTTCAAAAAACACCTTTGAATACTCACATAAACACCCTTGAACACCTTCAAAACACCTTTGAATAACCTCAAAACACCACTGAATACTACTAAAACACCGCTGAATTCAATCAAAACACCCTTCAACACCTTCAAAACACCCTTGAACACCTTCAAAACACTCTTGAACACCTTCAAAAACACCTTTGAACACCTTCAAAACACCTTTGAATACTCACATAAACACCCTTGAACACACTCAAAACACCTTTGAATAACCTCAAAACACCTTTGAACACCTTCAAACACCCTTGAACACCTTCAAAACACTCTTGAACACCTTCAAAAACACCTTCGAACACCTTCAAAACACCCTTGAACCTTCAAAACACCCTTGACACCTTCAGAAAACAACATTTGAACACACTCAAATCACCTTTGAACACCTTTGAACATCACCAAAACACTCTCATAAAATCATTTGAATACTCACATAAACACCCTTGAACACCTTCAAACACTCTTGAACACCTTCAAAAAACACCTTTGAACATTTCCAATCAACACTGAAACACTTCCAAAAACGCAATTTGAGTACTCCCAATTACACCACTGAATACTACTAAAACACCGCCGAATTCAATCAAAACACCCTTCAACACCTTCAAACACCCTTGAACACCTTCAAAACACTCTTGAACACATTCAAAAACACCTTCGAACATTTCCAATCAACACTGAAACACTTCCAAAAACACAATTTGAGTACTCCCAATTACACCACTGAATACTACTAAAACACCGCCGAATTCAATCAAAACACCCTTCAACACCTTCAAACACCCTTGATCACCTTCAAAACACTCTTGAACACATTCAAAAACACCTTCGAACATTTCCAATCAACACTGAAACACTTCCAAAAACACAATTTGAGTACTCCCAATTACACCACTGAATACTACTAAAACACCGCCGAATTCAATCAAAACACTCTTGAACACCTTCAAACACCCTTGAACACCTTCAAAACACCTTCAAAACACCTTTGAACATTTCCAAACAACACTGAAACACTTCCAAAAAACACCATTTGAGTACTCCCAAATACACCACTGAATACTAAAACACCACTGAATACACTCAAAACACCACCAAAATCACCATAAACTAAGATCAACACCCACATCCCACAACACCCACAACACCCACAATTTTTTTTTCTCGTTTTATCTAATTTCATCAGAAAGTCACAACACCCACACCTCCCATTTTTTTTTTCTCGTTTTAACCCTTTTAGTTCATTAAAGTTAATAAGGGGACACACTACATCAGAAAAAGTCACAGCATCAACCCACTTATAACGTCTTTTCGGTATCTCTAGTTCGACAACAACACCCACAGCCCACAACACCCACATCCCACACACACACACACACACACACACACGCACACACACACACACACACACACACACACACACACACACACACACAGACACACACACACACACACACACACACGCACCTAACCTAACCTAACCTAACCTAACCTAACCTAGCCTAGCCTAACTTATCCTAACCTAACCTAACTTATCCTAACCTAGCCTAACCTAACCTAACCGAACCCATCCTAACCTAACCCTACCTAACTTATCCTAACCTAACCTAACCTAACCTAACCTAACCTAACTTAACCTAACTTAACCTAACCTAACCTAACCGAACCTACCCTAACCTAACCTTACCTAACATAACCTATCCTAGCCTAACCTAACCTAACCTAACCTTACCTAACCTAACCTAACCTAGCCTAACCTAACCTAACCTATCTTATCCTAATCTAACCTTGCCTAACCATTACCTAACCTATCTTAACCTAACCCAATCTAACCTAGCCGAACCTACCCTAACCTAACCTTACCTAACATAACCTATCCTAGCCTAACCTAACCTAACTTAACCTAACCTAACCTAGCCTAACCTAACTTAACCTAACCTAACCTAACCTAACCTAACCTAACCTAGCCTAACCTAACTTAACCTAACCTAACCTAACCTAACCTACCCTAACCTAACTTATCCTAACCTAACCTAACCTATCTTATCCTAACCTAACCTAGCCGAACCTATCCTAACCGTTCCTAACTTAACTAACCTAACCTAACCTAACCTAACCTTACCTAACCCAACCTAACCTAGCCGAACCTATCCTAACCTAACCTAAAATATATTGGAACACTTCCAAAATACATTAGAGTACTCCAGAATTACTTTGAACGACTCCATTTTGGATATTTCCAAATTAGTTTTGAAAACTTTATCGTAAAATCGAACATTATTTTCTTGTTGGTAAAACACACTCAATGGTAGAAATATTTACTCGATTTCCGAATAGAAACACTTTCCTCGCTCTGAGAGACTCATTGTGGGTCAGCCCTTCCCCAACACATGGTGTAATGCGGTTCACACCCAAGGTAGATTTAAGATAATCATCGCCTTACCGAACACCTGCGTCAACTCAGGACAGACAGGCGCCATGAAATGCGGGTAACATCCAAGGTAGAAAATCATCTCTTTCCAGACCAAATGTCTATCCTAACCCAACCTAACCTAACCTAACCTAATTCCTAACCTAACCTAACCTCACCTAACCGAACCTAACCTAACTCCATCAATCACCTCTATCCTAACCTAACCTAACCTAACCTAACCCAACCTAACTCCATCAAACACCTCTATCCTAACCTAACCTAACCTATCCTAACCTAACCTAACTCCATCAAACACCTCGATTACTACCTAACTTAACCTAACCTAACCTTACCTAACCTACCGAACCTAACCTATCCTAACCTGGCCTAACCTAACCTAACCTATCCTAACCTAACCTAACCTAACCTAACTTATCCTAAGCTAACCTAACCTAACTTATCCTAACCTAACCTATCCTAACCTAACATAACCTAACCTAACTCCATCAATCACCTCTATCCTAACCTAACCTAACCTAACCTAACCCAACCTAACTCCATCAAACACCTCTATCCTAACCTAACCTAACCTATCCTAACCTAACCTAACTCCATCAAACACCTCGAATACTACCTAACTTAACCTAACCTAACCTTATCCAACCTACCGAACCTAACCTAACCTATCCTATCCTAACCTGTCCTAACCTAACCTAACCTATCCTAACCTAACCTAACCTAACTTATCCTAAGCTAACCTAACCTAACTTATCCTAACCTAACCTAACCTAACTTATCCTAACCTAACCTAACCTAACCTAAAATAACGAACCTAACCTAACTTATCCTAATCTAATCTAACCTAACCTAACCTAAAGTAACTTATCCTAACCTACTCACTTTACTTTGAACACCTTCAAAACACTCTCATACATCATTTGAGACCCCCCCCCTTTTTCTCAATATCTCTCATCCACAACCTTTATCATCTCACTACAGAACAACCCCAAGATTACTTCGAACACTCTCATAAAGCATTTGAGTACTCACATAAACACTTTTGAACATTTCCAAACAACACTGAAGCACTTCCAAAATATCATTTTGATTACTCTAATTTATCTACACTTACACATTTCATTAAATTACATCTCATCCCCCCAAACTCCTCCCTCATTCTCCAGATTTTACAACATTAGCACAAAAAAAAAACTAACTCATACACTTATGACATGAGACATTACCATATCTAACACACTGACTAACTTTGAACCAACTCTGAACACCACTGATCTTCTTCAAAAAATGCTCTGCACATCATTTGAACACCTTCAAAAAAACACCATCAAACACCTCCGAATACTCCCAAAAAACACTACTGATTACTACCAAATCACCACTGAATACTACCAATCACCGTCAAAATCACCAGAAACTAAGTTTAACATCACCATCTAACATCCTTTTTATAGAAATCCCCTCAAATCACTATAACCAAGAACTCCCTCCCCATTTGGCGCATAAAAAAAAGCATGAACACAAACCTAATACGCAAACACTTAGTACATGATCACCATCAACTGAAAACATATCTTGTACACACATAATATAAGACAATCACCAACTACAATCACCCATATTCACTTACCTCAAAATCACTAATATCACAGAAAACAATCATTTTTATAAACATTTCACACACACAAAAAAAAAAAAAATCATATTTGACAATATCTAAGCGCACTCACCTCACTACCACGAACACACGATGTCTCACCTCACAGGACCGACGAGCTCACCTCCAGTGACGTCACACTCCCATTGTGTTACTTGGTGGTTGGTAACATCACACCTAACCCCCCCCCCTTGTTTCAACCTGTTGTACCCTACATTATCTAAGAACACTATATCCAAGACGATTACCAGATTTTATGATCCCCAACACCAAGATCACAGAAAAACACACATTTTTATAATTATTCACACAAAAATCACGATCACCAATTCCATACCATGTTTACCGTCATCTATCAACACTAATCACCAAGATCACCAAAAAATCTAAGATCATGCATCTCAAAACTACTATGATCACTGAAAACACTTATTTTTTAAACATTCGCACAAAAATAAGACATACACAAAAATACCACAACACTTCCACCAACATCTATAACATAACATGAGCACTATAACATATCACTATCACAAAAAAAAATAATACACAGACACCCACATATTATACATTTCAATTGCAAATTTAAGACATGAGACATACACACCAAATCTAAGACATTCACCTCCAACTAAGACATACACATCACCCTAAAACTTCCTTCCTTATTCATTCCGTATATCTCCTAGAGCTGTTTTAACCCCGACGGATCCATCACGACGTAGGAGCCAGAGTGTAGTAGGTGGTGTTGGAGTGGTGATGGTTCCTCTGGCTCCTACGTCGTGATGGATCCGTCGGGGTTAAAACAGCTCTAGGAGATATACGGAATGAATAAGGAAGGAAGTTTTAGGGGTGATGTGTATGTCTTAGTTGGAGGTGAATGTCTTAGATTTGGTGTGTATGTCTCATGTCTTAAATTTGCAATTGAAATGTATAATATGTGGGTGTCTGTGTATTATTTTTTTTTGTGATAGTGATATGTTATAGTGCTCATGTTATGTTATAGATGTTGGTGGAAGTGTTGTGGTATTTTTGTGTATGTCTTATTTTTGTGCGAATGTTTAAAAAATAAGTGTTTTCAGTGATCATAGTAGTTTTGAGATGCATGATCTTAGATTTTTTGGTGATCTTGGTGATTAGTGTTGATAGATGACGGTAAACATGGTATGGAATTGGTGATCGTGATTTTTGTGTGAATAATTATAAAAATGTGTGTTTTTCTGTGATCTTGGTGTTGGGGATCATAAAATCTGGTAATCGTCTTGGATATAGTGTTCTTAGATAATGTAGGGTACAACAGGTTGAAACAAGGGGGGGGGGGTTAGGTGTGATGTTACCAACCACCAAGTAACACAATGGGAGTGTGACGTCACTGGAGGTGAGCTCGTCGGTCCTGTGAGGTGAGACATCGTGTGTTCGTGGTAGTGAGGTGAGTGCGCTTAGATATTGTCAAATATGATTTTTTTTTTTTTTGTGTGTGTGAAATGTTTATAAAAATGATTGTTTTCTGTGATATTAGTGATTTTGAGGTAAGTGAATATGGGTGATTGTAGTTGGTGATTGTCTTATATTATGTGTGTACAAGATATGTTTTCAGTTGATGGTGATCATGTACTAAGTGTTTGCGTATTAGGTTTGTGTTCATGCTTTTTTTTTATGCGCCAAATGGGGAGGGAGTTCTTGGTTATAGTGATTTGAGGGGATTTCTATAAAAAGGATGTTAGATGGTGATGTTAAACTTAGTTTCTGGTGATTTTGACGGTGATTGGTAGTATTCAGTGGTGATTTGGTAGTAATCAGTAGTGTTTTTTTTGGGAGTATTCGGAGGTGTTTGATGGTGTTTTTTTTGAAGGTGTTCAAATGATGTGCAGAGCATTTTTTGAAGAAGATCAGTGGTGTTCAGAGTTGGTTCAAAGTTAGTCAGTGTGTTAGATATGGTAATGTCTCATGTCATAAGTGTATGAGTTAGTTTTTTTTTTTTGTGCTAATGTTGTAAAGTCTGGAGAATGAGGGAGGAGTTTGGGGGGATGAGATGTAATTTAATGAAATGTGTAAGTGTAGATAAATTAGAGTAATCAAAATGATATTTTGGAAGTGCTTCAGTGTTGTTTGGAAATGTTCAAAAGTGTTTATGTGAGTACTCAAATGCTTTATGAGAGTGTTCGAAGTAATCTTGGGGTTGTTCTGTAGTGAGATGATAAAGGTTGTGGATGAGAGATATTGAGAAAAAGGGGGGGGGGTCTCAAATGATGTATGAGAGTGTTTTGAAGGTGTTCAAAGTAAAGTGAGTAGGTTAGGATAAGTTAGGTTAGGTTAGGTTAGGTTAGATTAGATTAGGATAAGTTAGGTTAGGTTCGTTATTTTAGGTTAGGTTAGGTTAGGTTAGGATAAGTTAGGTTAGGTTAGGTTAGGATAAGTTAGGTTAGGTTAGCTTAGGATAAGTTAGGTTAGGTTAGGTTAGGATAGGTTAGGTTAGGTTAGGACAGGTTAGGATAGGATAGGTTAGGTTAGGTTCGGTAGGTTGGATAAGGTTAGGTTAGGTTAAGTTAGGTAGTATTCGAGGTGTTTGATGGAGTTAGGTTAGGTTAGGATAGGTTAGGTTAGGTTAGGATAGAGGTGTTTGATGGAGTTAGGTTGGGTTAGGTTAGGTTAGGTTAGGTTAGGATAGAGGTGATTGATGGAGTTAGGTTAGGTTATGTTAGGTTAGGATAGGTTAGGTTAGGATAAGTTAGGTTAGGTTAGCTTAGGATAAGTTAGGTTAGGTTAGGTTAGGTTAGGATAGGTTAGGTTAGGTTAGGCCAGGTTAGGATAGGTTAGGTTCGGTAGGTTAGGTAAGGTTAGGTTAGGTTAAGTTAGGTAGTAATCGAGGTGTTTGATGGAGTTAGGTTAGGTTAGGATAGGTTAGGTTAGGTTAGGATAGAGGTGTTTGATGGAGTTAGGTTGGGTTAGGTTAGGTTAGGTTAGGTTAGGATAGAGGTGATTGATGGAGTTAGGTTAGGTTCGGTTAGGTGAGGTTAGGTTAGGTTAGGAATTAGGTTAGGTTAGGTTAGGTTGGGTTAGGATAGACATTTGGTCTGGAAAGAGATGATTTTCTACCTTGGATGTTACCCGCATTTCATGGCGCCTGTCTGTCCTGAGTTGACGCAGGTGTTCGGTAAGGCGATGATTATCTTAAATCTACCTTGGGTGTGAACCGCATTACACCATGTGTTGGGGAAGGGCTGACCCACAATGAGTCTCTCAGAGCGAGGAAAGTGTTTCTATTCGGAAATCGAGTAAATATTTCTACCATTGAGTGTGTTTTACCAACAAGAAAATAATGTTCGATTTTACGATAAAGTTTTCAAAACTAATTTGGAAATATCCAAAATGGAGTCGTTCAAAGTAATTCTGGAGTACTCTAATGTATTTTGGAAGTGTTCCAATATATTTTAGGTTAGGTTAGGATAGGTTCGGCTAGGTTAGGTTAGGTTAGGTTTAAGGTTATAGGTTAGGTTAGGTTAGGGTAGGTTAGGTTAGGTTAGGTTAAGTTAGGTTAGGCTAGGTTAGGTTAGGTTAGGTTGGGTTAGGTTAAGTTAGGTTAGGTTAGGTAAGGTTAGGTTAGGCTAGGTTAGGTTATGTTAGGTAAGGTTAGGTTAGGGTAGGTTCGGTTAGGTAGGTAGGTTAGGTAGGATAAGATAGTTAGGTTAGGTTAGGCTAGGTTAGGTTAGGTTAGGATAGGTTAGTTAGGTTAGGCTAGGATAGGTTAGGTAGGTTAGGTTAGGGTAGGTTCTAGGTTAGGTTATAAAGTTAGGTAGGTTAGGTTAGGTTAGGTTAGGATAAGTAGGTAGGTTAGGTTAGGAGGTTAGGTTAGGTTAGGCTATAGGATAAGTTAGTTAGGTTAGGATAAGTTAGGTTAGGTTAGGCTAGGTTAGGGATGTGTGTGTGTGTGTCTGTGTGTGTGTGTGTGTGTGTGTGGGATGTGGGATGTGGGTGTTGTGGGATGTGGGTGTTGTTGTCGAACTAGAGATACCGAAAAGACGTTATAAGTGGGTTGTTTTTGTGACTTTTTCTGATGTAGTGTGTCCCCTTATTAACTTTAATGAACTAAAAGGGTTAAAACGAGAAAAAAATGGGGGGTGTGGGTGTTGTGACTTTCTGATGAAATTAGATAAAACGAGAAAAAAAAATTGTGGGTGTTGTGGGTGTTGTGGGATGTGGGTGTTGATCTTAGTTTATGGTGATTTTGGTGGTGTTTTGAGTGTATTCAGTGGTGTTTTAGTATTCAGTGGTGTATTTGGGAGTACTCAAATGGTGTTTTTTGGAAGTGTTTCAGTGTTGTTTGGAAATGTTCAAAGGTGTTTTGAAGGTGTTTTGAAGGTGTTCAAGGGTGTTTGAAGGTGTTCAAGAGTGTTTTGATTGAATTCGGCGGTGTTTTAGTAGTATTCAGTGGTGTAATTGGGAGTACTCAAATTGTGTTTTTGGAAGTGTTTCAGTGTTGATTGGAAATGTTCGAAGGTGTTTTTGAATGTGTTCAAGAGTGTTTTGAAGGTGATCAAGGGTGTTTGAAGGTGTTGAAGGGTGTTTTGATTGAATTCGGCGGTGTTTTAGTAGTATTCAGTGGTGTAATTGGGAGTACTCAAATTGTGTTTTTGGAAGTGTTTCAGTGTTGATTGGAAATGTTCGAAGGTGTTTTTGAATGTGTTCAAGAGTGTTTTGAAGGTGTTCAAGGGTGTTTGAAGGTGTTGAAGGGTGTTTTGATTGAATTCGGCGGTGTTTTAGTAGTATTCAGTGGTGTAATTGGGAGTACTCAAATTGTGTTTTTGGAAGTGTTTCGGTGTTGATTGAAAATGTTCAAAGGTGTTTTTTGAAGGTGTTCAAGAGTGTTTGAAGGTGTTCAAGGGTGTTTATGTGAGTATTCAAATGATTTTATGAGAGTGTTTTGGTGATGTTCAAAGGCGTTCAAAGGTGATTTGAGTGTGTTCAAATGTTGTTTTCTGAAGGTGATCAAGGGTGTTTTGAAGATGTTCAAGGGTGTTTTGAAGGTGTTCGAAGGTGTTTTTGAAGGTGTTCAAGAGTGTTTTGAAGGTGTTCAAGGGTGTTTGAAGGTGTTCAAAGGTGTTTTGAGGTTATTCAAAGGTGTTTTGAGTGTGTTCAAGGGTGTTTATGTGAGTATTCAAAGGTGTTTTGAAGGTGTTCAAAGGTGTTTTTGAAGGTGTTCAAGAGTGTTTTGAAGGTGTTCAAGGGTGTTTTGAAGGTGTTCAAAGGTATTTTGAGGTTATTCAAAGGTGTTTTGAAGGTGTTCAAGGGTGTTTATGTGAGTATTCAAAGGTGTTTTTGAGGTTATTCAAAGGTGTTTTGAAGGTGTTCAAGGGTGTTTATGTGAGTATTCAAAGGTGTTTTGAGTGTGTTCAAATGATTATGAGAGTGCTTTGAAGGTGTTTTGAAGGTGTTCAAGGGTGTTTATGTGAGTATTCAAAGGTGTTTTTTGAAGGTGTACAAATGATTATGAGAGTACTTATGAAGGTGTCCAAATGATGTGCAAGAGTACTTATGAAGGTGTTCTGGGAGTATTCAGAGGTGATTTGGGGGTGTTCGAATGATGTTTTTGGAGTAATTCAGTGTTGTTTGGAAATGTATAAAGGTATTTTTGTGAGTATTCAATTGATTTAAGAGAGTGTTTTGAAGGTGTTCAAAGTAAAAGTGCGTATTTAACTTCGTAATATGTAAAATTGTGAGTAGTGAATTTAACGAAAGTGGATGTGGCGACTTTCTGATGCATGTGCCCCACTTTAATGAACTAAAAGGGTTAAAACGAGAAAAAATTGGGGGTTATGAGTGAAAATTGTGAGGTGTTGGTTGGAGTGTGAGGGTTTGGGAGGGTGGGGAGGAGGTTACTTCGTGGGGGAGTGACCTGAGATGAAATAGTTAAAAAAATGTCTAGACTTGTGTTGTAAAGAAAATGTGGGTATTAACGAAAAAATGTGTCTTTCTGATGTAATATGTCCCCTTATTAACTAAAAGGGTAGACAAGATTCAACCTGTGTGCGCGTGACGTCACTGACATAGGGGGGCGACCTGATTTAGCTTGTATGTGTGACGTCACTGACCGCCGAGTAAACACCCTTCTTAGTTCATTTGACTTAATGAGAGGAAACTTTTAGTTCATTTTAAAATAATAAGGGGAAGATGTTTAGACCTGTAGTAAGCATGCCCCCATAGGAGGAGTATTTTGAATGCTTATACCCAGAGGGGGGGATTCCAAAAACTTGATCCGAGGAATTGGAGAATTTCGAAAACCCCATAGGGGGGAATCCAAAAAAACTTGATCCAAGGAGAATTTCGAGAACCCCATAGGGGGGGGGGATCCAAAAAACTTGATCCGAGGAGATGGAGTCATGGTATTGTCGAGAAATTTTTGGGGTTGGGGGGTGAAAGTGGGAGAGGGATCCGAGGAGATGGAGAATTTCGAAAACCCCATAGGGGGGATCCAAAAAACTTGATCCGAGGAGATGGAGTCATGGTATTGTCGAGAAAATTTGGGGTGATAGGAGGGGTACCCAAAAATTTGATCCAAGGTGATCATAAGAAATTCAAAACCCCCATAGGGGGGATTCCAAAAACTTGATCCGAGGAGATGGAGACTTTCGAAACCCCCATAGGGGGGAATCCAAAAACTTGGTAATATCGAGAAATTGTTTGGGTTGGGGGGTGAAAGTGGGAGGGGGATCCGAGGAAGTGGAGACTTTGATATTGAGAACCCCATAGGGGGGAGTATCCAAAACTTGTATTATCGAGAAAATTTGGGATTGGGGGGTGAAAGTGGGAGGGGGAACCTTAAAAATTTGATCCGAGGAGATGGAGAGTACAAGAAAATGAAATTCAAAAAAAATTCGAAAAAAATCGGAAAAAAATTCGAGGCGCGGGGGCGATCTGGACGACGCTGCAGAAGGCGCAGCAGAAGGCGCGGGCGGGCGCGCGGGCGGGCGCGCGGGCGGGCGGGGCGCGCGGGCGGGGCGCGCGGGCGGGCGGGCGCGCGGGCGGGTGGGGCGCGCGGGCGGGGCGCGCGGGCGGGCGCGCGGGCGCGGCGCGCGGCGCGACGGCGGGGTGGCGAAGGAGGGTCGCGAAGGGGGGGGTCGTGGGCGGGGGGTATTGGTTGGGGGGGGGTCAAGGGTGAGGTAGTCTCGAGGGCGAGGTCATGGTCAAAACCGGAAGTAACACCTAGGTGTGAAAAGGTGACCCTCCAGCCGCTGGTCCTAGACCGGATACACCGCCCAGTGGAAGGCCTAAACCGGAAGGGACCTCCCAGTGGAAGGCCCAAACCGGAAGGGACGCCCCAGAGGAAGGCCTTTTCCGGAAGGGACGCCCCAGAGGAAAAATCCACTACTAGCACCACCACCACCACTAGCACCACCACCACCACTAGCACCACCACCACCATTAGCACCACCACCACCACTCGCACCACCACCACCACTCGCACCACCACCACCACTCGCACCACCACTACCACTAGCACCACCACCACTAGCACCACCACTCGCACCACCACTACCACTAGCACCACCACCACCACTCGCACCACCACTACCACTAGCACCACTACCACTAGCACCACCACTACCACTAGCACCACCACTACCACTAGCACCACCACCACCATTAGCACCACCACCACCACTCGCACCACCACCACCACTAGCACCATCACTACCACTACTACTAACTCGTTACTTTATGCTATTAATATATCACTACTACTACCTTCCTTACTTCTGCTACCACCATCACTACATCTGCTATTACCACCATTACCTCTACTACCACTACTACTACTATCACCACCATCATCATCATCACCACCACCACCATCACCACCACCACCACCACCATCATTCATCACCACCATCATCATCACCACCATCATCATCACCACCATCATCATCACCACCACCACCATCACCACCACCACCACCACCATCATTCATCACCACCATCATCATCACCACCATCATCATCACCACCATCATCATCACCACCATCATTCATCACCACCATCATCATCACCACCATCATCACCACCACCACCATCATCACCACCACCACCATCATCACCACCACCACCACCACCACCACCATCACTACCATCATCAACATCATCATCATCATCACCACCATTACCACCACCAGCACCATCATCACCACCATCATCACCACCACCACCATCACCACCACTACCACCTTTACCATCACCACCACCACTCTCACCACCAACACTGCCGCAACAAGATAATTGTGAACCATCACCACCACCACCATCACCACCACCACCATCACCACCACCACCACCATCACCACCACCACCTTTACCATCACCACCACCACCTTTACCACCACCACCACCACTCTCACCACCAACACTGCCGCAACAAGATAATTGTGAACCATCACCTCCTCTTCAACAACATTGCCTTTGCACCCCCAACATCAATATTTTCAGACCTTGTATAACCCACAACTTCTCCTTGAATTCTCACGCCTCCAGCTCCTCTTAAAAAAAATACCCGTGGCTTCAAAAGATCATTTTTTTTCCTGTTCTGGTCGGACTCTCTGTGTAGGTGTTACTACCGGTGTTACTACGTTACTGGTGTCACTACTTCTGATGCTGTTACTTGTAGCATTGATTTTGATGTCAGCGGTGTTAGAATTGACAACACGGTTGATTCTTATCACGGTCGTTGTGATATTTGATGTGACTATTAAGGCTAGTGGTATTGAAATTGATGCCACTGATAGTGGTGTTGCTATTGTACGTGTATTCAGTAATACAGTTTCTTAGTGGGCTGTGAAAATGTTGGAAAAACGGTCTGTTGTTTTATCTGTTAACGGTAACTGGAACGGGAGAGAGATGCAGGAGATGCGCTGGCTTGGTCCTCCTGTTGACGCCGTATGCAATGAGCATTGTTCATTTAGTCGTGAATTTTGGAAACACGTTTAAATTTACTATGAAATGATCTCGTGTTCAATGTGTTGTGGTAATCTGGGACGAGTAACCTGATTTGTTTCAATACACTTCGACTCCCGAAGTGTGAGGCTGCTCTGTGGAATATAATTGTTGCATCGAGTGAACACCCATTGTAAACCGGATGCACCATTCTGTTTTATAGTTACGTGGTGAGTAAGTTGTAGAAACAGGTGCAATTATCATACATAGTAACATGTGTAAATTATGTAGGATAACCCCCCCCCCAAAAAAAAAAAAAAAAAAAAAATAAGTCAGTGACTTATTTCCATTGGGGTGGGAACAAAATCTGTTTCTCTCTCATATTCCATCACACAGAGATGGGTTGCATATGTGAAGCTTGTCAGCTTGAGCTCGGTGTGTTAGGAAGGTGATAAGGATATCGTTAGTCATTTTCGCTTTGGGGTTCACTAGCTACGTCAGCTTAAGCTGCTTCGTTGCAGCTAAGCCAGAACTGCTAGTACGTGATGATGGTGTTTGGTACAGGTGGTAAATGAGAGTGGTGGTTGTTTGGTGTTGATAGTGATGGCAGAACTGTGCTGGTTGTAAGGGAGGGGAGGTATTTACAGAGGGCCAGTAGATGGTGGCACTACGGCCCCTTATTGTTATAGAGTATTACGGTGAAGGAGGGTGGGTGGCACCCTGGGTGAGAGTGCCTGCTGACGGAGGTCCTTCCTGGATCTTGAGGACTGGCGAGCCTCCTGAGGGAGCGATGTTACCATCTAGCAGGAGGATTGCTAGCCATGGCGGGTCGTTGGTAAAGGTTTTGGTGGAGGTAATTGGGTAGTTGGCGACGTGCGTCAACTACGGCACCGCTGGGCCGGGCTGGTCCCCAGGGACATCCTTATCGGCCAGTAACGTTGGCTCTGATTGGTCCATCCGCTCTCCCGAGGACCACTCATATTGATCTTCTGGGAGCCGACATGTTCACCTGGGACCCTTCGTGGTTGCCTAACACAAATTGAAACTAAACACTACTACTAACTCCACAAGACTTACCCCCACCCACACACCTGCATCTTCAAGACTGTTGCTCTGCTTGCAACCACGTCAACCTAACTTTGCGGCCCTGAAACATGAATGGAATTAATGGAGGCAGCGTGAGTGCGGTCATCGTGAGCGCCCCGTAGAGACGAAAGCTCCAGGGACTCGCTCCAGGTCCCTGCGGAGAGCCATCCCCCCCAGCTGGGTTTCGAGTTTAATCCCATTTCTACCCACTCTAGGTGTCCCTGGCGCCCCTCTTCCCCACTACACGCCACCATCTACACCTCTCCCGTGTCTCCTAACCCCTCACACGCCCGTGAGAAAATTCCCCGATGCAGGAAACAGGACCAATAACAAAATTAATACGGTTTCTCCCCCGAGCGTCGGGTGGTGTGTTAAAGGTGAGGTGTTATTTACCGAGAATCACAACTCTCCCAGGAGACGGGGAATTCAACAGCTGCGGCTACCCCAGACCCGCCTCCTGCCACACCAGACCCACCTCCTTGACGTGGAATCCAAAAAAAAACACCATTCCTTTAAAGTCAAAAATTGAACCCAGCCTAGAACCCAACTGATGGTTCATTAAGACACCTCTTTTTTTTTTTTTTTTTTTTGGATTACTTGACTCATTTCTATTTCTACATCAATTTATTTTTGCAACTTAAAAAAAGTGTTTTTTCCTTTTGTTCTGGACAAATTTTTTTTTTCTGAAAGAAGTTTTGGAACATTTTGTCACATAAAGTGGGAAAGTCTTTGAAAAGATTTCAGGGTGAACATAGTCAGTATGCAATTGTATTCAACAGCCTGTGTAGTGGGGAACAAGTGGTGCTCTCTCTCTCTCTCTCTCTCTCTCTCTCTCTCTCTCTCTCTCTCTCTCTCTCTCTCTCTCTCTCTCTCTCTCTCTCATGCATTCTCTTTCATTTTCTCTGTCATTCATTTCTTCTCATACAGTGTCTGTCAGCTTTCTCGCCTCTCTCTCTTTCTCTCTCTCTCTTTCATTTCCTCTCGTTCGCTCATTTTCTCTCACTCGAGGAAGACTGGAAACAGCGTCTCAGCAACCAACATCTGTCGCTTTAATTATTCAACAACGTCTTTCCGTTTGTCCATCACACGCGACTGTGTGTGTGTGTGTGTGTGTTGTGTGTGTGTTGTGTGTGTGTTGTGTGTGTGTTGTGTGTGTGTTGTGTGTATGTGTTGTGTGTATGTGTTGTGTGTATGTGTGTGTGTTGTGTGTGTGTGTGTGTGTGTGTGTGTGTGTGTGTGTGTGTGTGTGTGTGTGTGTATTTGTGTGTGTACTCACCTAGTTGAGGTTGCAGGGGTCGAGTCCTAGCTCCTGGCCCCCCCTCTTCACTGGTCGCTACTAGGTCACTCCCTGAACCGTGAGCTTTATCATACCTCTGCTTAAAGCTATGTATGGATCCTGCCTCCACTACATCGCTTCCCAAACCATTCCACTTCCTGACTACTCTGTGGCTGAAGAAATACTTCCTAACATCCCTTTGATTCATCTGTGTCTTCAACTTTCAACTGTTTCCCCTTGTTGCTGTGTCCCATCTCTAGAACATCCTGTCTTTGTCCACCTTGTGAATTCCTCTCAGTATTTTGTATGTCGTTATGTGTGTGTGTGTGCGTGTGTGTGCGTGTGTGTGCGTGTGTGTGCGTGTGTGTGCGTGTGTGTGCGTGTGTGTGTGTGTGTCTGTGTGTGTGTGTGTGTGTGTGTGTGTGTGTGTGTGTGTGTGTGTGTGTGTGTATATTTGTGTGTGTGTGTATTTGTGTGTGTGTATATATATTTGTGTGTGTGTGCACTCACCTATTTATGGTTGCAGGGTTGAGTCCCAGCTCCTGGCCCCCGCCTCCTGCCACTTGCTGGATGTATCCCATCTTAATCTAATATGCTATTTAAGGCTTAACACACATGCTTATGCTAAAAGTGTGACCGAGGACTCGAACCGTGGTCCTGACATGTAGACCACCCTAAGAAATTATTTTGTTTACCGAAATGAAGTTCATGCAAGTTGTATAAAGTTACATTAGATTGGTTAGTATACTGGTATACTGCAGTATACTAACAGTGGGCCCTGTCATACCTATCCTTATGGTATGGAGTCTGTCTACACTGCCTCAGCTAGGTCACTCCACTTTCTGACCAACCTTATGCTGAAGAAATAATTCTTGAAATACCTGATTCATCCATGTCTTTAACTTCCATCTGTGCCCTCTTGTACCTTTTTCCCACCTCTGGCTGTTCCATCCTATCAAATCTTCAGAATTTTGTATGTCATCCTCAAATCTTTCCCTTGTCTTCTATTCTCTAATGTCATTAGATTTAGTTTCTTTAACATTTACTCATAGGTCATTCCCTCTTTAGGACTAGTTTCGTTGAATGCCTTTGGACTTTCTCCAGTTTCATTAGGTGTGGGCTCCATGCTGGTGCTGCGTACTCGAAGATGGGCCTGATGTATATCGTTTGTTGACATTCCAGAAAACCATTCTTAGATTTGCTAAACCAGCACTGGCTTCATAGGTTGAGCTGTTGTGCCTCTACCGACATAGTGACATGCTCACTCCTAGGTCTCTCTCCTGTCTCCGAGTCTATATTCAGTCTGTAATAATGTTTGTAAAATTACCGATAATATGTTAGGTAAAAGACGTAAGTGCGACTAATGCGACATTTTATTGTGGCAACGTTTCGCTCTCTAGGAGCTTGATGAAGCTCCTGGAGAGCGAAACGTTCCAACAGTAAAATATCACATTAGTTGCACTTGTGTCCTTTTACCTAATATACTCAGTTTCCAGTCTTTTTTACCCTCGCCCAATTTTCACAACCACGCATTAGCCGAGGCAGATCACGAGTCACTTGTCTCTGTCCTCCAGTTTGTCCAGATTCCTTCGTAGCGTTTTCCTGATTTCGTCCATATTTATCCTCCTCATCACTGTACATCATCCGTAAACATGGACCCATTTGACTGTGACTACTGGTAAGCTACTCACGGCTACCCGGAAACACTACTGGTCCTACAGTCCAGCCTTGTGGAGTCCCATTGTCTATAATTTCCAAATAAGAAAAAATATGCCGTTTTTTACGTTTTTTTTTCTATGCAGTAAATTATTTTATGCAAATTTCGCTCTTTATTTCTCATAGACTAAATTCATTGATTCCTTTTGATGGTTATTTGGGTTTAAAGCCTATTAGGCCTATCTATTAAGGCCGTATGTCATTTTTTCACTAGTCAAAAATATTTTTAATACCTCGACTGGGAAGTGAAATATATTGTGTGTATATACACTGTATATACATTGTATATACACTGGGGGACATACGGCGACCCCGTGGCCTGGCTGGCAACGCTCTCGCTTCACACGCGGAGGGCCCGGGTTCGATTCCCGGCGGAGTGGAAACATTTCAACGCGTTTTCTTACACCTGCTGTCCTGTTCACCTAGCAGCAAATGGGTACCTGGGTGTTAGTCGACTGGTGTGGGTCGCATCCTGGAGGACTCCAATAGAAATAAGTCAGACAGTCCTAGATGATGCACTGACTTTCTTATCCTTGGTGTATATATCCTGGGTATATATATCCTGGGTATATATATCCTGGGTATATATATCCTGGGTATATATATATCCTGGGTGTATATATTCTGGGTATATATATCCTGGGTATATATATCCTGGGTATATATATCCTGGGTATATATATCCTGGGTATATATATCCTGGGTATATATATCCTGGGTATATATATCCTGGGTGTATATCCTCTCGGTGTATATACCTTGCCTTTTTTTCTTGTTTTTGACTTAAAATGCGATTTTTTATATAACAGTTACTAAATATACCTTTTTTTCTGTAATTATTACTGTAAAATGGATAAACAAAATTTACTTGAGCTAATGTTCAATGTAATATAAATGGACAAGCTCTCTCTTCGAACTTTCTAGGCAAACTAGATGTCTGAACACACTTCCTGTGTTCTAACTACATCGAAATTTCAAGTTTCTTTACAGACAAACATTAAATATTAGGGCCAGTTTATTTTGGTCAATAAATTTGATGTTGGGTGCTGTGAGGGGAGACTCGTGTAGACTCACCTCAGTCGCTGGAGTGTTTATCTTGTTCTTACCAGAAAAAATGGAACAAACGTCACTTGGGGAGGATTTTTGTATGTTGAGGTGACTCATGTAGTAAGGGCTTGCTGGCGTGGGCGTGGGTGGATGCGTGGGCGTGGGTGGATGTGTGGGTGGATGCGTGGGCCTGGGCGTAAAGGTGGATGTGTAGATTCTGAAAGATCAGCTTTTGGGGAAAAAATAGTTTAGAAACACTGACTTTCTTGGGTTAACTAGAGTGACATTCACAAACAATAACAGGAAAGTACACACACACACACACATGCACACACACACACACACACACACACACACACACACACACACACACACACACACACACACACACACACACACACACACACACACACACACACACACACTGGGGAGGTGGGGATTCTTGTCATAAGGTAGAATCGATGGCTCACCAAGTGGTCAAGACGCTGGGGACCGCCATAGCGGGGTCGGGTTCGTAAGGAAGGTGTCGGTAACGGGGTGTCGCGCCCGGACGGACCAGCTTGGTGATTGGTCGCCGGTCTCTGAGGGCGCCTTGTTGCTGCTGCCACACACCAAGCAAATCTTAAAACACTTGGAAAACTCCCCACCTGGGAAGCTGCGAGGGATGTAATCATCCCAGGAAGTGATTCAGGAGGGCGTGGGAGTGAGGCGGGTGGACGGATCCGGACATTCCGGGCAGGTCTTGCGGGTTTGTTTACAAGTGGGATTCTTGAAGTCATCCTGCACTTTGGCCTAATGTCTCAGAGGGGTTCTATTGATCCACAGGGAACACCACGGCCGCTAAGGGAGCTCTGGCCCCCCCTTGAGGCTGCCACGCTCCCCTCCGCGGCCCTTACTTCCCCCTCCTCGCCGCCCCTCCTCCTCCTACTGCGGCTGCCCCCCTACCACCACCTCCTCCTCAGTAAGACCATCCACTTCCCCTCTCCGAAACCTTCTTCAGCGCCCCCTGCCTCTCCCCGCCGCCCCCTTTTACCCCCACTGTATTTCCTTCCTCACCACCTCTACCATCACTACTACCACCTTCACCACTACAATTTCCACCACCCATACCACTAACAATACCACTAACACCTACACCACCACCACCACTACAAACACTAATACCGCCCCACACTCCACCTCTACCAACACCACTATTACCTCCACCATTGTTTTAACGTCCTTCACCATCAATACCGCCACCATTACCTCTTCTACCACCATTTCCTTAACCACTACTAATGCCACCAACACTACAACTACTAACACCACTATCAATACCACCACCACCAACACCACCAACACAACCACCACCACCACCACCACCACCACTTCCTGGTGGAGGTTCTCCAATGTTACCAATCTTACAGGGCTGTAAACACCGAGTGTCCTCCATACCGCCACCCCTACCCCCTGCCTCTGTCGCCACCCCTGTCTCTTCCCTTTCACCCCTTCAACCGTTTTCTCGTGTATCCCCTGCCGCGAGTGTATACTGGGAATGCTTCAGAATACTTGGAATGTACAGTAGTCTCTGGAGCGAAGGGTGAACACCTGGAAGATCCCAGAGCACCAGCTCCCAGATCTTTCATAATTTACTGGTGTGAGTGATATGGAAGGAAGTGTAAGGTTAATCCAGAGAAGGTAAAGAATGCCACGGACACGATAAGAGAACACTGTGTCAATGTCCCACCAAGCATAAGGTGAATTTCCAATACACCTCTGGCTGTCTTCAAGACCCCTGGTTATCTTCAAGAGAGAGCTGGACGGATACCTAAAGTCAGTACTTGATCAGATGGGCTGTGGTTCGTACGTTTTACTACCTGCGGCCAGCAGTAATAGCCTAGTTGATCAGGCTCTGATCCACCGGGAGGCCTGGTCAAGGATTGGGCAGCGGGAGCGTTGACCCCGGAACAGCCTCCAGGTAGATTCCAAGTAGATACTTGAAGGATGCTTCCAGGGGTCGACACCCCTGCAACCCGGTCCCAGACCAGGGCTCCGGGTGGATCAATGCCTGATCAACCAGGCTGTTACTGCTGGCGACTCGCAGTTCAACATAAGGACCAAAGCCCGGCTAGTAAGGCAATAATTTGAATAACTTATCCAGAGGTTTGGTGGTAATTCCCCTTATGCGTGGAGGAAGGGTATTAAAGAGTCGGGGACCTCTTGACACTCAACGCGTCCCTTCTCACTGTATTCGTCGCGTCCCTGCTTTTTACTGAAAGTACTTTGCAACGTCTGTCAGTTCTCTTGCTTTCACACGGGGTGATACCGGTGAACAGTTTTGGGACCAGTCCCTTCAGGATTTTCTGGATTTAAGTTATAATGCACATTGTTTTCGCTCCAGGGAATATACCCATAGGGCGTTCCTAGCAGTTGAGATGCTTTTATATGGGCAGCGAGAGTTCTGTATATTTTCCAGCTCAACAATCTCGCCTGCCTTGAAAGGAGCTCTTAGAGTAAAGCAGTATTCCAGCCTGAAGAGAGTAACTGACTTGATCATCATCACCAGCTAAAAATCTTTCGTCTAGAAAGTTCTAGTTATCCAACCTATACTTTTCCTTGCGGTAGCGATAGTAACATTGTTGTGATCCTTGAATGCGAGATCTTCTGACTACTGAAGCCTCCCAGTTTGAGCTGACACTACTGAATTCTGCTAGTCCTGGGTGACACTACTGACGTCTTCCAACACAGGCTGACACTACTGAAATCTTCCAACAGAGGCTGACAGTACTGAAGTCGATAAATTAGACACATGTGCAACTCTTGGGTATCTTTATTGAGGAAACGTTTCGCCACACAGTGGCTTCATCAGTCCAAACGTAGGAGAAACTTGAAGAACAGGACGAGAATGAGGTAATCAGTCCCTCAACCTTGAGTCGATGTGTTCAGTCCATCAATCTTGAAATATATTTAAGATTGATGGACTGAACACATCGACTCAAGGTTGAGGGACTGATTACCTCATTCTCCTCCTGTTCTTCAAGTTTCTCCTACGTTTGGACTGATGAAGCCACTGTGTGGCGAAACGTTTCCTCAATAAAGATACCCAAGAGTTGCACATGTGTCTAATTTATCAACATGTCGGTTCTCTGAACCATTCAGCTCAGGCTAACACTGCTGAAGTCTCCCAGCTTAGACTGACAGATTTCAACACCTTGTATGAACCTCCTCCTCCTCGGTAATGGAATATTACAGAGATAAAACACAGCTTATGTTCCCACTGTGTAAATATCTGATAATTTATTATAATATATATGTACATATATGCAATAAGATCACAGTAAACAGGTGGTATAACAGTATGCAGAACAACCACTGTGAAAAGAATAGTGAACCTCCAAGCGCTTTCGTGATTTCTCACATTATCAAGGAACTGATAATGAGAAATCACAAAAATGCTTTCACTGCTCTTGGCACAGTGGTTGTTACACACACACACACACACACACACACACACACACACACACACACACACACACACACACACACACACACACACACAAAGACAAAGACAGGATGTTCCAGAGATTGGACACAGTAACAAGGGGACACAGTTGGAAGCTGAAGACACAGATGAATCACAGGGATGTTAGGAAGTATTTCTTCAGTCACAGAGTAGTCAGTAAGTGGAATAGTTTGGGAAGCGATGTAGTGGAGGCAGGATCCATACATAGCTTTAAGCAGAGGTATGATAAAGCTCACGGCTCAGGGAGAGTGACCTAGTAGCGATCAGTGAAGAGGCGGGGCCAGGAGCTCGGACTCGACCCCCGCAACCTCAACTAGGTGAGTACAACTAGGTGAGTACACACACATCAGTTTAGTGCTGAGGTGGCTCACGGCGTTGAAGCTCTGGTACTACCATATATAATAGGGGTCAGCAGCACACTGCTGATGTATCGAATTTTGCCTGGTACTTAAAACAAAATCAACCTTCTACCAGCAGATAGCTCGCTGGATCATAGTCTTCAAACTGCAACAGATCAACCAGGTTGTATTCGTCTAGTTGTGGTTGCAGGGGATCGATTTATAGCTCCTGGCCCCCGTCTGTACGCTGGTCGCTACTAGTAGGCAGCTGCAGCATTTATGAGTTGAAACGCCGACAAATTATCGAAATTTGTGTCTAGAAATCAACAAATTATCATAATTTGTCTAGAAACACACAAATTATTATAATTATCCCTATAAATGCACAAACTATCATAATTTTAAGTCTAACTTGAGCCTTGAAATGTATTTCAAGGCCAAACTTAAGCATTTGGCGGGGTTAAATTCGAGAATCCAGTTGCTGGACCAGCCTGTCCAGCCTGTCCAGCCTGTCCAGTCTGTCCAATCTGAATATGTCGAAGGAAATGGAAAAAAAATTGATATTTTGCAAGATTTTCCCATTTTCTATTAATATTTCGATCATTTTTTACTGTTTTCCCATTTTCTTTTAAGCTTTCGATCGGTTGCTACTATTTTACTAAATGATTTACCGGGTAGTCCTAGAATTTAGATTTAGAACCGGCTTCCCTTGAGGTTCGAACCCTCGCCCGTTCCTTCTGTTGTTTACAGCCTGGCTCTTATGATTCCTCGCCAAGTTATGGGAATTTTATTCAGAGGGGCGTTAGTGGCTCAGGTGGTAGCGCACTCGGCTCACATCTCAAGGGCCCGGTTTCGATTCTGGGGCTGGGTGGAAACGTTGTGGGTAGGGGGCATGTTTCCTTGCGCCTGTTGTCCCTTGTTCACCTAGCGGTAAGTAGGTACCTGGATGTTCGGTGACTGTTGTGGGTGGCATGCCAAGGTGGTGCTGTACCTTAGATTGGACTGGGTTTTGAAATAAGCTGGGGTAGGATAACAGCTCTTAGTCTGTGTATAAGCTGGGGTAGGATAACGGCTATCTTTACATTATCTGAAGTAGGATAACAGCTCTCAGCCTATAAAACTGAACAGACCAGTAAACTCGACGCGTAATGCTGACCGCTGCTGACCAGCAGCGATGGGCAGCCTTACGACACCCTCCTAGTCAAAGTTCCTGTGATGCTTTCTGTAGTCCTCTTGATCCAAGGAATTAGAGATGCCTCTCGTTGCTTGGATCACATCTGATTCATTCCCAAAGTGCTACATGACCCTTACTATTAAACTTCTGCTACCACTACTACTACTGATACTACCACCACTACTACTACTACCACCACTACTACTATCACCACTACTACTACCACCACCACCACTATTATTACCATCACTATTACAACTTCTGCTACCACTACTACTATTGATACTACCACCAATACTACTACCACCACTACTACTATCACTACTACTCCTACCACCACCACTATTATTACCATCACTATTACAACTTCTGCTACCACTATTACTACTGATACCACCACCTCTCCCTTCTTTCCCCCGACCGCATTCTTGCGCTGTGTCTTCAGGCCTTCTCTACTTTTCTCGCCCCAGTTGTGACTTGACAATGGTCCAGGTCGGACCGAAATGTCCTCATAACATTCCCCTCCTGAGGGCGGAGTTTTGATGAATAAATTCCCCCCCCCCTTCGCTTTTCCTTTCCCTACCAGCTTATTACCACTTACTCCAACGTCTTCACCTCCTCCTTCACATTTCTTACATCTTTGTCTCCTCTTCCTTCTTTTCACATTAACCTCCTTCAACATTCTCCAATAACTGCATTACCTTATATTCCTCCCGTATCCTTCTCCCCCATCCCAGTTCTTCCCCTCTACACTTAGGTCCTCTCAAATATTCTCCTTCCGCATCCTACACAACCTTCGCGCCCCCTTACACATCTTACTGCTTCCCCTCACATCCTCCTCTAACCTCACCAACACCACCTCACCTACTCGCCTCCTGGCCTCGCAAGACCCTATATCTAGCTCTTACACCTAGAACAAAATGGTAAGATTCTTCCCGGACCTGGGTCCAGGAGAACATGTAGGCCTGGGTCCAGGAGAGCATGTAGGCCTGGGTTCAGGAGAACATGTAGGCCTGGGTCCAGGAGAACATGTAGGCCTGGGTCCAGGAGAGCATGCAGGCCTGGGTCCAGGAGAACATGTAGGCCTGGGTCCAGGAGAACATGTAGGTCTGGGTCCAGGAGAGCATGTAGGCCTGGGTCCAGGAGAGCATGCAGGCCTGGGTCCAGGAGAACATGTAGGCCTGGGTCCAGGAGAACATGTAGGCCTGGGTCCAGGAGAACATGTAGGCCTGGGTCCAGGAGAACATGTAGGCCTGGGTCCAGGAGAACATGTAGGCCTGGGTCCAGGAGAGCATGTAGGCCTGGGTCCAGGAGAGCATGTAGGCCTGGGTCCAGGAGAGCATGTAGCCTGGGTCCAGGAGAGCATGTAGGCCTGGGTCCAGGAGAACATGTAGGCCTGGGTCCAGGAGAGCATGTAGGCCTGGGTCCAGGAGAACATGTAGGCCTGGGTCCAGGAGAGCATGCAGGCCTGGGTCCAGGAGAACATGTAGGCCTGGGTCCAGGAGAACATGTAGGCCTGGGTCCAGGAGAGCATGCAGGCCTGGGTCCAGGAGAACATGTAGGCCTGGGTCCAGGAGAACATGTAGGCCTAGGTCCAGGAGAGCATGTAGGCCTGGGTCCAGGAGAACATGTAGGCCTGGGTCCAGGAGAGCATGTAGGCCTAGGTCCAGGAGTGCATGTAGGCCTGGGACCAGGAGAGCATGTAGGCCTGGGTCCAGGAGAGCATGTAGGCCTGGGTCCAGGAGAGCATGTAGGCCTGGGTCCAGGAGAGCATGTAGGCCTGGGTCCAGGAGAGGATGTAGGCCTGGGTCCAGGAGAGCATGTAGGCCTGGGTCCAGGAGTGCATGTAGGCCTGGGTCCAGGAGAGCATGTAGGCCTGGGTCCAGGAGAGCATGTAGGCCTGGGTCCAGGACAGCATGTAGGCCTGGGTCCAGGAGAACATGTAGGCCTGGGTCCAGGAGAGCATGTAGGCCTGGGTCCAGGAGAGCATGCAGGCCTGGATCCAGGAGAGCATATAGGCCTGGGTCCAGGAGAGCATGTAGGCCTGGGTCCAGGAGAACATGTAGGCCTGGGTCCAGGAGAACATGTAGGCCTGGGTCCAGGAGAGCATGTAGGCCTGGGTCCAGGAGAACATGTAGGCCTGGGTCCAGGAGAACATGTAGGCCTGGGTCCAGGAGAGCATGTAGGCCTGGGTCCAGGAGAGCATGTAGGCCTGGGTCCAGGAGAGCATGTAGGCCTGGGTCCAGGAGAGCATGTAGGCCTGGGTCCAGGAGAACATGTAGACCTGGGTCCAGGAGAGCATGTAGGCCTGGGTCCAGGGGAGCATGCAGGCCTGGATCCAGGAGAGCATATAGGCCTGGGTCCAGGAGAGCATGTAGGCCTGGGTCCAGGAGAGCATGTAGGCCTGGGTCCAGGAGAGCATGTAGGCCTGGGTCCAGGAGAGCATGTAGGCCTTGGTCCAGGAGAACATGTAGGCCTGGGTCCAGGAGAGCATGTAGGCCTGGGTCCAGGAGAGCATGCAGGCCTGGATCCAGGAGAGCATGCAGGCCTGGGTCCAGGAGAGCATGTAGGCCTGGGTCCAGGAGAACATGTAGGCCTGGGTCCAGGAGAACATGTAGGCCTGGGTCCAGGAGAGCATGCAGGCCTGGGTCCAGGAGAACATGTAGGCCTGGGTCCAGGAGAACATGTAGGCCTGGGTCCAGGAGAGCATGTAGGCCTGGGTCCAGGAGAGCATGTAGGCCTGGGTCCAGGAGAACATGTAGGCCTAGGTCCAGGAGAGCATGTAGGCCTGGGTCCAGGAGAACATGTAGGCCTGGGTCCAGGAGAGCATGTAGGCCTGGGTCCAGGAGTGCATGTAGGCCTGGGACCAGGAGAGCATGTAGGCCTGGGTCCAGGAGAGCATGTAGGCCTGGGTCCAGGAGAGCATGTAGGCCTGGGTCCAGGAGAGCATGTAGGCCTGGGTCCAGGAGAACATGTAGGCCTGGGTCCAGGAGAGCATGTAGGCCTGGGTCCAGGAGAGCATGTAGGCCTGGGTCCAGGAGAGCATGTAGGCCTGGGTCCAGGAGTGCATGTAGGCCTGGGTCCAGGAGAGCATGTAGGCCTGGGTCCAGGAGAGCATGTAGGCCTGGGTCCAGGAGAGCATGTAGGCCTGGGTCCAGGAGAACATATAGGCGTGGATCCAGGAGAGCATGTAGGCCTGGGTCCAGGAGAGCATGTAGGCCTGGGTCCAGGAGAGCATGTAGGCCTGGGTCCAGGAGAGCATGTAGGCCTGGGTCCAGGAGAACATGTAGGCCTGGGTCCAGGAGAGCATGTAGGCCTGGGTCCAGGAGAGCATGCAGGCCTGGATCCAGGAGAGCATATAGGCCTGGGTCCAGGAGAGCATGTAGGCCTGGGTCCAGGAGAGCATGTAGGCCTGGGTCCAGGAGAGCATGTAGGCCTGGGTCCAGGAGAGCATGTTGGCCTGGGTCCAGGAGTGCATGTAGGCCTGGGTCCAGGAGAACATGTAGGCTTGGGTCCAGGAGAGCATGTAGGCCTGTGTCCAGGAGAACATGTAGGCCTGTGTCCAGGAGAACATGTAGGCCTGTGTCCAGGAGAACATGTAGGCCTGTGTCCAGGAGAACATGTAGGCCTGTATCCAGGAGAACATGTAGGCCTGGGTCCAGGAGTGCACGTAGGCCTGGGTCCAGGACAGCATGTAGGCCTGGGTCCAGGAGAGCATGTAGGTCTGGGTCCAGGAGAGCATGTAGGCCTGGGTCCAGGAGAGCATGTAGGCCTGGGTCCTGGAGAGCATGTAGGCCTGGGTCCAGGAGAGCATGTAGGCCTGGGTCCAGGAGAGCATGTAGGCCTGGGTCCTGGAGAGCATGTAGGCCTGGGTCCAGGAGAGCATGTAGGCCTGGGTCCAGGAGAGCATGTAGGTCTGGGTCCAGGAGAGCATGTAGGCCTGGGTCCAGGAGAGCATGTAGGCCTGGGTCCTGGAGAGCATGTAGGCCTGGGTCCAGGAGAGCATGTAGGCCTGGGTCCAGGAGTGCATGTAGGCCTGGGTCCAGGAGAACATGTAGGCCTGTGTCCAGGAGAGCATGTAGGCCTGTGTCCAGGAGAACATGTAGGCTTGTGTCCAGGAGAACATGTAGGCCTAGGTCCAGGAGAACATGTAGGCCTGGGTCCAGGAGAACATGTAGACCTGTGTCCAGGAGAACATGTAGGCCTGGGTCCAGGAGAACATGTAGACCTGTGTCCAGGAGAACATGTAGGCCTGTGTCCAGGAGAACATGTAGGCCTGGGTCCAGGAGAACATGTAGGCCTGGGTCCAGGAGAACATGTAGGCCTGGGTCCAGGAGAACATGTAGGCCTGTGTCCAGGAGAACATGTAGGCCTGTGTCCAGGAGAACATGTAGGCCTGTGCCCAGGAGAACATGTAGGCCTGGGTCCAGGAGAACATGTAGGCCTGGGTCCAGGAGAACATGTAGGCCTGTGTCCAGGAGAACATGTAGGCCTGTGTCCAGGAGAACGTGTAGGCCTGGGTCCAGTAGGCCTGTGTCCAGGAGAACATGTAGGCCTGGGTCCAGGAGAACATGTAGACCTGTGTCCAGGAGAACATGTAGGCCTGTGTCCAGGAGAACATGTAGGCCTGGGTCCAGTAGGCCTGTGTCCAGGAGAACATGTAGGCCTGGGTCCAGTAGGCCTGTGTCCAGGAGAACATGTAGGACTGTGTCCAGGAGAACATGTAGGCCTGGGTCCAGTAGGCCTGTGTCCAGGAGAACATGTAGGACTGTGTCCAGGAGAACATGTAGGCCTGGTTCCAGTAGGCCTGTGTCCAGGAGAACATGTAGACCTGTGTCCAGGAGAACATGTAGGCCTGTGTCCAGGAGAACATGTAGACCTGAGTCCAGGAGAACGTGTAGGCCTGGGTCCAGGAGAACATGTAGGCCTGTGTCCAGGAGAACATATAGGCCTGGGTCCAGGAGAACATGTAGGCCTGGGTCCAGGAGAACATGTAGACCTGGGTCCAGGAGAACATGTAGACCTGGGTCCAGGAGAACATGTAGGCCTGTGTCCAGGAGAACATGTAGACCTGGGTCCAGGAGAACATGTAGGCCTGTGTCCAGGAGAACATGTAGGCCTGTGTCCAGGAGAACATGTAGACCTGGGTCCAGGAGAACATGTAGACCTGTGTCCAGGAGAACATGTAGGCCTGTGTCCAGGAGAACATGTAGACCTGTGTCCAGGAGAACATGTAGGCCTGTGTCCAGGAGAACATGTAGACCTGTGTCCAGGAGAACTTGTAGGCCTGGTTGAACTACAACAAATGGACATGTTGAATGTTTAAGACATAGTAAACAGAAGTTAAATCAAGTTTATAAAACTGCTCACAGTGTCCAGAATATCATGTTGCCAATTTTGTCAAGACTGGGAACCAAAGCAATCATAGTACCAGGGAAAGAGAGTACAACTTTGGTACAACAATCTTCCCTTCATGTAGAGTACTAGTGGTACAATAATCTCCCTCTGCTTGCTGTCAACAGTAACAGCCTGGTTGATCAGGTCCTGATCCACCATGAGGCCTGGTCGCAGATAGGGCCGTGGGGGCGTTGACCCCCGAAACCCTCTTCAGGTATACTCTCGTGTAGAGTACTGATGGTATAATAGTAGTGGAGTTGAGCGCCTCTGGTGGCGAGAGTGGTGACCCTGAGAGAGGTTCCTTGAGAGTGGTGGTGATCTCTTGATCCCAGGAATGTGATCTATGTCACCTGGGAGTGAACTTATCCTCCCAGGTAGCCCATGACCCCCACGGGCTGAGCTCTTCATCCTGAGTAGTAGTGATGGTGTAGTAGTACCATCTAGTGGTGGTAGTGGTGATGTAGTAGTGCCATCTAGTGTTGGTAGTTAGAGTTAGTCAGGTTATCGGTGATGGTGTTATAGTGAAGGTCAGGACAGTGACCAACCTCAAGGTCACTGAAGGTCATTTGAACTTCACTGGTTGTACAGAAGAGACGTGTTGCTCCTCCTGCCGCCCCGCCGGCTTTACCGCTTCCTCATCCTTATAATACACCTAAATAACGTAAGTATTGTCTGGTGACGTATTTGTCAGTACAACAGCAGAGTTCAGCTGCAGCTCCTGGTCCCCACCACCAGTTTGGTCACCAAATTAGTAATATTTTAATAAGTCTTAATTTAATTTTCCTAGGGGTCTAATGTCTTAGAGAGGGGGGGGTGATTGACCTTAGTGGAGGGGTTTTGATGCGAGGAACTGGAGCTACTCCCCTTCCTCTGATCAAACAATAACTCTCACACTAGACGTTACATAACCCATAATTATGTATCCAGTTCTGGGTTATTTTTTTTCCATTATTGAAAATTAACTTTAAGGTCTCTTGATCCAAGGAACTTGCGCCTTGTGATCCACATAAACTTCCACGTAAACAAACTGTTAGTTATCAGGTTTATGTGAAAGAAATATTTATTAAAGAAAAAGATAGTTTTACCATGTTAAACATTAATTTATATATCAGTTTGTATTACATGGTAATGTTTATAAATGTGTAATGTTTATGGTTATAATGCGAATGTGTTTTGTTTCAGGTGTGGTAACTGAGGAGTGCTGTGCCTGGCTGTGTCTGCTGCAACATTGATCAACACAGCAACCTTGACCAGTCTGAGGGGTGGAGACAACCACATTAATAAATGGTCTGACCCATAGCATTTAGTGTTATATCTGGAGAGGATTACTCTATGTGGAGATGCAGCAGCTGGAGACACGTCAGAGGTGGGCGGGGCCCACTTGTAAGGTAATTCCAGGTTACAAGTCCACTAAAGTTTGGTTATTGAAGTAGAAATGTGTAAGTGATATATTATGGCTCGGTTGGTAGTGGCGTTAACTGAAGAACCGGGGTTCGATCCCGGGCACAAGTGGGCATGTTCATTTATATTCATGGCTACTGTTAACTTCAGAAAGCAGGCCTACTGACCCTAAGCAGGCCTACTGGTAGGGGTCGCATCCTGGGGGAGTATAAATACCCTAATAAAAATGTCAGATGTCATCCTGACGTGATTGTGTAAATTGTGTTAATCTACCGGGTTAATAATTATACTGAAGCAGGCCTACTGGCCCATGTTAGGCAAGTCTAACTCGCAACCACTCATTTGTCTAACATTTTTAAAACTACACAGCCAAAGGTTTAGCTTCACATGACAGAATAAATTTTCCTCAGAGAATATATTATAGCCGGAAAAATCAATAACAGTTCCTCAGAAATGTGGAAATAACCGCATCTCCCTATTTTCAGTAGAGTTATAGAGGACCTGGACAAGTAACTTTATGCTTTGAAGTCCCAAAAATATTCTGTGGGTTTAGCGCGTAACAACTCTAGAGTCTGTATTAGAGCATCTTGGGGGGGGGGGGAGTATTTGTTTTGAAATTGGGCTATACAGTGTATATTTAGAGACTTTACCTGGAGTTTACCTGGAGAGAGTTCCGGGGGTCAACGCCCCCGCGGCCCGGTCTGTGACCAGGCCTCCTTAGGTCAGTGTCCCGGGATGCGACCCACACCAGTCGACTAACACCCAGGTACCCATTTTACTGATGGGGAACATAGACAACAGGTTGAAAGAAACACGTCCAATGTTTCTACTCTGGCTGGGAATCGAACCCAGGCCCTCACCGTGTGAAGCGAGAGCGTTAACCACCAGGCCACCAGAACCACTTTGTAGGCTGATCTTACCTAGACCCCCCCTTGATCTTACATGGACCCTCCTTGATCTTACCTGGACCCTCCTTGATCTTACCTGGACCCTCCTTGATCTTACCTGGACCCTCCTTGATCTTACCTGGACCCTCCTTGATCTTACCTGGACCCCCCTTGATCTTACCTGGGCCCTCCTTGATCTTACCTGGACCCCCCTTGATCTTACCTGGACCCTCCTTGATCTTACCTGGACCCCCCTTAATCTTACCTGGACCCCCTTGATCTTACCTGGATCCCCCTTAATCTTACCTGGACCCCCTTTGATCTTACATGGACCCCCTTGATCTTACCTAGACCCCTCTTGATATTAACTAGACCCCCTTGATCTTACCTAGGCCCCCCTTGATCTTACCTAGGCCCCCCTTGATCTTTCCTAAGCCCCCCTTGATCTTACCTAAGCCCCCCTTGATCTTACCTAGACCCACCTTGATCTTACCTAGACCCCCCTTGATCTTACCTAGACCCCCCTTGATCTTACCTAGACCCCCCTTGATCTTACCTAGACCCCCCTTGATCTTACCTAGACCCCCCTTGATCTTACCTAGACCCCCCTTGATCTTACCTGGACCCCCCTTGATCTTACCTAGACCCCCCTTGATCTTACCTAGACCCATCTTGATCTTACCTGGACCCCCCTTGATCTTACCTAGACCCATCTTGATCTTACCTAGACCTCCCTTGATCTTACCTAGACCCCCCTTGATCTTACCTAGACCCCTCTTGATCTTACCTTCACTTCATCCACCCTTGCACCGCCACTGCTCTGCAAATTAGTAAGGCCTATACCTGGAGTATGTACTACATAGTTGATGTATATACATTTTGTAGGTCTACAATTATTTAGTTTCAACTATCAAAATAACTTATAGATTTAGGTAGTGTTAAGTAGGATAGGTAAGGTATAGAACAGGAGAATCTGCTATATGCATTATGAATGCATATAGCAGGGGAGAGTAATCTCCCCTGAAGGCATAGATTACGTAGAACTGTAGGCCTAGGAACCCACCAACGACCTTCAGTAGCTGTCTGCAGTCTGTTATTGCACGTGGTTTCCGTGGGGATGTTGGTGGGTTTCGGGCTTTGGGTAGCGGTTGTGGTGGGTGTTCTACGTTTTTTATGCCTTTGGCCAAACTGTGTAAAGTTAAATATTGGTTTATTGAGTTGACACAATTTCACCATATTGGTAAATTTAAGCGGCGTTCAGGTTCGTATGAATATAAGTATTAGCGTTAAGAAGTGCAGTTGGTTTGATAGTTTGTATAAGTAGTGAAGTGTAACGCTTCTGGCAGCAGACGTTAATGTTGAAAATAATGAAAACCTCTGTTCTGAAGTGTTAGTCGGAAGAAAAGATTCACTAACATCGGATGCTGATGAGTATAGTTACGGGAGTGATTTAGTTCGGTGTTAGAATGGGATTATTAACCCTGCTGAGTTAGAAACCCAGAAAGAGGTACGTTGAGTGGGGGGCTTGAATGCAGTGGTCTTCAGGTTGTGCCTAGGATGCCAGCAATAACTGGCAGGTAAAGTAGGTTATGAATTCAGGCTGGCATAGTAGTGTGTTAGGAGACTGTTATACGGCAGAGCTCCAACTGATTAGATAATCCACAGCGTTGGTTGTTAGCTTAGTGTGCTGAGGGACGTGGAAGTGTAGGGGAAATACAATGATGTCTTAATGATCCTAACTACCTTCATGTTAAATTGGGATGCCCTTCAAGGGGTGTCTTTGTACTAGTGAAGGTATCTTAATACGAGCAGTTGCAAGTACCCTCCCCTTGGATCAAACCTGATTGCCCAACATTTCCCATCCTGTGTATAACCCCCATAGATAATATATTTATATAGTAATGGAAAAATTTATTTGGGTAAATGTGCACGTATGTAAAAGTTTGAATTGGGAAGGGGGGCGGTAAACACTCAGGGGACAGGACTGTAAATCAATCAGGTTTGATTAAGAGGAGAGTACAGCAAGTAGACTTTTTATCATTTTTTTTCCATTTAGACGCCTATATTTAAGGGATATTAGGAGTAGGATTGGCTAGGTTGTAATGTATATAAGGGAGTTTATTCTCCAACTTGTTTAATTACGTCAGAATCCTCCTGACCAACAAGACATGGTGACCTTTGTCTCCAGTGTTCTAATATCCTGTGTTAAGACTTGTGTAGGGTGAAGTATTTGCAGTGATAAGCATCTATATACTTGCGAAGGTTACGATGTGTGGTTTACCATATAAAGTATTACAAGGAAGGTCTCTAGCATGCCTAGGCATTTCTGGCAGAATAATCCTAATTCTTACTCTATATTGACACAGGTTATTGAGAGGTACATTTTAATATATCCTATAGCATTAGGTAACTGAAGTAAATTAGATTTATGATAGTGATAATATAAAACATATTCCCATCACTAAATTTACTAATTGTTATAAGTCTTGGAGTGGTAGTGTTTCTGCTGAAGCTCCTATATTGGGAGAGTTGGGCGAACTTAGGGTTAACTTAAGATTTCTTATAGTTACTGCCTATGAGGAATTCGCAGATATTGAGAGTGAATCTATTTTGTTTTGGGTGTGCATGATACGAGTAATAGTATGTGGTTTTGATGTAGTTACCTGATGATGGGGTGTGTTGGAGACATGTTTTTTAAAGGTAGTTTTGAAAATGGTGGCTGAGTCTGCAGTTCTTGAGTTTTCAGGCTGGAGTTCCAGATTTTAGGCCCCTTTTACGTACATAGTTTTTTTTCTTGTATAGATTTATTAAACTAACGGCTATGTTTATTATGCACCCCATACCCATCCTGTGGGCGGTAGTCAAAAGATTACAGAGGTACATAATTAGTCCAGGGATTGGAGTCCAAAGTTTTGAGGGCTGAGCAAGTTAGAGGTAATGAATTTAGCCGGACACGGGGAATTTCAGATTTTTGTCAGGTATTATGCCTATGGGTCCAACTATCAAAATGTTTTAGTTCAGGGTTAATATTGGAATTTGTAAATGTAGGTTGCACAGTAGTGTGGATGTTCTGTACAGAGAGTTTAGGTCTTAGAAGGAGGGGGAGGGAGGAGGAGGTTGTCTAGCATTGGATTGCGTGTGATTCTTACTGCGGCTGTTATGTTGGGTGATTATTGGCTTAAGATGGGTTGCTGCTTTTGATCCCAGGCACAAATAGCATAGGTGAGGCAGGGATAAATATACTATTCACTCTGTGGTACGTTACTACGTATCTCAGAGAGGATCCCAACCCTTTGGATGCTTTCTTTTTTTATGTGCAGGCCCAGGAATTTTCCCTCATTAATTCTAATCATATTTATGTTCAGTTGTGCAACATCTGCTCTGTTCCCAGACACTTAAACATGAGCCATTTTTATTTAGGTTTTCTAGCGAAGAGCTAACACTGGTGCTGAGTGAGGCAAGATCAGGGTGGGAGACGACAGAAGTCTTGCTGAAGACAAGAGAGAATAGGTGTTGATACATTGATCTTTCCAATGAAGATCATGTTGTACATGAGGTCATGACATTTCAAAATTTATCATACCCCAAACTACTAATAATGGCAGAACTGAGGCTGTTCGCCTCATTTCTACTATTGTTAGTAGGGTTGGGGGTAGGTAAATTTTTTTTTTCCCCCCCGAGCTTAAAGCTCCCGAATTGTGTAAATGTTATCCTCCTGCTGATAAATACAGCAGTTGAGGCTTGTCTCAAAGTTATAAAAAGAAATATATCTTTGGTGTTCTTACACACACACACACACACACACACACACACACACACACACACACACACACACACACACACACACACACACACACACACACACACACACACACACACACACACACACACACACACACACACACACACACACACACACACACACACACACACACACACACACACACACACACACACACACACACACACACACACACACACACACACACACACACACACACACACACACACACACACACACACACACACACACACAGTGTTCGTGTTTTTTTTCCTTGAACATTATCACGGCAAAGAAAGACATTTAATTTATTACGTTTTAATTAATGCTATTAAGTTTATCGAATCTTGTAGGCTGAAGATATTCTCCACATTGTGGGCAGCTGCTGTGTGGTGAAGTCCGTGTTGTGGGCAGCTGCTGTGTGGTGAAGTCCGTGTTGTGGGCAGCTGCTGTGTGGTGAAGTCCGTGTTGTGGGCAGCTGCTGTGTGGTGAAGTCCGTGTTGTGGGCAGCTGCTGTGTGGTGAAGTCCGTGTTGTGGGCAGCTGCTGTGTGGTGAAGTCCGTGTTGTGGGCAGCTGCTGTGTGGTGAAGTCCGTGTTGTGGGCAGCTGCTGTGTGGTGAAGTCCGTGTTGTGGGCAGCTGCTGTGTGGTGAAGTCCGTGTTGTGGGCAGCTGCTGTGTGGTGAAGTCCGTGTTGTGGGCAGCTGCTGTGTGGTGAAGTCCGTGTTGTGGGCAGCTGCTGTGTGGTGAAGTCCGTGTTGTGGGCAGCTGCTGTGTGGTGAAGTCCGTGTTGTGGGCAGCTGCTGTGTGGTGAAGTCCGTGTTGTGGGCAGCTGCTGTGTGGTGAAGTCCGTGTTGTGGGCAGCTGCTGTGTGGTGAAGTCCGTGTTGTGGGCAGTTGCAATACGCTAAAACAGTGTCTGCAAAGATAAAAAGTATGGACATTACTAGATTATTCATGAACTGCAGTAAGCAATAGTGTGAAGTCTTACTATGTATTTACAATGCTTTCTTCAACATTTTATAGAAGGGAAAATTGCTAAAATATTTTCAAAACTGATCAAAAATTACCATGAAACTGGAGAAATCCAAGTTTAAATTACCACAGGTTGTTAGAGCTCGAGGTGTTGATGGTGTGGTGGATGGCAGAGGAGTGACTAGTGGCGCCACTATTCTTGACCTCCATGGCTAAATGGCGCCACTGACCTGGAGGAGGGGGCTGATGTCAATGGTTGTTTGTGGGGAGGGGGAAGGATCGGGGGGTTGGCTGGTGGTGGAGGGGTTGGAAGTGAGTAGTTAGTTGTTACTGGTGGGAGGGTGATGGGGAGGGGGTAGGTAGGGGGGATGGTTGTCACTTGGTAATTACTGAGGGACTAACAGTCTTGTTATTGTGTGTTAACGTGACTTTAACCTTGATATTTGAAACGCCCTGGACACTAGCCCAAAGACACTCGTTTGCCACATATTCGTAATTCTAATGAGCAATGTCAAAGGACTCGTTTTGAAAACCGTCTCCTTGATGTTGGGCTTACGTATTTGACATCTTTTGTAGGTTTAGTGTTTAGTTTTGATAGTGGTAAGCCACAGCACCGTATCTTCCTCTGCAGATGACACCCGAATTTGCATAACACTTCAGGTCGCTTGTTCTATCTAGGCTGGAATATTGCTGCAAACTAACAGCACCTTTCAAGGCAGGTGAAACTGCTGACCTAGAAATGTACAGAGAACCTTCACGGCACACACAACTGCAATAAAACACCATTATTACTAGGAACGCTGAAGTTCCTCAACCAGTACTTCCTAGAATGCAGGTTGGAGAGATACATGATCATATACACTTGGAAAATCCTAGAGGGATTAGTACCAAACTTGCACACGAAAATCACTCCCCATGAAAGCGAAAGACTCGGCAGACGGTCCTGGTTACATGGGTTAGTTGGTTAATAGGGCTTTAAAGCCTGTCAACTACACGAGGGCCATTAAGGCTGCATATTCCCTGCTCACCATAGGTCAAGAATACTTTCATTCCTTTCAAATGGATAAAACACTCAGGATATATAGTATTATATACATTGAGAGAGACCTCTCACTGCGCTCATCCTTATAACACTTTATAACATGTAAATTAAGTTTAATAATTATAGATATCTTTTAGTCATCCCTACCATTAATTATGACACTTCTCCTCCATCACTTGTACAATAGTAATTTTATTAGCATTGCTGAAACTATCACAACAAAAATAGACGTGAATCTCAAGTATACTATAGTTACCCATAAAAATTCATGCTCTTAAGTATTAAAGAAAAAGGAGTTTTGAGTGAGATTGAGGACTAACTATTTTAGTATGTTTATTTAATAACAGGTAAGTAAGTTTATTCAGATATAATTTCATACACACAAATAGTTACATAAATTATCATACATAGTAGCATATGGGTAGATTACCTAGGATAACCCAAAGTCAGATAGTGACTTATTCCCATTGTCCCGTAGCTTGACTGGTAGCGCACTCAGCTCACACACACAAGTCCGTGGTGCGATCCTCTGTACGGGTGAAAATATTAGGACGTGTTTCCTTAAGACACCTGCAGTAAAATAGGTACCTGGGTGTTAATCGACTGCCGTGGGTGGCATCCTGGGGACAAAATTTGCCTAATTTGCCCGAGAAGCTCAGCATAACAAGTGGCTTTCTATACAGTAGTATATTAACGATGTCAGCTAGGCCTGTATACATTGTACTTGTAGAAATTAAGATTATTATTGGGTTGCTTGGCTAGTTAATGGGGTTTCAAGCCAATCGATTACACGAAGGTCATTAAGACTGTGTATCGCCTATTCACCACGAGCCATGAAAACTTGAATGCCTGAACTTAGAAATAAATCCATGTGTCAGCATATATACACAGAGATACACGAGCTATAATAATGATGGGCATCACAGAGGAATGGTGAACACACTAGATGAGGTGGCCAGAAGGGCTCACGTAGGCAGGCAAAGCTACTGGTCATGGAGACTGGGCGAACCTAGATTATAATCATGGGGGAGCGCGCTAGACCCGTAGGATTATACAGCGCGTGTGGGGGGGGATGTGGAAGGTATTCAGGCTCGATTCAGAGAACCGGAGCACAGATCCAATTCCCTAGATCAAGAGCCCTTCACCAGCGTCAAGGAACCTCCCTTGAGAAAGGGGGGAACCTAGAGGCACACGAGGAATGGCCAGGAATTCTGTTGAGAACTCAACATGGACTTAGGAGGTAGTCAGAGACAGAAAGGCTTCCAGCAATCTGATGCAGCAAAGTGCTGGACACAGTGCACACAACCGGGGAGGAGATGAAAAAACTGCTGTGTGAGCTAGATGCCTGGAAGGTGGTGGGACCAGATAACATCTCTCCGTGGATCCTGAGAGAGAGTGAGAGAGAGCGCGAGCGCAGAGGCAATGTGTAAGCTGCTAGCAGCAGTCTTCAATACTATCGGAACAGGGCAGCTGCCAGAGATGTGGAAGACAGCAAATGTAGTCCCAATTTTTAAGAAAGGAGACAGACAAGCAGCATTAAACTACAGACCTGTGTCCCTGACACGTATAGTATATAAAGTTATGGAGAAGATTATCAGAAGAGTGATGGAGCACCTAAAACGTAGTGGGCTCATACTTGACAACCAACTCGGCTTTAGAGATGGAAAATCTTGTCACAAACCTCCTGGAGTTCTACAACAAGGTAACAGAAGATAGGAGAGAAAGGGATGGGTAGACTGTATTTTCTTGAACTCTTCTACTTCTGACTCAGTATCGCACAAGAGACTGGTACAAGAGCCAGTGGATCATGCAGGAATAACTGGAAAAGTACGTATAGGTCAGTACCATACGGCTATATACCCTGTGTGTAATTTTGTTTTTTTTTCGAGACCGCTACAAATGGTTTCACAGACTGTACTACATTACACATTTATTCCACGATAACTCAATAAAGCCAGTATGATTTATTTCTGTTGGGCTCATAATTTTTTTATTATTAACACATCGGCCGTCTCCCACCAAGGCAGGGTGGCCCGGAAAAGAAAAACTTTCATCATTCACTCCTTCACTGTCTTGCCAGAGGCGCACTTACACCACAGTTATAAAACTGCAACAATATATTATTACTGGCAAGCGTTAAACCCAAAAAACATAATGAACCTGAGTAACAAGAGGCGATCAGGTCTGATCTGAAGAAGACGAGGGTGGTTCCAATTCCTCGGATCGAGAGTCATTCACCAACAACTAAGGTCTATTCATGCAGGGGTTCTGACCTATATAGAGAAGTACAGATAGATAGATAGATAGATAGAAGGAAAGAATTGAGGGTAAACAGGGTGATTAAGCAACGATGGTAGTTATGGAGGTACCAGCATAATGCTGATTGTGTTGGGCTGGTGGGGAAGGTGGGGGAGGAAAGGTGTGAAGGGTGGATGATAGGGGTGTCAGAGACCCAAGTTGAAGACTCATTTGCCAGTCAGCCAGCATAAAGCGGGTGAGGTGTCCCACTGGTGAGTTTGTTCTCTTGTCTGTGGCTGATAGTGTGACAAGTTGATAGTGTGACTGTGGTTAATAGTGTCTGTGGTAGTGTTTGTGGTTGATAGTGTTTGTACTCACCTAATTGTGGTTGCAGGGGTCGAGACTCGGCTCCTGGCCCCCGCCTCTTCACTGAGCGCTACTAGGCCCCTCTGCTTCCTGAGCTTTGTCATACCTCGTCTTAAAGCTATGTACGGTTCCTGCCTCCACTACATCACTTGCTAGGCTATTCCACTTCCTGACGACTCTGAAGAAATACTTCCTAACATCCCTGTGACTCGTCTGAGTCTTCAGCTTCCAACTGTGACCCCTTGTTTGTGTCCCCTCTGGAACATCCTGTCTCTGTCCATCTTGTCTATTCCACGCCGTATTTTGTATGTTATGTTTCCCCTGACCCTCCTGTCCTCCAGTGTCGTCAGTCCGATTTCCCTCAACCTTTCTTCGTAGGACATTTTCCTTAGCTCTGGAACTAGCTTTGTTGCAAACCTTAGTACTTTCTCTAATTTCTTGACGTGTTTGACAAGGTGTGGGTTCCAAACTGGTGCTGCATACTCCAGTATGGGCCTGACGTACACTGTACAGTATCTTGAACGATTCCTTACTAAGGTATCGGAATGCTATTCTCAGGTTTGCGAGGCGCCCACATGCTGCAACAGTTGTCTGGTTGTGTGCTTCCGGAGACATGCTCGATGTTATGATCACCCCAAGATCTTCCTCCTTGAGTGAGGTTTGTGGTTTGGTTGTGTGTGTGTTTGGATTGTCTGTAGATCTTTTAGGTTGGCGAGTTAAATATGATGGTGATGGATGTTGTGGTAATTATGGTTGTGGCGGTGGGAATGATTGTTGAGGGGTGGTGAGAAGAGTGGTTGTGAGGGTGGCAATGGTGAGGATGCTGGTGGTATAGGAGGGGGGGTGGGGGAGTGTACCGAGAACTGCACCCATTAACTGATAACTTTCTCAGATATGTACAGTAATATTACTTTATTAAGAAGACCCAGAGTGAGTTTAGTAAAGCCCTGAGTGGCCCTCACCGCCTCACATTATACACACCGCAGACGAACCATGCAACACCTCTAATGTATTTTGTTATACACTCTAGTTTTTCAGAATTTTTTTCTCGTACTTTCTACTTCCCTTCATGTATTTTCTAGTCTACTATGAGCTAGTAAAAGACTGTACTTAAATTAGTTTAAATTGTTAAAATATTCTGTTTTGTCGGCTATATGTCTAGTAGGTTTTTTTTTTTTTTTTTAATATGACCTTTGTGAGTTTAGCGCTTAGTTTTGGTTGATTTGATTATTTTAATGATAGTGTGCAGCGCTGTTTGACCCTTGTGGGTATAGCGCTTCTTTATAATGATATATTGTAATAGGTGACTGACTAATGAGGCTTTTCTCTTACGAACTCTGGTATTTAACTATTTTTTTTTGGATGCGAAATTAAAACTTTAATATAAATTCAGTGGTTTGCTTGTCGTGGTATAAATTTTCTATACATGTTAATGTATATTTGTTTACACACAATGTTCCCCAACAGTTCGCCGAGTGGCAAGACTTGATAGCTGTCGTCAGGAAGGATGAGTCAAGAATTCGAAGATAGGTTCTTGCATTGTCTTCACACAGATCTTCCTCCTCCGCTGCCCAGGCAGGCCAGAGACATGGACTACCCATCCTGTGGTGAGTACTGAGTTTTCATCAATGCGTGTAACAGTTCGTTATAACCATTATATCTAGCGCTGTCTGCCTCTGCGTCCCTTTCCCTCTTGAAACTCTTCTACCCCCTGTAACACTCATGGGGTTCGGGTTTTTATGGCTTTTGTGTGTGACCTGAACCCTAGCAACCTTGTCCTTCCTTATACTCGACCTAGATAAGAGATGGGTTATTTTTCCATGATTCAAAACGTTCTTGGTGACTTCCACACTAACCTAAACGAAGTGAAACGGGACTCCCTAAATCGTGGGTTCTATCCCCGCCCGTGGTATGGTTTGAAGTGAAACAGATTGTGGACGTAATACTGGAGGCCGACTGCAAAGCCAGTTGTGCATGGCTTCCGGCTTTCTGATTTGCCTGTGCCCATTATCAGATGAATTGAACATGCAACATTTGTGATCTTAGCCTTTTAAATAGGTAGGTAATGCTGTTTTATCGAGGCTCCAGCCTTTCTGGTTTCTCTGCAGAAGCGATCAACCAACTGGAAATAGCCATTTTTTTTTCAAGATAGCTGAAAATTAGCTGTGGTAAAAATTAATGATGGAAGCTGACGTTACAAGAACTAAACCAAACTGTTCAATCTTTTTCAGTCGTACAATTTGACTCGTTCCTCCAACAATAGACTAAACCACTGAAATTTATTGTTATATTACGAGATTTTTGCCTTTGTGTTTATACAAGAATGTATGTTACAGAACTGAGGCAGAGAGATGGACCGGAGGCTGTGTCCAGCAGGAGGCTAGGTGTGGGAGAGTCCCTGGCTGGATCAGCCTTGCTGCAGCTCGCCTCTAATATAATTCCCATCATGACTGGGATTGCCCCGTCCTCCAGGACTAAAGCAGCCACCGCCAGAACATTGAAATCTTCAAGGGGACCTAGTCTGTGCTCTTTTGCCCCTTCGTCAGCGAGATTCTCTGCCACCAACTCATTTACATCCGGAAAAAGTCAGAAGGATAAAACTCGATCAAAAAAGTTGAAGGCTAAATCAGTGACAGCAAAAGGAGAAAGAGACTCCATGTTAGTCGTGTCCGTAAATGAAGATGGTGATAGAACAAGTGCAATAAGCACTCGTGGAGAGCAAGATTACCAGGAGGCAAACAGCGCCATTTGCAAAGTGGGATCTGCACGGCCCATGCATTGTAAGAAGGAACTGGAAGAAACGAAGAATCTGAAATGCAAAATAATTCGTGAGAAATGTTTTTATGTATCGAGGGAGGTGAACCCAGATGGACGACACATTGAGAATGTTGTGGCTGAGTCTTCACGACCTATGGAAAGCTTCAGAGAAGAGAGCAAGGAGCACGTATATGAAGATCCAGAATTCTTTCTTAAAGAAGATATTGACAGGTTAGTATGCCATCAAACCCGAATACAAGCTCGGTCAACAGAAGCGAGACAGAAACCTAACAGTGTACCTCCAAAATCATTCAATACAGGTATTGATTCACAACAAAATGAAAGGAAGACGGCCATAAGAAAATCTGCCCCCGCGAAGCCACCTCGAAACAGCAGTTGCGGATATATTCATCCACCAAACAAGGAAATAGGCAACCACGGAAACGAGGACACGCTTCGCAGTAAAATCCAGAAAGGGGTGACCGTGGCTATAAGAGATGGCAAGCTAAGTGACTCTAGGAAAATTTCCTGCAGGACTTTTGATGGAAAGTCTGCAGGTTTTGAATCTCTCGTTAAACCTGAATTAAATATCGGTAATAACATCAGACCAGCAATAAGCATTAACAAATTGAAAACAGATGAAAAAATGGAATCTATACCTAGTTGCTCTACACAAAATGTCTATTATTTTGGAGCGGAGATGCGAGGCTCTAGTTCCTCATCTCTTAGGAATATGATAGTTTCTAGGCCTCCAGATAAAGAACTTCGACGCCGGAATAGCCGGTCTCTCAGTCCTTCCAGACCACCTGACGAAGGACTTCGAAGAAGAAACAGCCGATCTCTTAGCCCTTCCAGACCACCAGGCACACCATTTCAGTGCCAAAAGAATCCGTCTCGCAGCACTTCCAGACCATCCAACGAAGTAATTAAACGCCGGAATAGCAGGTCTCTCAGCCCATCGAAACCACTTGACAACCTTCTTAGACGTCGAAACAGCCGGTCTCTCAGCCCTGTCGGACCATCCTGCATGGCAGTTCGACGTCGTGAGAGCTGGTCTCTCAGTTCTTCCAAGAAATGGAAGAAAGAAGAAGTAGGTGAGCGCAGCAAGACCTCTTCACAGGGAAGGAAAATAAACATCACCCTCAGGGCAAAACCTGAGTTCAAGATGTCGATCAGAACACCACTGGGAAGTGTAGAGGTATCAGGAGAAGGTGGTGGTGGTGGTTGTTCTGTAAGAGAGTGCTCTAGATATCGCAACCATCAGCGTGCAAGACGATCTTCCTCTTCATCTCCTGTCGTGTTGCACAGAGACATGCCGCATCCCACCAGGACACGTCGCAGACTCTCCCATTCTCCCACACCGCAGCTTCAACGATGTTAATCTACGCTGTTACTGTCCTAGACAGTGGTCAATGTTATAATATCAAAGTAGTAAAAATAGTGAGGGAGAAGGCTATCCAGTTTTTATCTCTACGCAATTTTAACCATAAATCACACAAGAGCAGTGTGCCTCGTTGCAACAGCCTGGATACACCTCCCTCGCGATTAAAGTCATATATCTTCGCCTCTCTGGTCTCCGCTTGTCACCAGTTGTCCGAGGTATTGAACGGACGACCAGGCGCTGTTACACTTGTACATTTAGCGAGTTCCATGTAAAACAAAAATAATATAGACCAAGAAAATGCTACTGTCAGCACGACCTTTGCCATAGATAAATTAATTTGTTTTTATTTCTTTTTATATTAAAATAAGTCTTTTAAAATGTATATACATATACTGTATATTTCTAAACCAATAAAACTCCTAGCAAGCAATACCTTTAAATTAACTGACTGTTGATAAGAGTATTGGTAGTTGTTGGGGCTAACTACCTCACTGTCCAGGCGATGTAAGGCTCTTGGCCCCTCAAGGGAGGTTCCTTGATGCTGGTGAGGGGCTTTTGATTTAGGGGAATTGGATCTGTGCTCCAGTTCCCTGAATTAAGCCTGAATACCTTCCAGTCACCCCCCCCCCCCACAGGCACTGTGTAATCCTATGGGTTTAGCGCTTCCATATTATAATTTATTTGCCATCAGAATGTCTCGTCAAATGGCCACGTAAATTCCTGTGCTGGACGCAGACTTTTAAATTAGGTCAGGTTAGGTAAGGTTTGTTTGGAAACGGGACAAGTTTCCTGACGCGGGTCTTAGTCATATGATGACCAATAGCTGGAACTTTTGGTTATTTGACAGAGGCCTTCCGCTGGCTTACCTCTCCACCCCTTTAAAAGTTATGGTTGTGATTATAACTATTAAGTTAGCTAAGCAGATAGTTATTAGGCTTTTAAGGTGTGTGTGTGTGTGTGTGTGTGTGTGTGTGTGTGTGTGTGTGTGTTTTTATTGACGAGAGTAGTTAAATTTGACAGTTTCGGAGAGCTCTCACACTGAGGTCCGTGGTTCGATCCCCGGTATGGGTAGAAACATTGGGACGTGTTTCCTTGAAACACACTAAGTTTCTCCAGGTATACACAGTTACACAGATTATCATACATAGCATATGTGTAGAGAACCTAGGATAACACCTACTGTCCATATTCACCTAGCAATAAAATAGGTATCTGGGTGTTAGTCGACTGGTGTGGGTCGCATCCTGGGGACAAAATTGGCCTAATTTGCCCGAAATGCTCTGCTTAACAAGAGGCTTTCTATATAGTATGTCATTGATGTCAGCTATGGTCTGTATAAGTTGTATCACGTACTTGTAGAAATAATTATCATTAATATTAATTAAGCACATTTTATATTGATGAATAGGACATGTATGCAAAATTTGGATATCTTTGCCAAAAACAATTCGCCTGTGCAGCAGATTTATACCTTCCTCGAATCAAACCTCAATACTTTCCATTGCCTAGACGCTGTATAACCCTTGAGAGTTACACAGACGCTGGGTTCGACCTCAGTGTGAACAAGAATGAGAGGCAATTGGGTTTAACCCGAGGAACGGGAGGGTAGTTCAGATACCCTGAATCAAGAGCCCTTCACCTCGCATCAAGGCTCCGGACTTGGAGGATAGTGGTCGAGGAAGTGTGGGAGATGACAGTGTCGTCATTACTGAGCCCAAGATGTTGATACTGTAGCCAGTCTTGCCCCTCGTGTGTGTGTTAGATTGACCAGGGGGAAAGGGTTCAATCTAAGGACCTGGGGGTTCTACCTAAGGACCAGGGGAGTTGAATCTAAGGACCGGGGGAATCAATCTAAGGTCAGTCGAGATGTATGATCGTCTCCATATACCTCTTGCTCTTGGGTCGCCATCTTAGGAAGATGTGACAGTGTACTTTAGGGATGAAGGGGTCACCACGGGGATGAAGGGGTCACCACGGGGATGAAGGGGTCACCACGGGGATGAAGGGGTCACCACGGGGATGAAGGGGTCACCACGGGGATGAAGGGGTCACCACGGGGATGACGGGGTCACCACGGGGATGAAGGGGTCACCACGGGGATGAAGGGGTCACCACGGGGATGAAGGGGTCACCACGGGGATGAAGGGGTCACCACGGGAATGAAGGGGTCACCACGGGAATGAAGGGGTCACCACGGGGATGAAGGGGTCACCACGGGAATGAAGGGGTCACCACGGGGATGAAGGGGTCACCACGGGGATGAAGGGGTCACCACGGGGATGAAGGGGTCACCACGGGGATGAAGGTCACCATATGGATGAAGGGGTCACCACAAGACTCATTCTCGTTGACTCTGAAGTGACCAGAGACGTTGAAATAAATCAAGGTTAAAAAAAAAAAACACAGCCTTAGGCCTATCATTGCAGTGACTGCAGTCTGAAAGTAAAAGTTGGGACTGTTGCAGTTGGGCTGTGACCCCCCTGCGGGTTTAGCGCTTAGTTTTGATCGATTTGGCTGTTGCGGTTGGGAAGGTGGTTTGAGGCGTGATGTACTGGGGGAGCAGCTATTGACTGAATGATGGCGAGTGTTTCTTTGCTGTGTGTGTGTGTGTGTGTGTGTGTGTGTGTGTGTGTGTGTGTGTGTGTGTGTGTGTGTGTGTGTGTGTGTGTGTGTGTGTGTGTGTGTGTGGGGCGCTGTGTATTTCTTGCGGGTGGGGAGAGGGTCATCCTGCCTTGATGGGATCCTCGGATCAAACCTGATTCCTGCTTTGATCCTCAGGAAGCTGTAGAATCCCTTCGGGTTTGGCGCTTTCACATTAAAAATTATTATTAACTTTAGACGCACTATCAGTCTTGTGACATTATAATAAATCTTGTTTCATGTCGTGCTAAACCCGTATGGTTTATTGAACGTAAGCGAATAGACTCTCTTCCGTCTACTTTTTGATTAGTCAGGTTGTGGGTGTTGCCGGCTTGTGGCCAGTGCTGACCACGTGAGCGCTGCTGACGAGGCTTTGATCTACACTCATCAGCTCAGTCCTGACACACGTTATTAGTCCTCCTACTGATGTGGTTGCAGGGGTCGAGTCACAGCTCCTGGCCCTGCCTCTTCACTGGTCGCTACTAGATCCACTCTCTCCTGGCTCCACGAGTTTAATCATACCTCCTATGTATGGATCCTGTCTCCACTACATCACTCTCCAGACTGTTCCACTTCCTGACAACTCTGACTGAAGAAATACTTCCTAACATCCTTGTGACTCATCCGAGTCTTGAACTTCCAACTGTGACCCCTTGTTGCTGTGTCCCATCTCTGGAACACACTTTGTCCACATTCTCAATTCCTCTCATTATTTTGTGTGTACTCGCCTAATTGTAGTTGTAGGGGTCGTATGTGTGTGTGTGTGAGAGAGAGAGAGAGAGAGAGAGAGAGAGAGAGAGAGAGAGAGAGCGAGAGAGAGCGAGAGAGAGCGAGAGAGAGCGAGAGAGAGCGAGAGAGAGCGAGAGAGAGCGAGAGAGCGAGAGCGAGCAAGAGAGAGAATAATAGAGATATTAAAAAATGCTTGTCTAGCAGTCATAATAACTATGAATGTTGTAGACTACAGACTTAACTATTGTAGTCCGGGTGTTGCAATATAATAACGTTGAAGTGGTAACCGTATAGGAACCATACGGTGACCTGTCTAGTGCCAGGTAATCAGGTATCTATAGTGACCTGTCTAGTGCCAGGTAATCAGATATCTATACAGTGACCTGTCTAGTGCCATGTAATCAGGTATCTATACAGTGACCTGTCTAGTGCCAGGTAATCAGATATCTATACAGTGACCCGTCTAGTGCCAGGTAATCAGGCATCATCTATACAGTGACCTGTTTAGTGCCAGGTAATCAGGTATCTATACAGTGACCTGTCTAGTGCCAGGTAATCAGGTATCTATACAGTGACCTGTCTAGTGCCAGGTAATCAGGTATCTATACAGTGACCTGTCTAGTGCCAGGTAATCAGGTATCTATACAGTGACCTGTCTAGTGCCAGGTGATCAGGTATCTATACAGCGACCTGTCTAGTACCAGACAATCAGGTATCTATACAGCGACCTGTCTAGTACCAATCAGGTATCTATACAGCGACCTGTCTAGTACCAGACAATCAGGTATCTATACAGCGACCTGTCTAGTACCAGACAATCAGGTATCTATACAGTGACCTGTCTAGTACCAGACAATCAGGTATCTATACAGTGACCTGTCTAGTACCAGACAATCAGGTATCTATACAGTGACCTGTCTAGTACCAGACAATCAGGTATCTATACAGTGACCTGTCTAGTACCAGACAATCAGGTATCTATACAGCGACCTGTCTAGTACCAGACAATCAGGTATCTATACAGCGACCTGTCTAGTACCAGACAATCAGGTATCTATACAGTGACTGTCTGTACCAGACAATCAGGTATCTATCAGTGAAGTACCAGATCAGGTATCTATACAGCGACCTGTCTAGTACCAGACAATGTTGACCTGTAGTACCAGACAATCAGGGGACCTCTAGTACCAGACAATCAGGTATCTATACAGCGACCTGTCTAGGACAATCAGGTATCTATACAGCGACCTGTCTAGTGACAATCAGGTCCAGACCTGTCTAGTCCCCGAATTAAGCCTGAATCAGGTATCTATACAGCGACCTGTCTAGTACCAGACAATCAGGTATCTATACAGTGACCTGTCTAGTACCAGACAATCAGGTATCTATACAGTGACCTGTCTAGTACCAGACAATCAGGTATCTATACAGTGACCTGTCTAGTACCAGACAATCAGGTATCTATACAGCGACCTGTCTAGTACCAGACAATCAGGTATCTATACAGCGACCTGTCTAGTACCAGACAATCAGGTATCTATACAGTGACCTGTCCCCTCAAGGAAGGTTCCTTGATGTTGGTGAGGGGCTCTTGATTTAGGGAATTGGATCTGTGCTCCAGTTTCCCGAATTAAGCCTGAATGCCTTCCACATCCCCCCCCCCAGGCGCTGTATAATCCTCCGGGTTTAGCGCTTCCCCTTGATTATAATAATAATAATTGTTGGGATTTTTAACCTCGGAGGGTTAGCCACCCAGGATAACCCAAGAAAATCAGTGCGTCATCGAGGATTGTCTTATTTCCATTGCAGTCCTTTAATCTTGTCCCCCAGGATACCACCCAAACCAGTCCACTAACACCGAGGTACCTACCTACTTCTAAGTAAACAGGGACAGCAAGTGTAAGTTTCTTAAGGCACAGGTACACATAAGCCCTGTTATCATACATACCTGGAGAGAGTTCCGGGGGTCAACGCCCCCCGCGGCCCGGTCCGATACCAGCCGCCCTGTGGATCAGCGCATGATCAAGGCTGTTACTGCTGGCCGCACGCAAACCGACATACTAACCACAACCCGGCTGGTCAGGTACTGACTTTAGGTGTCTGTCCAGCTCCCTCTTGAAGACAGCCAGGGGTCTATTGGTAATCCCCTTTATGTATGCTGGGAGGCAGTTGAACAGTCTTAGGCCCCTGACACTTACTGTGTTGTCTCAGCGTACTCGTGGCCACCCCGCTTTTTCATTCTGCCCAGTTTTAGAGAAAAATCTCCATTTTTCAATGGGGCAATATTCCTCCCATTTTTGAAGAGGGGTAATGACCTCTCTCCAGAGAGGGCTACCCCCTCTCAGAGGGACTTGTGTACCATCTTGCTTCTCCCTCCTGCAACAGCTTCATTAAAACCGTACGAGTACAAGGCGTCACCAGGCACACCCCTCTCCTTACTAGAATTTCTAAGTAAATATCAGTCTTTTGCTTTCCTAGTGTAAATTACCCAGGATAACCCCAGAAAGTCAGTTACTTATTTCCATTTAAGTCCTTGTAATATCATATTTCAACTTCAGAACTTAAAACACCTAAGTAACTTCTACCCGTACCGGGGATCGAACCCCGGACACTTGGTATCAACCATGTTCATGCATAATGGCCGCATAAAATGTACATTATATTCAATTAACTTCACATTGACGTTCTCGATGATGTGTATTTTATGTAAGGCTATCGCAGATTTAAGAGGCCAGGGAAGTCTTGATGGTCACGTACAGGAGCTACATAACCCCTATGGGTTTAGCGCTTCTCCCTCCCTTGGTGGGGGTAATGGAAGGTGGGGGGGGTGGAGAAAAGGTTGCTTATGTATCATTTAAGGTCATGGGAAGTATAGCAAGAGAGGTTCAGTGAGGAGTGTGTCGTCTACCGCCTAGCTCTCTTTTCTGAGTATAATACTCAGCGACACACTCGTTAAAGTGCTGGGACCTGCTGAGAGAAACTCGTTCAAGTGCTGGGACCTGCTGAGAGAAACTCGTTCAAGTGCTGGGACCTGCCGAGAGAGTCGTTAAAGTGCTGGGACCTGCTGAGAGAGTCGTTAAAGTGCTGGGACCTGCTGAGAGAGTCGTTAAAGTGCTGGGACCTGCTGAGAGAGAGACTCGTTAAAGTGCTGGGACCTGCTGAGAGAGACTCGTTAAAGTGCTGGGACCTGCTGAGAGAGTCGTTAAAGTGCTTGGACCTGCCGAGAGAAACTCGTTCAAGTGCTGGGACCTGCCGAGAGAGATACACTCGTTAAAGTGCTGGGACCTGCTGAGAGAGTCGTTAAAGTGCTGGGACCTGCTGAGAGAGTCGTTAAAGTGCTGGGACCTGCTGAGAGAGTCGTTAAAGTGCTGGAACCTGCTGAGAGAGTCGTTAAAGTGCTGGAACCTGCTGAGAGAGTCGTTAAAGTGCTGGGACCTGCTGAGAGAGAGACTCGTTAAAGTGCTGGGACCTGCTGAGAGAGTCGCTAAAGTGCTGGGACCTGCTGAAAGAGTCGTTAAAGTGCTGGGACCTGCTGAGAGAGTCGTTAAAGTGCTGGGACCTGCTGAGAGAGAGACTCGTTAAAGTGCTGGGACCTGCTGAGAGAGTCGTTAAAGTGCTGGGACCTGCTGAGAGAGTCGTTAAAGTGCTGGGACCTGCTGAGAGAGTCGTTAAAGTGCTGGGACCTGCTGAGAGAGTCGTTAAATTGCTGGGACCTGCTGAGAGAGAGACTCGTTAAAGTGCTGGGACCTGCTGAGAGAGACTCGTTAAAGTGCTGGGACCTGCTGAGAGAGAGACTCGTTAAAGTGCTGGGACCTGCTGAGAGAGTCGTTAAAGTGCTGGGACCTGCTGAAAGAGTCGTTAAAGTGCTGGGACCTGCTGAGAGAGTCGTTAAAGTGCTGGGACCTGCTGAGAGAGAGACTCGTTAAAGTGCTGGGACCTGCTGAGAGAGTCGTTAAAGTGCTGGGACCTGCTGAGAGAGTCGTTAAAGTGCTGGGACCTGCTGAGAGAGTCGTTAAAGTGCTGGGACCTGCTGAGAGACACTCGTTAAAGTGCTGGGACCTGCTGAGAGAAACTCGTTCAAGTGCTGGGACCTGCTGAGAGAGAGACTCGTTAAAGTGCTGGGACCTGCTGAGAGAGACTCGTTAAAGTGCTGGGACCTGCTGAGAGAGAGACTCGTTAAAGTGCTGGGACCTGCTGAGAGACTCGGTAAAGTGCTGGGACCTGCTGAGAGACTCGTTAAAGTGCTGGGACCTGCTGAGAGAGACTCGTTAAAGTGCTGGGACCTGCTGAGAGAGTCGCTAAAGTGCTGGGACCTGCTGAGAGAAACTCGTTCAAGTGCTGGGACCTGCCGAGAGACACTCGTTAAAGTGCTGGGACCTGCTGAGAGAAACTCGTTCAAGTGCTGGGACCTGCCGAGAGAAACTCGTTCAAGTGCTGGGACCTGCCGAGAGACACTCGTTAAAGTGCTGAGAGAAACTCGTTCAAGTGCTGGGACCTGCAGAGAGAGAGACTCGTTAAAGTGCTGGGACCTGCTGAGAGAAACTCGTTAAAATGTTGGGAACTTCCAGGAGACCATGAACACCAGTCATTGAGTAAATTGAATACCATCAGGTAGGAACACTTTTGACTACTGAAATTAGAAATTGAACTTTGTGTATATACGTCTTGAGGGGCATAACCATCTTTATGAATAGGATACATGCACCCAGAGGTGTAGTTGATAGATCTTAAACCTGCATTAATCTGACCAACCTCTGAGTGTATAGACACTGAGAGATATACACCCAGACATACATCTATTGGTGTATAGACAACCTGTGTAGCGTATCAGTGGTTCATTAGTTTGTAATTTGTTCATGACTGTAACCATGTACCTGGAGTGAGTTCCGGGGGTCAACGCCCCCGCGGCCCGGTCTGTGACCAGGCCTGGTGGATCAGAGCCTGATCAACCAGGCTGTTACTGCTGGCTGCACGCAAACCAACGTACGGGCCACAGCCCGGCTGGTCAGGAACCGACTTTAGGTGCTTGTCCAGTGCCAGCTTGAAGACTGCCAGGGGTCTGTTGGTAATCCCCCTTATGTATGCTGGGAGGCAGTTGAACAGTCTCGGGCCCCTGACACTTATTGTATGGTCTCTTAACGTGCTAGTGGCACCCCTGCTTTTCATTGGGGGGATGTTGCATCGTCTGCCAAGTCTTTTGCTTTCGTAGTGAGTGATTTTCGTGTGCAAGTTCGGTACTAGTCCCTCTAGGATTTTCCATGTATAGGAGTGAGGCTGATTCATTACCTTTGTAACTTGCCATGATTGTGACCAGATCTACCTGGAGTTCATTACCTTTGTAACTAGTTCAGCTATCATTACTTTGGGGTCGAGTCCCTGGACCCATTATGTACCTTTGTAATCTTTTGACTACCGCCCACAGGATGGGTATGGGGTGCATAATAAACATATTAAACTAACTAAACTAGCGTCTCAGACTGGACAGTGACTGAACCAAGACTGACTCTTGGTGTCGTTCACTTACTAAAGATCCAGCCAGTCACCACTCAGATTAATCCGCATCCAAACATTAATTAAATCTGTGATTACCTGCAAACAAGCATTCATCCCATCCATTAATTTTCAACCCAATGTTGAGGCTGTAACTCTGAATGTTTTCCTACTGAAGTAATATCAGAAAGTGTTCAGCATTTTGCAACGTAATGTTTAGGAAGCCATGTTAAAGTTTGAGCTAGAGAAAATTATTTAAAATGGGGTTATTAACTCAGGATGATCCAAGAAAGCCACTGAAATCTGACTTAATTCCGTTAGGGATTAGCATCTGAAACACTAGGGTTCGATCCCTGGCATGGGTGAAAACGTAGAGCATGTTTCCTTACACCTGTTGGCCCTGTTTACCTAGCAGTAAGTAGGTACCTGGGTGTAAGGTGTCTGTTATGGGGGGAATCTAAGGAACACATTATTATTATTATTATAATCATTGGGGAGCGCTAAACCCGTAGGATTATAGAGCACCTGGGTGGGGGATGGAAGGTATTCAGGCTCAATTCAGGGAACTGGAGCACAGATCCAATTCCCTAGATCAAGAGCCCCTCACCAGCATCAAAGAACCTCCCTTGAGGGGCTCTAAGGAACAGTGGTAATAAGCCAGTCTTGAGTGGCTTTCCTGGGTTACTATCCCTCCGGGTGAACAATCCGACTAAAATAAGCTACTCAACAATTCTACAAAGTAGCTGTTGTAGCACTCTACAGTGTAGTTGTTGTAGCACTCTACAGTGTAGTTGTTGTTGGACTCTACAGTGTAGTTGTTGTAGCACTCTACAGTGTAGTTGTTGTAGCACTCTACAGTGTAGTTGTTGTTGGACTCTACAGTGTAGTTGTTGTTGGACTCTACAGTGTAGTTGTTGTAGCACTCTACAGTGTAGTTGTTGTAGCACTCTACAGTGTAGTTGTTGTTGGACTCTACAGTGTAGTTGTTGTAGCACTCTACAGTGTAGTTGTTGTAGCACTCTACAGTGTAGTTGTTGTAGCACTCTACAGTGTAGTTGTTGTAGCACTCTACAGTGTAGTTGTTGTTGGACTCTACAGTGTAGTTGTTGTTGGACTCTACAGTGTAGTTGTTGTAGCACTCTACAGTGTAGTTGTTGTTGGACTCTACAGTGTAGTTGTTGTAGCACTCTACAGTGTAGTTGTTGTAGCACTACAGTGTAGTTGTTGTAGCACTCTACAGTGTAGTTGTTGTTGGACTCTACAGTGTAGTTGTTGTTGGACTCTACAGTGTAGTTGTTGGACTCTACAGTGTAGTTGTTGTAGCACTCTACAGTGTAGTTGTTGTTGGACTCTACAGTGTAGTTGTTGTTGGACTCTACAGTGTAGTTGTTGGACTCTACAGTGTAGTTGTTGTAGCACTCTACAGTGTAGTTGTTGTTGGACTCTACAGTGTAGTTGTTGTAGCACTCTACAGTGTAGTTTTTGTAGCACTCTACAGTGTAGTTGTTGTTGGACTCTACAGTGTAGTTGTTGTAGCACTCTACAGTGTAGTTGTTGTAGCACTCTACAGTGTAGTTGTTGTAGCACTCTACAGTGTAGTTGTTGTAGCACTCTACAGTGTAGTTGTTGTTGGACTCTACAGTGTAGTTGTTGTAGCACTCTACAGTGTAGTTGTTGTAGCACTCTACAGTGTAGTTGTTGTAGCACTCTACAGTGTAGTTGTTGTAGCACTCTACAGTGTAGTTGTTGGACTCTACAGTGTAGTTGTAGCACTCTACAGTGTAGTTGTTGTTGGACTCTACAGTGTAGTTGTTGTAGCACTCTACAGTGTAGTTGTTGTTGGACTCTACAGTGTAGTTGTTGTTGGACTCTACAGTGTAGTTGTTGTTGGACTCTACAGTGTAGTTGTTGTTGGACTCTACAGTGTAGTTTCTGTAGTACACTACAGTGTAGTTGTTGTTGGACTACAGTGTAGTTTCTGTAGTACACTACAGTGTAGTTGTTGTTGGACTCTACAGTGTAGTTGTTGTAGCACTCTACAGTGTAGTTGTTGTAGCACTCTACAGTGTAGTTGTTGTTGGACTCTACAGTGTAGTTGTTGTAGCACTCTACAGTGTAGTTGTTGTTGGACTCTACAGTGTAGTTGTAGCACTCTACAGTGTAGTTGTTGTTGGACTCTACAGTGTAGTTGTTGTTGGACTCTACAGTGTAGTTTCTGTAGTACACTACAGTGTAGTTGTTGTTGGACTCTACAGTGTAGTTGTTGTAGCACTCTACAGTGTAGTTGTTGTAGCACTCTACAGTGTAGTTGTTGTTGGACTCTACAGTGTAGTTGTTGTTGGACTCTACAGTGTAGTTGTTGTAGCACTCTACAGTGTAGTTGTTGTAGCACTCTACAGTGTAGTTGTTGTTGGACTCTACAGTGTAGTTTCTGTAGTACACTACAGGGAAGAATAGATTCAGTTGAGTCGAGAGTCCCTTACCTACATCATGACACTAACCTTAAGAATGAATTTGTATTGTTACACAAGGTTGGGCTAACCTTAGGGGATCCTGAAAGATGGTGTTCAGGGCCCATGTGAAAGTAAAATAGAAGCATGCTTCAGTGTTTCATTGACTTGCAGGGTGACGTGTGAGAGCTGAGTGGCAGTCAGGTAGACCCAAAAGCAAGTCTTTGAATGCAACGGTCATCAACGTGGTGTGAAGAACATTGAACCCAAAATCTACAGTCATCAACGTGGTCTGAAGAACATTGCACCCAGAATCTAGTCATCAACGTGGTCTGAAGAAGACTGCACCCAAAAGCAAGTCTCTGAACACTATAGTCATCTCCATGGTCCAAAGAACAGTCACAAGTCACCAAAAATCAATCGACTTAAACCTAGAAACGGTCGCCAGTATCTTGGTGATGGGAAACTGCTGTGGAATGCATCTCTTCATGAGGTGAGACATTCATGCTTGTACCCTCCATCTACAGATATTTGGTATAAGTGGTAATATAATCCAGAGCTAGCACTGTACACATAAGAGATCATGCAGCACCTGGGGAACTTAAAGTAATCAGATCTGACCCAAGGAAAGGGCAGGTACCTCATGATTCCCTTGATCAAAATCTCTTACCAGCATCTAGACATTCTGTTCTCCCCCTTGGAGGAATAATGTGCAATTACCTGCATTGCCTTCCATTTTAAATGGCCTCGTTATCAATTTATTATAGTACAATGGTACCCCGAGTTTCGAAATTAATTTGTTCCAGAAGGCTGTTCAAGTGCCGATACTGGACGAATTTGTTCCTATAAGAAATAATGTAAATTAGGTCAGTCAAAATACGCATTCAAAAGCACTTACATAATTGTTCTAGTTGGAGGGGTTCGAAACGCGGGGTACCACTGTATTAGTTTTTCATAATACGTAGAGGGCCTTAGTGCCTTTTCATGGCATGCTCTTTTTATTTTACACCAGGGGATTTTTCAGTCACTTATTAGCTCTGTGTTAGGCTGCAAATATTTATAAAATATTTAGGTCCTTATGACATGACTTTGGTTTTGTAGTCTTATATATAGTATGAGAGTTTATCTGTAATCATCTACAATTAAAAAAAAAAAGTATACTAGCTACAAAATATCAAATGCTATATAAATGAGGATCAAAGATTTTTTATTTCAAATTTGTTAAACTTTTGATAAAGCTCTGCTTAATTTGTAATACAAAAAAATTATATTTTACTATTTTTCTTTGCTATTTTGAGGGTTAGATTATCAATAAATACACTGTATAATGAAGAGAGAGAGAGACTTTTTAAACACTGGCTCCCTCCCACTGAAGTAAGATGACCCCCCCCCCCCAGAAAAAGAGGAAACACGTTCACTTCTGTTTATTCAATCACGTCTTGCCAGAAGTCTGCTAACATCACAGTTCAGATGGCCCTCTAAAATGTAACATCCTTATAGCTGCTTTAGATTGGAGGCGCTGTACTTCCACCTCTAGGACTAGAGTCCAGCTTACCAATTTCCCTGAATTCACACTCCCAAAGCAGGTCAGTTCATAAAAACCGCTTGTCTCCACTCACTCTGATCTAATGCACTTGGTTGTTTGAGCTCCCTAGCACTCAAAGCCTCCATTATCCCATCCTGGGACAACCTACCTCTCCATCCCTCTGCCTCAGATTTATACACCATCCAAATCATCTTAATGTATTTTGTTCCATCCTCTCTAAATGCCCAAACCACCACCTCAGCTCTGAATTATACTTTTGGTAGCTCTACACCTCGTTTCTGGTAATATGATATTTAATTCTAATTCTGAAATTATTTTTACAGGTGGCAAAGCAAAACCCACATGAACACCTGGCCTGATGTGTCTGTAACACACACCTGCTCTGATAGTATATCATCTCCACACAACTGCCCTGATGATGCAGCTTTGCCACATAATGCAGGTGAAGCACATACTTGGAATACCCAAGATTATCAACCAGCTTCAGCAGAAATCTGTATCACCTATAATGTGAGAGACCAGCAGTGGCAACCAAACAATTTGAAAGATAACTCAGACATAGCCAGAAGTCAGTTTCTGAAAGATTCAGATAAAAATTTGGAGAAGAGCATCTTGGTGGAAAGAAGCCTAGAGGAACCCGAGGTCAGTCACTGTTTAGGTTGTGTTTGGGACAGTGTTGATAAAAGAAATATTAGACAAACAGCATGTAACATTAGTTCTGAGCCAATGTGGCAAGAAATAGACATGGAAGAGTCCTTTGATACATATCTGAATGTATCAAGGCTGGAAGCAGGGGATTTCAGACAGGGTGTGCGTGATTTTGCATATAATATGGATGAGTCATTTTTGAATGACCATGCATTGTCAGTGCCTATTGAGGTAGAGAATAATGTAAAGTCATGGCACAGAGGTCTGGATGACCTGGAAAGGAGATCTGACAAATATTTTTATACTGTTCAAAATTATAATGATACTCTTTCATTAGAGGAAGGGCCAGGAACATCATTTCTTTTTGGCAATCACTATTTTAATTCTACAGAAAACAGTCATGAGGGTGTCACCGATTACGTATCAGGAACAGAGCCCAAATGCCAGGATGAGAGCTCCTGGAAGGTTCCTTTAACATACTTCCTCAAAGTTGGTACACAAGTGGGCTTAAATGTACCACCCTTGTCACACCTGCTGCTGTTAACTAAAGCTTTTCTAATACACGAGAAAATTTAACTTTTCATGGAATAAACCTTGATAATAGATGTCAACAATTGGTTCAGAGAGACATGAGCAAACAATAGAAAACAATTTTGTTCTGGGGGCCTTGATCATGTAAAACATATACATGGATAATAACAACAGTACCTATAGGGAAAAAGTGAAGTTATATGTAAGCTTAATAATGTTCCCATTTCAGTAAAATAGGTTAATTATATTAATGAAGAAACCTAAACCCAAAGGGGTCATGCAGTGCCTTGGGAATGAGGTGTTAATCCAAGAAAGGCAAAAGTAGCCCAAATTCCTTGGATTAAGAGCTCTTTACCAGCAGCAACACACCCCATTGAAGGACAAACTTCACAAGACACCCACAGATCAGAAATCAAAACTGAACACATTTTTTCAAACAGTCCTGGACAGCTAAGTGATGAGTGAGGATGACAAGAGTGTTGGTTAAAAGTTGCTGAGATAACTGAAGATGTGAAGGTCTGATCACGTCATGTGTGTTTGGTATTAATACAGTTTTTTTTTTTTACTACACTATAAGGGCTAATAACCTCATTTTCCTGTATACATTACTAAATATAAAAAAAAAATTTTTTTTTTTGGGGTCACCCCCCTTTGGTGGGAAACAGTCGGTGTATTAAAAAAATATATGGATGTCACCCTGCCTCAATGGGAGATGGCCAACTTGAAAAAAAAAACAAATGTATATAGGAAAACAATATTATTATATATTGATGTAATGCAGCACCTGGGTATCATTTATTTTGAAGATTTCTCATCAACCAGTGGAAAAATCTCTAAACACCTTCAAGACTGATTACCTTATCTTCACTGTCTTGTATATACATTTGTACTAAATTGAAAAAGCCACAAGTTGATGAGATATCTTCTAAATGAAGACACTCATGTGCTGCACATGTGTAATTCACTAAGTATAACAGGCACAATACTGTGACTGGAGCAATACACAAATAACTCTCACATAGTGGAGAGAGAATCTTTTCACTCTCATGTTCTGGTTATTTGTTTAAGTATAACATATCATAGGTATATTATTTCACAGAGTGCCAAATCGACGTTGTCATTCATTATTGGTGTGCACTCAGTGTTTTGCCATACAGTTAACTATTAGGAAGTGTCTTAAACTGTTCAGTAAAATATCATTCATTGTTAAAAAACCTTTATTAGCAACTTAATATTAGTAGTGAAGGGCAGTTTCCCTTATTTAGTAGAGGACCATTATATAAACTGCCTTGTCTATGCAGGCTTCACTATTAAACTGTTTGAAGGAAGTAGATTTGTCAGGTCATCACTAGAACAGACATGTTGAAAAGTCATCCAATCATTTTACCATCTTGTTTATTTCATCTTCAAACTATGCACACCAGTACATTTAGGAATTGGAATTGGTAAAATGTTTTACAATAATAAGTCACATGCAGGCAATGAATATCTGATCAAAATAAATATATACATTGTGTGCATAATACAATATTTTGTTAATCTGAAGGTTACAGGAAAGACTTTCAAAATGCATTTGTGTTTCAATGACACTTTCACCATGATTTATAAAAACATTAAAACTCTCATACAGACTATAAGACAGAAGTCATGGGGAGATGTACCATTTTGTCCTACTACATGAAGGGTTTGTGCTGTATGACCCTTGTAGGTTTAGCACTTCTTTTTTATTATAATAATAATATATGAAGGCTGAAGTCAAAATTGACCCAGGTACACAGTAGTCAAGAATATAATAAAACTCAAACAAAGGAGTTATTGTGGTATAATCATTAAGTTCCTTAATATATAAATTCAAATTCTTCAATATAACTTATAAGTAGAGCATGGGGATAATTTTAAAATCAATTATGTTTAGTAAATAAATTTTAATTTCAAAATATCTTAAAGTTGAAAAAGAGGGCTTAGGTAATACCTGTAGAGGTTTTCAGGGGCCTGGTTTGTCACCATACCTTGTGGATCTGAGCTTGATCAATCAGTCTTGAATTGATATAGTATAAGCCACAGCAAGAGTCCTGTATGATAGACCTCTGTGCTCATGTACAGTAAGGGACCTGCATATACAGCACCTCTTTTTCAGTGTTCCACACTATTGTTGGCTTTCAACTGAGCCATTGTTTACTATATTCGGTGCTTTTACCGCCGCTCAGAGCATTTTCATACAACGGTTGCCTAAGGGACAGATGACGGCGTTGTATGAACAGGGGGGCCTCCTGTATTCTAATTGAGCTTCCAATGTATGTAGCATTTAATCTAGTGTATTCATTAGAAAAGAGGCGACACAACAGGATCCTTATGGTTAAAGATTAGTAAATATGAATCTGAGGATAATTTTGCAACCATTTCATTTTCCTCATATTATTGCATAACTAAGTTCTAATATTAGGAAACCAGGTTTGAAATAGTTATAAAATTACCCTTGAATTCACATTTGTGTTATGTCATCTCTCTGCTCTATTAATTATTTACTAATAAACATATTCTCGATATACTGGAAGCTCGATTATAAACTTGTATAGGCACATCATGCAAGACTTGTTAAATTAGCTGAGCTCTGTTTTTCAACTGTAAGGTAAGTCAGTTTTGGCTCAACCCTCCATAGGGTAACAGTAATTAGTATGTCTTGCTTTATTTACTGTACAAAATGTTCACGACTATCTTTTATAAGTGCTGTAATGAAGATATGTGATTCAGAAAATGAACAAGTTGAAAAGTTAGACATGTGCAACATTTGGGTATCTTTATTGTGGAAAAGCTTTGCTTCATCAGTCCAATACAAAGAAGATCAAGAATTTGAGATAATCAGTCCCTTAGCCTGGAGTCAACTCCAGGCTGAGGGACTGATTACCTCAAAGTTCTGATCTTCACTGTTCTTTGTATTGGTCTGATGAAGCCTGTGTGTGTGTCAAGACACCCAACTGTTGGACATTTTTTTACAGCTCCTGATGGTAATACATTTCACCAAAATAATAATAAATGCATTTTACAAGCAAGTCTTTCCTGCTGCCCTTGTATATCACACTGAAACATTAATATTTTTTTCTAATTGCTCAATAAGTGTCAGATTAAGACTTGCTTTATTTAATGGGCAGTACCACATTGCCATTACTCTCAGTGAACACTGACCACTGTAAAGAGAGTGTGATACAAATATTATAACGTGAGGTACCAGTGTATGAAAGTAACGAGTAGTTAACTTTTAGCAGATGTAATATTTATTCTAGTGACAATACGTATTAGTTTTAAGAATTGCTTTTTCTCGTGTAAAATCTTTATTACAAAATTTTTTCCTTTGATTTTTTTTTGTCATGAAACTAATTTCAAAATTACTTTTCAGGGGTTTTAAGGGACTAATAATTATCAAAATCAAGCACTAAACCCACTAGGGTAAGGGACTGACAAAACTTAGCACCTGTATTGAACTGCAGGAAAAGGCATGATGATGCTCAGTGACATTAAAATATTTCCCTTGGTATATCCATAATATATTTAACTTCTAAACTTAGTTATGGTCCCAGATTCAGGCATCACTGCCATAGTGAATGACCATTTAGCGAGACAGCATGCAATGAAAGTCTTTCTCAGGCCTATGGCTTCTCCCTTCAGCCATCGTTAATTACATTTTTACACATCTGTGCCACTTACCATATCTATTTTCTCCCTTAAAGTACAGCCTTATCTTTTTATTATGCTTTATCAGAAATGCAGGAAAATAACATGATGAGGGTGGCAAGTTACTCAGCATTGCGTGGCACCATGCATGTCATTTGAATGATTTTCTTCATGGCCTTTGGTATGTCTTCCGATGTTTTAGTTTTTGGTGTACCACCGAGCAGCTCCTTGCACTCCTGTTTACCTTGAGTTATGTCACTAGCCGCAATAATCAAGTCGTAGGCAATTCCATCACTCACCACAGAATCCTGTCTGCAAAGTATGAATAAAATAGTTATGCTTGTTTTATAGATATATTGGTACAATGCCTCCTAACAAAAATTTTTTTTTAAATTATTCAGGGATTAGTACTTATCAGAAGGGACTAACACTGACAAATACATCTTATTTTGGAATTTATGCCCTTGAATTTTTAGATATGATTTTTCAACCCTTAAACGGTCCAAACAAATCAGCGTTCAAATTCGTAGTGTTACAAAAGTAGATCTACTTTCTTTTACATATTTTCAAATGTAGATAAAAGTTTTTTTTACACGTTTTCAAGTGTAAAACAAAAAAAAAAGATCTACATTTTTTTATATACTTTCAGGTGTTGAAAAAACGTATATATATGTTTGGACCATTTAAGGGTTAAGAAGCCAGACAATTTTTGTTTATTAAGATTTATTTATACAATTAACTGGTTATACATCCCCCCATAATTAGTTTAATGCAGGAGACTTGAACCCACATCCTATGACAAGGAAGCAGTGACAGAGGGTATCTTCCATAGAGGTTGCTGTTCTTATATGTATGAAATAATTCTTCACAGTAAATACCTTTGTCAGTTAAGGGATCCTGCTTCCAGGAACCTAAGCTCCACTCCTCTTCCTTGAATTAAACCTAAACTCAGTCTTCTTAAAACAAACTGTACAAAAAAAATCCCATCATGGGGGGTGCTTTTATATTAGTAATGGTATTCATCCAGAGAACTGGAGATAGACTCCCATTCTTTGTATCAAACCTGTTTACCTCTCATTCCCCAGGAGCTATCTGATCCCTATAGGTCATACACTGAACTCAGAGACATCTTACATATATATAGCACTCTGAATGTAGATCTACATTCGATTTTACATGCTTTCTTATGTAAAAAAAAATAGACCTACATTTGGACAGTTTAAGGGTTAAAGCAGCATTATTATAATCATTGCTAAATCCACAAGGGTCATACAGTGCTCATTAATATTATTAAAGTGTGTGTATTTATGGGATTTTGAATGGCTTCAGTTAATCCCTCTCCTCCATTCCTTGCTACTGCACGGCTGGAATCATTAACCGTGTTTGACTCACGAAACTGTAATGACACAATTGCCGCAAGTTCAAACCCCCACCTGTACAGTGGTTTGTTAACTGTATTTACTTGTATTCTGGATGTGATGTAATGAAGTTCCTTATCCAGGCAGCGGTGGTCATTGCCGTTCCAGCAGCTCGTGCACTAATGAAGTTTAAATATTGACCAACAGTGCAAGCTGTGTCGGCGTCCATATCCAGGGCTCCCAGGTACTGCCGGACCAGTGGAATTAACCCCACAAACTCTTCTCCCTGTAATACACAATGAATAGTATGATTGAGGTGATAGACATAGTCATCCTGAAATAATGTGATCAGAGATGTGGGAGAAAAACATTATTAAACACTTTTGCCTATTCACCTCAATAGGTTGACCCAAAAACAAAGAAACACATTCACCATCATTCATTTAATCACTGTCTTGCCAGAAGTGTGCTGACAACACATTTCAGATAACCCTCTGAATTGCAACATCCCCACCCCTCCTTCAGAGTGCAGGCACTCTGAAGGCAAATGGTTTTTGGGACTTGACAAGCTGTTGGAATGTGAGCAAGGTAACATTTTGTGAAGGAATTCAGGGAAACTAGTTACCTGGACTTGAGTCCTGGAGGTAGAAAGTAAAGTGCCTACACCCTGAAGGAGGGGCAGAGATATTTGCATTTTTGAAGGGCATCTTAACTGTAGTATCTATGGCTGCAATCATGAACAAATTTTAGAGTAATGAGCAATTCACACTTCCACACCCGGTCACAACTGTAGTGAGTTATTGGTGCAAATGTTGATTGCTGAGTCTCTCTCTCTCTCTCACACACACACACACACACACATACAAATTCATACACACACACACATAAACACACACACACACAAACTCATACACACACGCACACACACTCATACTCACACACACTCATACACACACTCACACTCATACACACACACACTCAATCTCACACACACACACACACACACACACACACATGCACACATGTGGTAATGCTTTATTTACAGCTAGCAAAGTCAGGGTATTTCTCCAGAATGGTCTGTAATATACCACTGTGGATAAAATACTTAGCCATTTCTTGAACACTTCTGAGTGAGTTGTTTCTAAATTCATTAATTTTATCGCACTCCAGTACATAATGACGCAGGGTGTGACAATAATCCATCTGGCAAAGTTTACATTTCGTTTGGTCTACATCTGGTGGTGGTGATTTAACCTGCCAAAGATACTTGTAACCCAGCCGGAGCCGGGCGGTAGTGACATCCAAGAGTCTGCTTATTTTGTTGGATGCACCATAGACATGTGGCTCCTCCTGCATGATAGAATGATGATAGATGGACTCACTGGTGTCAATCTCCCTGAGCCTTAAGTCCATAAAATTCAGCTGAAGTTCTTTTCGTATTATTGTTCTCAAACTACTACCTGACAAGCCAAGATTGTAATCTACTCCCTCTTTGAAAGCATACAGCTTAGCCAATTTATCAGTTCTATCATGCATCTGAAGACCAATGTGAGATGGAATCCACAGCATGTGCACTCTGACTCCACTGTCCACAATCCTACCATACCTGTGTCTGGCTTCTGACACAAGCATGCCACAATTTATGCTTAATGAGTTGAGAGCATTTATGGATGACAGAGAATCAGTTACAATTAAACTGTCAATCTTTGATACATAGATGCATTTCAGTGCAAGGAGTATGGCAAACAGTTCTGTCTGAAGGGTAGAGGCCCAATTATTGATGCGTGCTCCAATTTCTTTAAGAGAGCCATCACTCTGTACGACAACAGCAGCACTACCAGCTGCACCAGTGGATTGGTGAACAGAACCATCAACGTAAATAATTTGCGAGAGTGTGTGCTGTGTGACTAAGTTATCAATACAGCTTAAGGCCTCATGTTTGGCTTCAAGGCGAAGTTTTGGTTGTGATTTAAGAAGTAGTTTGGGGGGAAATGGAGGAATGGTAGTTTGGAATGGGGTAATATTCCATGGAGCGGAGAAGTGCCGCTGTTGCCTTACTTGACATAGATCATGTATCTGATTCATGCGGAGGTCGGTTCCAGTCTTTTCGATCCATCTGGAGGAGTGTTCACCAGTGCTGAGGAAAGTTTGGAGGGCTTCTGTGCAGGGGTTTGAATGAGCTTGCCTGAGCATATTAACCCCAATTAGGATATTTCTTTCAGTACATGCCTCTGGAATGACATTAATACAGCAAATGATGGTGAAAGTGTTTCTTTTTCAGCGAGACTCGACCAGTGTGAGCAAAAAAAAAAAAATCTTTCACTTTCACAAGGAAAACCAAAATAAAAGCTCAGCAGTTCTTACCTTTCCATTAATAATTTCACTGACAGTCATCTGACATGCGTCGTCGCCTTTATCACAGTCTCGAGAAAAAATTTCCCGCCTGAACCATAGCTTCTGATCCAATACAGCATTTTTCTTCTGGCAGTTCTTCATATTTTCATCGACCTAAGGAAAAGCTCTTTTTTTTTTATGTATACAAAATGTATTAAAGCCTCTCCTCGCTTAATAATGGAGTTCCATTCCTAAGATCGTGTCGGTAAATGAACTTGTCGCTAAGTGAGGAGCATACTATAATGGTAGTGGGTCTGTGTCAGCCATCTTTGATATTAAAACAATATCACCTTTGAACCATTTATAACATATCTGGTATATTTTTAAATGTTTATACAGTATTATACTGTAATAAAATCAGCTCTGATATATATCACTTAGGTATGCATACTGGTCAGGGAGCCCGTTGTAAGTGAGTACGTCGCTATATTCATTATTTCCCTACACTGCACACATCCCATCAAGGCCTGGTCACAGACTGGGCCATGGGGGCACTGACCCCTGAAACCCTCTCCAGGTATCCCATTTTCATGGGGTGGTAATTAAGGCATTCACTCAAAAATGAAAAACAAGATGAACTATGGGTCAAGAAAACAATAGAATAATACATATGACTATAGTTAACTGCATAAGAAATCCTGCTTAATAGTCTACTTAATGTTTAAACAATCTTTAAGCATTAGGATTAGTCTGCCAGAAATACATTGCATACTAGTAGTTTTCTTGTGCCTACAAATATTTTATTTCCTAGATAGTAGTTTGGTAGACAGCAACCACCCTGGGAGGTACTACTGTCCTGCCAAGTGAGTAAAACGAACCTGTAATTGTTTTACGTGATGGTAGGATTGCTGGTGTTCTTTTTTCTGTCTCATAAACATTCAAGATTTCAGGTACGTCTTGCTACTTCTACTTACACTTAGGCCACACTACACATACAAGCATATATATACACACACCTCTCTGGGTTTTCTGCTATTTTCTTTCTAGTTCTTGTTCTTGTTTATTTCCTCTTCTCCATGGGGAAGTGGAACAGAATTCTTCCTCCTTAAGCCATACGTGTTGTAAGAGGCGACTAAAATGCCAGGAGCAAGGGGCTAGTAACCCCTTCTCCTGTAAAAATTACTAAATTTGAAAAGAGAAACTTTTGTTTTTCTTTTTGGGCCACCCTGCCTCAGTGGGATATGGCCGGTTTGTTGAAAAAACAAAAATATTTTATTTAATTTAAACTACATTGTACCACAAAGAAATAAAAATTTGTATTTGCATTATTATTATAATCAGGGGGAACACTAAACCCATAGGGATTATACAGTGCCTGTGGGGGGGGGAAGGTATTCAGGGAATTGGAACAAAGATCCAATTCCCTAGATCATGAACCCCTCACCAGCATCAAGAAACCTCCCTTGAGGGGTTTTCATTTGCAATGTTTAACTTTTGACAATGAAAAGAGGCAAATACATACACTACAAAATACAAGTCTCTCAGCACATATATACCAAGAAGTGCAAGTCTCTCAGTACATTAGGCATCAAAATGTATGTCTCAAACGTATGCACACCAAGCGGTATGTGTCTCAGAATATGCACCGAGAGGTTTGTAGGTGCTTGTGGTTTAGCTGGTAGTATCCTCAGCTCTCACACAGTGCGTTCGGGATCAATCCCTGGCACGGGTGAAACACTGAGCATGTTTCCCTACACATGCTGCCCCTGTTCACCTAGCAGAATGTAGGTACCTGGGATTGCATCCTGAGGGACCAAATTAACTTAGGTTGCCCAAAAGTTCTGCATAACAGGGATTTTTTTATATAGTGTGTCAGCTAACTATATCACCTGTAGAAATAAATATTATTTACTGTAAATACCAAAATGTGTACGTCTCAGTGACTACTCAATAGTACACTTTAATAATTATTTTAGTGTACTGTACATTATTAACTGGTGATGTACAGGTTAAATGACCATGTATTATATAGGCTTTAGGCCCACAAATTAATAAACCTTATGAAAACCTTACTAAATGCCAACTCTCTAACAACTTCTACTTCATTATAAAATGTGCAAATTATACTACTGGTATTTACAGCGACTATAGTTGCATAAAAAAAATCTGAACATCTTTAATGAAACATTTACCTTTGAAATAGGTATTAACATATTGAGTTTAAAAGTAAGTATTGCACGAGTTAGCAGTACGATGAACACTCCAAACGCAGCATTTTCAAAATCGGTCAGCTGAACCTCACATGGTCGGAACTCCACCCTCCACCCGATGTTACTGTTAACTGGCGGCAATTTGAATCTCATTGTCTGCCAATTGGTGCTCTGAATATTCTGCATAGAGAGAAAAGTAGGTTTTTAGTTTTGCATTCTGTGTGCAACTGCGTTACCTCAGTAATTAGAGATAAAAGTATAAACGATGTCCCTTGCTGTGTACAGTCGATGCTTTAACAGCTGGGCCATTAATAGTCGCTTTCTAATTACACACAAAAAAATACTATAACACCAGGTCTTACGCTTATAAGCAAGAAATGTCTTAAATCTTCAAAAAAATACAAGTTGAAGATTGAGACACTTATGCAACATATGGGAATCTTTATTGAAGAAACGTTTTGCCACACAGTGGCTTCATCAGTCCAATACAAAGCAGAAAGGTGTAAGGAGAGGAGGAGTTTGAGGTAATCAGTCCCTCAGCCTGGAATCGATGTGTTCAGTCCATCAGTCTTGTAGAAAGTACAGCATAGGGCTGCAGAAGTGCCTTATATACTGTAGTCAGGCGAGTCGAAGCAAGAGGAGGCAGGATCACAGTGGAACCATCCACTAGTGTAAGTAGGTCTTTGTCCAAAGGTTGGGCAAGTGTTGAAGAATTCCTTGTATCAAGATCTTTTCCTTACACCTTTCTGCTTTATACTGGACTGATGAAGCCACTGTGTGGTGAAACGTTTCTTCAGTAAAAATTGCCCTATGTTGCATAAGTGTCTCAATATTCAACTTGTTGGTTTTAAACCATTAATCACATCTGTCAAGACACTGCAACATCATGAGATCTTGATACAAGGAATTCTTCAACACTTGTCCAACCTTTGGACAAAGACCTACTTACACTAGGAGATGGTTCCACTGTGATCCTGCTTCAACTCACCTGACAATGGTATATAAGCCACTGCTATGGCTCTATGCTGTACTTTCTACAAGATTGATGGACTGAACACATTGATTCCATGCTAAGGGACTGATTACCTCAAATTACTCCTTTCCTTACACCTTACTGGATTGATGAAGCCACTGTGTGGTGGAATGCTTCTTCAATAAAGATTCCCATATGGTGCATGTGCCTCAATCTTCAAAAAATATATCCTAGCCATAACTAGAAGAATATACTACACGTGCTCATGATGGGAGTTTTACCTCAAAGTGGTCCATCTCTCTCATGTCATCTTGATAAATCCTCTCAGAGAAGAGGGAGATGGAGTCCCGAATGAAGAGGTGAGCTATATGTTGAGCCATGTACTCGTCCACTTTACTATCAACAAGTTTCTGCTGGATATCCTTATCATACACTAGAGGAATATCATTATACCTGTCCAAAGAAACACTATAATTATAAATAAAATTGGAGTGATCATCAAAATCAATGTATCAAGCAATGAACATAAAAATGTTGCAAATTACCATACTGTGTATGAAATTTTATCTTGTAAAATAAACCATTTAAAAAAAGATATACACTTTAGCTTTTCCCAGAAACACAAGTAACTTTTTTTTTTTTTTTTCAAAATTTGTAAACAAGACAAGATGGCTTTTATTTAAATTCAACTATACAAATACAGATAATTTATTTCTTTTCTGCAGTATATAGGTAATATAATTTAGATTAATAAAACAAAGCACAAAAGAAAGCCACTGGTATGTGTTGCATTTTTGGCAGTTAATTATGACTATCCCTTTAAGTGATTCACAGTCATGTTGAATTAGAATCTTTATAATATGCTTTCCAGCCAGAGTTTGCAGCTGTTGCACATAAAGCAACAATTGTGTTTGCCTCACAAGCAGAGTGCAAATTCATTGCTGCCATAATGCCACAAAAATCAATGTGAACATCACAATGTCTGTATTAATATTTTTTAAAATACCTGCTGTCCCCCACTAATGTAGGGCTACCCAGTAAAAGTAAACACATTCACCATCATTCATTAAATGGCTGTCTTGCCAGCTGTGCACATATATCACAATTCAAATGACACGGAAGACAATGGCAACAGCCGACACGTGGAAATAAACATACTGGTAGCCCAGCCTTGGACAACATTTTTATTAAAAACGATTATTTGCTACCAACATCTATCATGCCACCTCCAGTAGCCATCCAAACTGCAGCATCCCCATCCCTCTTAATATGTTTTATTGTAAGATCATTTGAACAATTGTACCTGCGCACCTCTAGCAAGACAGTGATAGTGTAAATGATGGTAAAAGCATTCCTTTTTCAGGACCCCTTGCCTTGGTGGAAGACAGCCAGTGTGTTATAAAAATATACATTACTCGACCATCATAACCAAATTATCCATAGCATTAAGTCAAGCAAGGTTGAAATACCGTATACATACTAATTATCTTTGGTGCAAAATTAAGTTAATTCACAATTATTTCTGTCAATGCATAAACAGAAAATCTGCAGTATTTACTTTTTAGAATAATTCAACTTCATTGTGCCTAAAAACTGAGCATGTTGATATTAGTACACTAAAATAGATTTAATCCAGTTTTGTGTATTCCCCATTGACGATATATACAAAAATTCTGTTGCACTTCCTCATTAATCTCCAAAAAGAGGAAGACATTCTTGTATATTAATGAACATAGTGATTCTGTCCTTCCTTGATTCCTGAATATAAATTTAAACATTTTTCATCTTCAACTTCTTGTACATTAAAAAAAAAAAAAATCATTAACCTATGTCTAGCTTTTAAGTAGCATATAAGCATTATTATTAGTCTGCCTGCAATGCACTGCATGCTAGTAGCTTTCTTTGCGCTTAACAATATTTCATGACAGACTACGTTTTGTATACTGCAGAAAAGAAATAAAGTTGCATTGTATAAAGGTAAGAGCAGTTCTCGACTTTTATTCCTAAGTCAGTCTTTTATTTCCTTTGATTTATAGATAAATAGAGTAGCAAAATTTCCCTAGCCTGTAACATGCAAACAAGGTTAAGTCTTCTTCAAAAAATGCTTCTCTTCTCCAAACTATAACATCTTAACCTCAGTTAAAGAATCAACGAAACTACAATTACAATAATAATAATATTTTCATATAGTTATTTTCATATAGTCGGACTTGAGTCCTGGAAATGGGAAGTACAATGCCTGCACTTTAAAGGAGGGGTTTGGGATATTGGCAGTTTGGAGGGATATGTTGTGTATCTTTATACGTATATGCTTCTAAACTGTTGTATCCTGAGCACCTCTGCAAAAGCAGTGATAATGTGTGAGTGTGGTGAAAGTGTTGAATGATGATGAAAGCATTTTCTTTTTGGGGATTTTCTTTCTTTTTTGGGTCACCCTGCCTCGGTGGGAGACGACCGACTTGTTGAAAAAAAAAAATTATTATTATTACATTTCAGCATGATACAGTGTTTGTACAGAGATGGACAACATTTTAGTTGTGAATGCAGAAAGCCCATAGTTATGCAGAGCATTTCAGGCAAACTTAAGACTATATCACAAAATAATTGCTTATATTTAAGGACATTAAGGGTATATAAACAATAAATTTAGGAATTACAAGAACAAACAAGCAGACCTACCTGGAACCACATTCCGAGAGGTAGCAGTCCACCGAGTCATACCGAGACTTTGGTATCACAAATCTGTCGTTCCTAAGTGGCTCTAAGCCTCGTTCCTCCCGGGTGCGACAGTCGACCGAGGCAGATATGACATCCCATCTGCAGTCCACATCTGTCAGGTAACCACGGTAAACTGGCGAGGCAGCAGTGAGAGCAAGCTGTGGAGGTTAACACTACAGTTGTAACAACAATAATAATAATTTTATTTCTGCATGGTACAATGTTCGCACAGAGATGGGCGACATTTAGTTCTGCATGCAGAAAGCCCATAGTTATGCAGCGGCATGGCAACAGAGAAGCTGTATCAGTGCTCAGAGTAATGACCTTTGCAGAAAAATTGTATCTCAACACCTATTTAAGAGCTCACACTGGAGATACACCATCCAAACCAGACCTCTACCCACCTGCTCACCTAGACACTTAATCCCCAGATACCCACCAACTTGCCTACTCATCAACCCAGGTGCACATCCACGGACTTGCCTGGTCAAATGCTCAGGGACCAAGACTCCCACTACTTTGATTATTGGTTTGATTTAATTACCCTTCCTCTTCACAGTCATATTTGGCAAAAAATATAAGAAAACTGTATACTATGTGTGGTAAAGCCAAGAAGCTAACACAAAATTGAAATGACATGATTGCAAACAAACCATACCACGGGCGGGGCTTGAGCTCACGGTTAGTCGTAAAACTCCAGACCAATGCGTTAGCCACTGGGCCAGCTGACTACAATAAGATTTATCCAACTAGGTATATTTGTAGTCACAGTGGTGCCTATGCTAGCCTTCCTATGGTGTATAAATATACCTAGTTTGACGAATCTTATTGAAGCCAACTGGCCCAGTGGCTATTGCGTTGGTCAGGAGTTTCGCGACTCTCTAACTGTGTGTTCAAGCCCCGCCCACGGCATGGTAGGTTAGTTATTGCCTTGTTAGTGTCAAGATAGGCTCAAGTTTGCCTGAAATGCTCTGCATGCACACCTAAATGTCACCCATCTCTGTATGAAATTGCACCATGCTGAGATAAAGAAACTTTAATCCTTAAGTTCAGAGGCTCTAAGGTTAATTCACAAAAAAACTTAAATTTGTACAGCTCACCATAACAGGACAGAGTGGTGTTAGATGATCATAGAGGACCTTGGCTTCATTGATATTACATGCCTGGAAGGTCATCTGTAGGCACGAGCATCCCATACCAAATCCCATTGCATCCATATACACATGGTCCTCCTTTGCAGCAGCTGCTGAACTACCATCATCACCATATTTTGACAAATCTTCGACAAATGGTCTTGGAGTTTTAAGGTCTATAAATACTGAAATTTTAAGGAAATTACATTAGATACAATAAAAAAATAAAAATTTTATTCCTTTGCTAAGGTTACAATAAAACCTGCATCAATACACATCATTAAACATTAAATTTCATTTACAAAAGTTTCTGTAAATGAAATTTACAAAAGAATCAGACACATGTGCAACATCTAGAAATCTATTCATAGATGTTTTGTCATCCACTGGCTCTATCAATACAAATTCAAGAACATAATATGAAGACTGTAGAACTATACACAAAAGACAAGGTAATCAGTCCCTGGATGGCAAAAGTCTGCAAATAGAGATTCCCAGATGTTTCACATGTGCTTAATTCTTCACAAAAAGTTTTTGAGGTATAGTATTAGTAATTAGGTGGCTCTCCTGCAATACTCTGCATACCTATGAGCTTTCAACATACAGTGGTACCTCGGGATACGAACAGCTCAAAATGCAAACAATTATGTAAGTGTATTTATCTAAGTGCTTTTGTAAGTGTATTTTTGTGGGTCTGAAACGGATTAATCTTACTTACATTATTTCTTATGGGGACAAATTTGTTCGGTATCAGCACTCGAACAGCCTTCTGGAACGAAAAAAGTTCATATCCCGAGGTACCACTGTACTCTCAAGTGTCTCCCATTTCTGTATAAATAATGTAACATGTCAAAATAAGATTGTGTTGTATCATATGAGATCAGTACTGTATATAAAACATATTTCTAACTTTAGATTATCTATTAACTGCATGTTTTAAAGCTTAAGGATATGAACGAAGCGCTGGAAAAAGACAAGGTTAAAAATCAGGGAAGATGAAAGTAATTACTGGAAGAGTTAGAGGTGGTGTGTGGAAATAAACCAACCTAATATACAGTATTTTTGTCCTTGGAGATCCTATTCCATTGAAAAAGTCACTAAGTGGAGTAAAAGACACATGCAGAACAACATTTCAGTCCAGAATGGTTGAAACATCATGAGGTTCCTCATTTAAATGCAGATTTTTTGGTGAAAAACTTTTAATGTGGCAACTGGGTCAAACCTGACTGCCTCCCCATTTACCATGTATAACACTTACAGGTTTAACACTTCTCCTTAATTACAATCATTATGGCAATATTCTGCTGTGTGTAAAGCCTTATCAAGACAACACTCAGGGAAAAACAATGTCTGAATAAAAGCTCATTCTGCGCAGATGTGCCAGCCTGCTGGAATGGCGTCCTTGTGTCCTGGATCCCTGATATCGAAATACAGCTTCTCCTCACTTAGCAACGTACTCGTTTACTGATGCCTCGGACTTACGACAGGCTCCCTGACCAGTATGCATACCTAAATAATGTATATTAGAGCTGATTTCCTGTATTCTGTCTATTACAATATACAGTACACTACTGTATAAACATTTAAAAATATACCAGAAAAGTTATAAATGGTGCAAAGGTGACATTAAAACAATATCAAAGATAGCCGACACAAAGCCACTACCATTATAGTATGCTCCTCACTTAGTGACGAATTTGTTTACCAACGTGGTCTTAGGAATGGAACTCCATCATTGAGGAGAGGCTGTATTCTGATAATTTCCATTGTCTTATTTTATCTTTCATGTTGGATTCACCTTTTAGAAATATTTAAGCAGTAAAACCTCATCTTAATGGGTTTTTGGATTTCACAAACAAAATCTAAACAATGGACAAAGTCCACTGTTTCCAGACTTGTCTGCTATTGTTATAATTTCCTAGGAAAATTTATTTCATATGTTATACACATTTGAGAATGAAACTTATGACAACATTTTGGTTCGAATTGGACCATTAACAATTTTTTTTTTTTTATTATCACACTGGCCGATTCCCACCAAGGCAGGGTGGCCCAAAAAAGAAAAACTTTCACCATCATTCACTCCATCACTGTCTTGCCAGAAGGGTGCTTTACACTACAGTTTTTAAACTGCAACATTAACACCCCTCCTTCAGAGTGCAGGCACTGTACTTCCCATCTCCAGGACTCAAGTCCGGCCTGCCGGTTTCCCTGAACCCTTTCATAAATGTTACTTTGCTCACACTCCAACAGCACGTCAAGTATTAAAAACCATTTGTCTCCATTCACTCCTATCAAACACTCTCACGAATGCCTGCTGGAAGTCCAAGCCCCTCGCACACAAAACCTCCTTTACCCCCTCCCTCCAACCTTTCCTAGGTCGACCCCTACCCCGTCTTCCTTCCACTACAGACTGATACACTCTTGAAGTCACTCTGTTTTGCTCCATTCTCTCTACATGTCCGAACCACCTCAACAACCCTTCCTCAGCCCTCTGGACAACAGTTTTGGTAATCCCGCACCTCCTCCAAACTACGAATTCTCTGCATTATATTCACACCACACATTGCCCTCAGACATGACTTCTCCACTGCCTCCAGCCTTCTCCTTGCTGCAACATTCATCACCCATGCTTCACACCCATATAAGAGCGTTGGGAAAACTATACTCTCATACATTCCCCTCTTTGCCTCCAAGGACAAAGTTCTTTGTCTCCACAGACTCCTAAGTGCACCACTCACCCTTTTCCCCTCATCAATTCTATGATTCACCTCATCTTTCATAGACCCATCCGCTGACACTTCCACTCCCAAATATCTGAATACATTCACCTCCTCCATACTCTCTCCCTCCAATCTGATATCCAATCTTTCATCACCTAATCTTTTTGTTATCCTCATAACCTTACTCTTTCCTGTATTTACTTTTAATTTTCTTCTTTTGCACACCCTACCAAATTCATCCACCAATCTCTGCAACTTCTCTTCAGAATCTCCCAAGAGCACAGTGTCATCAGCAAAGAGCAACTGTGACAACTCCCACTTTGTGTGTGATTCTTTATCTTTTAACTCCACACCTCTTGCCAAGACCCTCGCATTTACTTCTCTTACAACCCCATCTATAAATATATTAAACAACCACGGTGACATCACACATCCTTGTCTAAGGCCTACTTTTACTGGGAAATAATTTCCCTCTTTCCTACATACTCTAACTTGAGCCTCACTATCCTCATAAAAACTCTTCACTGCTTTCAGTAACCTACCTCCTACACCATACACCTGCAACATCTGCCACATTGCCCCCCTATCCACCCTGTCATACGCCTTTTCCAAATCCATAAATGCCACAAAGACCTCTTTAGCCTTATCTAAATACTGTTCACTTATATGTTTCACTGTAAACACCTGGTCCACACACCCCCTACCTTTCCTAAAGCCTCCTTGTTCATCTGCTATCCTATTCTCAGTCTTACTCTTAATTCTTTCAATAATAACTCTACCATACACTTTACCAGGTATACTCAACAGACTTATCCCCCTATAATTTTTGCACTCTCTTTAATCCCCTTTGCCTTTATACAAAGGAACTATGCATGCTCTCTGCCAATCCCTAGGTACCTTACCCTCTTCCATACATTTATTAAATAATTGCACCAACCACTCCAAAACTATATCCCCACCTGTTTTTAACATTTCTATCTTTATCCCATCAATCCCGGCTGCCGTACCCCCTTTCATTTTACCTACTGCCTCACGAACTTTCCCCACACTCACAACTGGCTCTTCCTCACTCCTACAAGATGTTATTCCTCCTTGCCCTATACACGAAATCACAGCTTCCCTATCTTCATCAACATTTAACAATTCCTCAAAATATTCCCTCCATCTTCCCAATACCTCTAACTCTCCATTTAATAACTCTCCTCTCCTATTTTTAACTGACAAATCCATTTCTCTAGGCTTCCTTAACTTGTTAATCTCACTCCAAAACTTTTTCTTATTTTCAACAAAATTTGTTGATAACATCTCACCCACTCTCTCATTTGCTCTCTTTTTACATTGCTTCACCACTCTCTTAACCTCTCTCTTTTTCTCCATATACTCTTCCCTCCTTGCATCACTTCTACTTTGCAAAAACTTCTCATATGCTAACTTTTTCTCCCTTACTACTCTCTTTACATCATCATTCCACCAATCGCTCCTCTTCCCTCCTGCACCCACTTTCCTGTAACCACAAACTTCTGCTGAACACTCTAACACCACATTTTTAAACCTACCCCATACCTCTTTGACCCCATTTCCTATGCTCTCATTAGCCCATCTATCCTCCAATAGCTGTTTATATCTTACCCTAACTGCCTCCTCTTTTAGTTTATAAACCTTCACCTCTCTCTTCCCTGATGCTTCTATTCTCCTTGTATCCCATCTACCTTTTACTCTCAGTGTAGCTACAACTAGAAAGTGATCTGATATATCTGTGGCCCCTCTATAAACATGTACATCCTGAAGTCTACTCAACAGTCTTTTATCTACCAATACATAATCCAACAAACTACTGTCATTTTGCCCTACATCATATCCTGTATACTTATTTATCCTCTTTTTCTTAAAATATGTATTACCTATAACTAAACCCCTTTCTATACAAAGTTCAATCAAAGGGCTCCCATTATCATTTACACCTGGCACCCCAAACTTACCTACCACACCCTCTCTAAAAGTTTCTCCTACTTTAGCATTCAGATCCCCTACCACAATGACTCTCTCACTTGGTTCAAAGGCTCCTATACATTCACTTAACATCTCCCAAAATCTCTCTCTCTCCTCTACATTCCTCTCTTCTCCAGGTGCATACACGCTTATTATGACCCACTTTTCGCATCCAACCTTTACTTTAATCCACATAATTCTTGAATTTACACATTCATATTCTCTTTTCTCCTTCCATAACTGATCCTTCAACATTACTGCTACCCCTTCCTTTGCTCTAACTCTCTCAGATACTCCAGATTTAATCCCATTTATTTCCCCCCACCGAAACTCCCCTACCCCCTTCAGCTTTGTTTCGCTTAGGGCCAGGACATCCAACTTCTTTTCATTCATAACATCAGCAATCATCTGTTTCTTGTCATCTGCACTACATCCACGCACATTCAAGCATCAGTTGTCGTAAATTTCATTCTCTTAAGTGCAGGTTATTTGTGTATTGTTCTAGTCATGGTACCATGTCTTTTTATTCTTTATTTCAGATGTTGCTTCCAGAATCATCCATTATCGTTACAATAATGGCAAAGCAAGGTCATTCAGTTTCAATAATGAGGTTCAAAATATCAAAAACTTTCATGAACTTCTCTTAATACTAATTTCAACAACTCAATTAAAATATTAATGGTATTTGTTGAATTCTGTAAAGAAAATTTTCATTAATCACATAAAAACTGAAAAAAATGGATACTAACTAGGGACATTGATCGCAACTTTTTCTTTCCGTCTCTCACGAATATTGCGCGTGAGCGTCTTGAACCGTGGATGACTCTGCGTGATGGCAGCTTCGGGAAAGAATAGTGACCGAGAGACTCCAGAAGTGGGATCAGGGCAGGAAGGAGGGTAGGTGAAGTCCTCGCATCCCATCCTGCAAAGAGCATTATTTCTCACAATTTTCATTTTATATTCTTGTTAGATTTACTACACACCTAATAACATAGTTCTTTGCTGCTTTGAACTTATGGAAAATCTTCATGGTATGAGAACTGTTTCAAATTCAAATTCAATTCAAACTTTATTCTCTATAAGTATTACAATGCTGAGTTTACAGAATTTGGTTATTGTGTGGTTTACATGTAGTAAAATAATAATTACAGAGTGTACCACTAGAACGCCTAGCATGGCTAGGCATTTTGGGCAGACTTATATTAAATCTTAGGTTTAAAATGTTACAAAATTATGAGATAAGTTGGTATTATGGCTAAGTGACTAAATACTAGTTGTGAGTTTAGCAATGTGAATGCTTTTGTTTTGGCACTATACGTAGTTTCAGTATTGGAGTATCACAGGCCAACTTATGACTAGTTAAGATTCATTATTTTGAGAATGAGATTGATATTTCTGTTTATGGTCAAATGGGTGAGTGAGTGTAAGTGTGAACCACCAGGTGGTATTCGTATTATTAGTTGACAGGGTGTATCAGGGAAATAAGATGTTTTCTGATGGTAGTTCTGAAGGTGATGAATGTGTCTGCAGTTTTGGAATTTTCAGGTAGGGTGTTCCAGATTTTAGGGCCTTTGACATACATTGAATTTTTGTAAAGGTTTAGTCGGACACGGGGAATGTCATAGAGATGTTTGTGTCTGGTGTTGTGCCTGTGGGTTCTGTCACAACTATCAAGAAAGCGTTTTAGGTCAAGGTTAATATTGGAATTTAAGGTCCTGTAGATGTAGATTGCACAGTAGTAAGTGTGGATGTACTGAACAGGGAGTAAGTTTAGATCTATGAAGAGTGGGGGGTGTGTTGCCAGGGATGGGATTTGGCGATTATTCTTACTGCGGCTTTTTGTTGGGTTATTATTGGCTTTAGGTGTGTTGCTGCAGTTGAACCCCAAGCACAGATAGCATAGGTGAGGTATGGATATATAAGTGAATGATATAGTGTGAGAAGGGCAGTTTGCGGCACGTAGTATCGTATCTTGGAGAGGATCCCAACCGTTTTGGATACTTTTTTGGTTATGTGTTGGATATGGGTGCTGAAGTTCAGGTTGTTGTCGAGGTATAGGCCTAGGAATTTGCCCTCATTATGCCTGGTAATTAGAGTGTTGTCGATCTTAATGTTAATTTGCGCATCTCCTGCTCTGCTACCAAACATAATGTAGTAGGTTTTGTCAACATTAAGCGTAAGTTTATTGGCTGTCATCCAAGTCAATATTTTGATCAGCTCCTCATTAACAATGGTGTTGAGGTTTGCAAGATTAGGGTGAGAGATGACATAAGTCGTGTCGTCAGCAAAGAGAATGGGGTTCAGGTGTCGAGATACGTTTGGAAGATCACTGATGTATATGAGGAAGAGCAGGGGACCAAGGACACTTCCCTGCGGAACTCCAGTATCAAGTGGCTGTGTTGTTGATGCTGTGTCTTTAATGGTGACATACTGATACCTATTAGTAAGGTAAGATTTGAAATATGCAAGCGCATGGCCTCTTATACCATAATGGTCAAGTTTGTGGAGTAGGATGCTGTGGTCTACTGTGTCAAAAGCTTTTCTTAGGTCAATAAAAATTCCTAGTGGATATTCCTTATTTTCCAATGCTGTGTAAAGCAGATCTAGCATTTTTATAATTGCATCGTTAGTGCTTTTATTTTTCCTGAATCCAAATTGGCAGGGGTTGAGTATGTTTTGTGACATAAATGAATATAGTCTCCTGTCCACGAGTTTCTCAAAGATTTTGGATAGCAATGGTAAGTTTGATATTGGCCTATAGTTGTTTAACCCTTTGACTGTTTTCGACGTATAAATACGTCTTACGAGCCAATGTTTTTGACGTATATATACTCAATAATTCTAGCGGCTTCAAATCAAGTGGGAGAAAGCTGGTAGGCCCACATGTGAGAGAATGGGTCTGTGTGGTCAGTGTGCACCACGTAAAAAAAATCCTGCAGCACACATTACGTAATGAGAAAAAAAAAACTGATCGTTTTTTTGGAATAAAACGCCGACTTTGATGTGTATTTTCGTATAGTATTTATCGTTGTATTCGCGTTTTCATGGTCTTAGGTGATAAAATGGAAAACATATTACAGAAACAGAGATGATTTTCATTACTTTTACGATGAAAACGACCTTGAAACTGAGCTCAAAGTAGCGGAAATGTTCGATTTTTACCAATGTTCAAGAGTAAATAAATCACACCACACGTCCAATACACGTCAACTGGGGAGTCTAATATTCTTTCACTAGTGCACTGATATTATTTATACCATTTTTACAATAATGCAGTCGTCTGCATAACAGTAAATTTTGTATTTTTTTGTATGAATAAAAAATCAAAATAGAAAGCAATAATAATATAAGAGGGGCCTAGAGATGTGACTAATGAACAGAGCATATGTTATTTTAGTGCCACGAATGTCTACCTTGTTTATTCTGGACCCTATTTTGAAATTGGCATCTTTTTTATTTTGCGTGAAATTGGCCAAATTGCCAATTTCTGACCACCATATTGGGTAGTCCAAATTAGTAAATGGGAGGTTTCTTGTACTCAGCTGATAGATAAAATGGAGTTCTAAAGAAATAGCTATGAGTTTGGTCAACTGGAACAATGGAATTGGCTGAAAATAGGGCTCAAAGTCGGCGAAATCGCCGATACGCATATGTCGCCGAGACCGCTAACTTCGCGGGAGCATAATTCCACGAGTTTTCGACCAAATTTTGAACTTTTGGTGTCATTACCATCGGGAAAAGATTCTCTATCATTTCATAAGAAAAAATAATTTGTTTTTTTTTTCAAAAATTGAGCGACATAGAATGACAGTTTCAGAGAGGGGCCTGAAACAGTCAAAGGGTTAAATCTGTAGGGTCACCACCTTTATGTATTGGTGTAACCCTTGCCGTCTTGAGTAGTTTCGGGAAGGTGCTAGCTTCTAGTGACTTGTTAAAAAGCAATGAGATAGTATGCGAGAGGACATGGGCCACTCTCTTGTACAATAATGGTGGGACATGAGACAGATTCCCTGAGTTATTTTTAAGTGACTTTATAATCTCGGTGACTTCCGTGGGCTCAGTTGGAGCAAGATAGAAGGAATTTGGGAAATTCCCATCTAGGTAGTCCCCGGCATGGGCATTGGTACGTGGGATTTTATTGGCGAGATTAGAACCTATGGTTGAGAAGAAGTCGTTTATCTTGTTAGCTGTGTCGGTGGGTTGCAGTGGTGTTTAGTTAGGACAATATTCTTGTTTTTTTTCAGTTTGTGGGTCCCTAGAATCTGAGAGTGTGTTTTCCAGGTCTTTTTTATATCTCCTCTTGTGTCAGTGAATCTACTGGGTTAATGAATACAGATTCAGATTCAGATTCTTTATGTCAGCATATAATGTTCATACAGAGATGGGTGACAATTAGGTGTGCATGGAGAAAGCCCCTTAGCATGCAGAACATTTTGAGTAAACTTAAGCCTATCTTAACACTAATAAGGCAATAACTAATTGATTTTATAAATATACCTAGATGGATGAATCTTACTGTAGACAGTAGGCCCAGTGGCTTACACACTGGCTTGGAGTTATGCCAGTCACTTGCCTTGAGCTTGAGCCCCACCCATACTGTGGTTTGTTTGCAATTGTGTTACTGTACTATGATTTCGTGAGTCATAATTGATTGCTTATGTAAACTTTCTCTAAGTGGTTATAATAACCAGTGGAGTGCAACGTTTGAAAACATTATGATAAACTAAAAGCTGTAGGCATGACATTAGGTGCTTAGCTCCACTCCTTTAGCAACAAACAGGTACACTGGACCCTTGGTTTTTGTGATTAATCCGTTCCAGAGAGTCTGACCAAACCCAAAAATCACAAAAACCGAAATAATTTTCCCCATAAGAAATAATGTAAATCCAATTAATCCATTTCAGACACCCAAAAAATATTAACTAAAAATACATTTTAGAAAGAATAACTATAGTTTTACATACAGAAAACAATGAAATAAATGAAATGGATAAATGAACATTTAACATCACTTTTACCTTTATTGAAGACTCTTGTTGGCATACGGAAGACAACGAGGAAGGGAGAGGGAGGAGGAGGAGAGGTTATTGTTTGGAAGGGGAATTCCCGTCCATAAGGAATTCAGGTATCAAGGCCCTATCCGAAGTTACTTCCCTTCTTTGTCTTTTACTGGCACTAGGACCAGCTTGAGAGTCACTGGACCCCTGTCGCACAAAAAATCTGCCCAGAGAGGTCTGTTTCTGGCATCTCTAAGATTTGCCGAAAATGGGACAAGGCATTGTCATTAAACATGTTGCAGACATGGCTTGCAACAGTTTTGTTAGGGTGATATTTCCCCACAAAACTTTGAAACATGTCCTTAATCACTGAAGAAGGCACATTCTCCCCTCTCTCTTCCTCCTCCTCTGAAGCAATTTCCTCAGCTGCAGTCTGTTGCTGTTCCAGTTGAAGATCTTGCAGCTCTTCCCTGTGGTCGTCCATCAACTCTTCCACATCTTGGCCACTCACATCCAACCCCATGGGCTTCCCCAAAGACACAATAGATTCCACAACAGGCATAGGGTCGTCAGGGTCAGCCTCAAACCTTTCAAAATCACGAGCTCATGGGATGCTTTGTGTGGGCGCTTGATTCCAGGCAATGAGTAGCCGTGTCACGCAGGCAGGCAGACGAGTTTGGTACGGACCATTTTCAACTGTACAAAAACTGAGCGGATGTACAAAAACTGGGACAAAATTTCGACGAAAAAAGTCGTCGAAAACCGAATCGTATGAAAACTTTGTCTTCTTTGTTTCACACCTGTGAGCGGAACAAACCCTGTCTTCTTTGTTTCACACCTGTGAGCGGAACAAACCCTGTTACATAAAGATACTGGCAAGCAAATTGACAGAGGAACAGGGCAAGAGATAACAAAGGTAATGTAAGTGACAAGAGAGGGTCAAAAAAAAAAAAAAGTGATATGAAGTGATTAAAAATTAAGCTAGGACTTATGAATGCCCTGAGATTATAATAATCCCCATTCTTTACTTGTCAAAGACTCATCTGTCAAGATTTCACCTGTCATATCACCACACCTAATCTAGGCTCTCAAAGACTTGTCCTCATTATTCAGGCAGTTTTAGAATGAAAATGGCTAAACCCTTTTAGATACATGTTTGACTGAAGTGCCAAATTAATTTTGGATGTGTCGTACACACTATACCACTCTGCATTATTACCACCTTCCTCAAAGATTCCTTCTTAATTACATCTATTTATTATTTGTCTTTCCTTTGCATAGTGGGGCATATATTTCACTGACCTTGCAAAAATATTTTATGTACAGGTACAACATCAGCTACAAAATTCAGCTTGGTCCATTTGTCTGAAATGTGCAACATTGGACTACTGTCAGTATAATCCTAATACAGCCTTTCCTCACTCAGCGATGTACTCGTTTACCGATGCCTCGGACTTATGACGGGCTCTCTGACCAGTATAATTCCTAAATCATGTATGTTTGAGTTGATTTCCTCTATTCTGTTTATTTTAATATACAGTACACTACTGTATAAACATTTAAAAATATACTAGAAATGTTATAAATGGTGCAAAGGTTACATTAAAACAATATCAAAGGTAGCCGACACAAACTCACTACCACTATAGTATGCTCCTCACTTAGCAACGAATTCGTTTGACGACGTGGTCTTAGGAACGAAACTCTGTTATTAAGTGAGGAGAGGCTGTATTGGCCAATATCTTGCCTTAAATTAGCAAGGTCCTAAATATGACATTGTACAGGCTGCCAAGTACACTTGTTAGTGAAATTGTCTGTAATGTAAACACCACTACTCCCAAGAGTAATGTGGTAATGGTGCAGAAACTGGTAAGAAAGCTCTCATCTGAAGCAGCTCCTGTCCTTAACATTGATGGGAGAGAATTAACGAATCCAGTCATTATAGGGAATGCAACATGGCATCACTTCACTAAAGTCTCCCAAGGATGTCATTTAAGGTAACAAAACACACACTCCACTTGTATGAATATTGTAAAAGAGATCAGAAGAGATGTGTGAAGATTTAAGACCAAAAGGCATAACCACAAGCTAATAGCAGGGAAAAACTTGGGGAAGCCACAATGAACTGGGACATGATGAAAGGGTTTTCAGTTTTGAATCTGGTCACTGGCATAAGAAAGTTCATGGTCTTCAGGTCCAGAATGAGGAACACTTTCTCTACTTTGGCACCGAGATCCTGGAAAAGAAATGTACAACTATATCTGACATGTCTGCCACAACACCAGGCTTGCCAAGGATGCCACCAAGGGAACAACAAACAAGAAGCTAATAATAGCAGTGGCACAATGCACTGACAAAAAAGTTGGATCCTCTCCTGAGTATTAGAGGAAAAGAGCACCATACACGAATCTCGTGCAATCCAGCGTAAAGTAGACCAACTTCCCGCAAGAACAAAACTATCTGTAGGCAGCACATGCCAGTAAACTCCATTGGGACAAAAGGGGTCAGGCCCATGCTCTTTTGACAGGCTCTGGGTACACTAAAAGAGGTGGCAGCCACGTGTGGCCATGGTACAAATGGCTGCCTTATATCTCGAACCAACATATGCCATACACCTATAGGATTACCCAGAAGGCAATGAGGCAGACTGATCAGTTGGAGTGTATCACAGATTCTTTGTGCTATGCAAAGCGAATGTCCATTCATTAAAGGTAGTCTTGAAAAGCAGTAGAGGCTGACAAATATTTAAGCTAATTGGACAGACTAAAAAACCAAACACTTCATAGCAAGAGGTACTGATAAGTGTTTTATTTAAGTGATGAAGAAATAACTGGGCTCTAATGCATTCTGAGAGCCACAGGTGATCTTGACCACTGTAAACACCTGGCAGATATATCAATACTGGGCAGAAAACATGATTAGGAACCTTACTTGGACCTACAGCAGTGAGTACATACATGTGAATTAGGTGTGACAGTAGGTGGGATCCCAGGGGACAGCAGAAATAACAATCCTGCATTTAATTTTAAAATATTTTTTCTACATTATATTTAAAAAAACTGCAAATATTTTAAGAAAAAGTGTGCAAATTATTCTATCTTATCCTACCAGAACTGGAATTTGAGATAAGCAGCCTACCTGGGAAAATTAGTGAGAGAGAGGACGACTTCATCAGGTTGCAGCAAGCTCTGTACTTCACTTCGACGAAAGCTCATGTTGTGCTCCACGATGTTGAAGTGTTGAGCCAAGGAACCATAGGGCTGGCCAGGGGTTCCCTCCACCATGTATTCTGCATATTCAGGCCGCCACAGTGACCGTACCTCCCTGTCAAGTGGAATTCATCAAATATCATGGCCACCAAGAAATCCCACAGGCTATACTCTCTTGATTACCACCCACAGGATAAAATCTCTTCAACTATCACCCACAAGATGTAATCTCCTCGACTACCACCCACAGGATGTAATCTCTTCGACTACCACCCACAGGATGTAATCTCTTCGACTACCACCCACAGGATGTAATCTCTTCGACTACCACCCACAGGATTCAGTAAGTTTATTTAGGCATAGGTACACATAAGTACAATTACCATACAGTGTAAGTAACCTAGGATATCCCCTCAGAAAAGTCAAAGTGACTTATTTCCATTGCATAATAAAGTGGGTGCATAATAAAGATATTAATCTAACTGAGAAACTGTATTGCTTAAATAATAAACGAGACATGTAAATAAATGTAATTTATATACGTTTATAAACAGGTTATTTTTCACTAAGGCGAAGTGTCCTTCCTTTTTTTTTTTA